>NC_133469.1:27085667-27387889 GCF_048565385.1 Saimiri boliviensis | reverse complement strand
AACGAGGCCCTCTGAAGTTCAGTGGCTGGCTCTTTTTCCTACGCTAAGATTGTTATGATCTAGGGCTTTGGGCATGGCGGGGTACCTCATGGGGGAAGGACAGGAAGGGACAGTGGAGGGGGTGGGGTATGTCCATGTCACTCCCTCCATGGCTGGCTGTACCAGGCCTCACTGGAGACCAGAGGAGAGGGGAGATTTATGGCCATGGGCATGGACAGAGCTGGCAGGCTGGGCTCTGGGCTGTTTGGAGCTGCCAGGGGACAGTACAGCTCTGCCCTTTCCAGGGAGGGTCTTCATACCCCTGTCAGGCTGGGGAAAGGAATCTGTTTCTTCTGTAGGTCAAGGGGGCAGTGTGGCCAGGAGGAGGGGGCAGGTCCTTGTGTCAGCCCATGCCCTCCATGGGAGAACTTGGATAGGTAGCATCTCCACCTCCCTGGTGGGTATTGGAAGCACAACGAGCCTGCCTGCAAAGTGCCCAGGAGGTAGCAGGTGCTGAATAATGTGGAGTTCCTTCTCTTCTGTCACCAAGGTGAGGCCAGCCTGGGTCCCTGCTCCAGGGGAAGGGTGACTCAACCCCTGCAGAGCAGAGCAGAGGTAGAAGGGAGCCGGGTGGGCTGTGAGCACAGTCTGCTGCCTGCCAGATGTTACCTGAACAAGCTGTTTAACTCCTCGGAGGCCCATTGGGGTTGATGACGGTGGAGTTGGTGAGAGGTTCCCTCAGGGTCTAAGAGCAAGTCCATGGAGCTGTTGCCAAGGTACAGTGATAAGTACTTACTAACAATAAGCCCAGGCTGGCTGCAGTGGCTCACGGCTGTAATCTCAACACTTTGGGAGGCCGAGACAAGCAGATCACCTGAGGTCAGGAGTTCAAGACCAGCCTGACCAACATGGCAAAACCCAATACAGAAGTTAGCCAGGCATCCCAGCTACTCGGGAGGCAGAGGCGGAAAAATCGCTTGAACCCGGGAGGTGGAGTTTGCGGTGAGCCGAGATCGTGCCACTGCACTCCAGCCTGGGCAACAAGGGCACAACTCTGTCTCAAAAAAAGAAAACAACAGCAACAAAACAATAAGGCCAGAATCAGCCGGAACCCGTGACTCGGTGAGACTGCGCTCTGGCAGGTAACTATGCAATGAGCAAGCTCGGAGACTGGGGGGCAGCTGCTGCAGGCCTCACCCGCTTAGTAGTTCCATAGCCTCCATGTTCAGAAGGCTCCCCTTCATTGTGGGGTGTTCTTGACCGCCCAGCTCTGGGTTTGGGGGCAGGGCGCGCTGGGATGCTGATCAGATCCCTGGGGTGTCTGGAGTCTGGGATTGCTGCCAAAGGCTGAGGGTGAGGCGGGGCCTGAGTGGCCGAGCTCCTGGCCCAAATATGGCTATGGGGAGGCTGCCGTGGCCCAACCCAGCCAGGTGCTGAGCCTCTCAGCAAACAGCACAGCTGCATCCCTCTCCTCCAGTGCAGGAAGGAGACTTGGCCTCTGTGCTGTGTCCAGAGCCAGGCCTTAGCCTTAGGCCTGGGCTGCCAGGGTCCTGGCCTGGCCTTGCCACACCCTTGCTGGGTGACTTTGCAGGGTCTCCCAACCTCTCTGAGCTTCTGCTCTTCTCATGCACAAGAACGGTAACTTCTGGAGACTTACAGAAGGTAGGAGGATGTAGCTCAGGTCTGAATCATCATCTGAGGTCCTGGGGCTTTGGTGCGTGGGGCTGGTCACTTGGTTATTAACTGTCCCCACCCTCCCCGCTTGAAGAGGGCAGGCAGATCACAGATCCAGCTCCCACTGTACTCCTAGCTGTGGTGGGTGTGAGCAAAACTGCCTCTGCCAGAAGCCAGGCCTCAGTGGCCAGGTGCCCTCCCAGATGCTGGGCCTGTGCTAGGTGCTGTATATGCCTCACCTTGTCCAGTCCACAAATCAGTGTCATCGCTAGCAGTCAGGTCACACCGACTTAGGCCACACTGCTGGCTCCATGATGGGGAGGAGGTGGGGGAATCCTGGGCAGGAGAGAGGGCGGAGCCTGTTCACATGACGGGGACCGGGGACAGCAGCATGGGGGGTGACCCAGGTGTGTCTGAACTTAGCAGACACAGGAAGAAAAGGAGCTGGAAGCAAGTTTCTGTGGGGAGCAGGAGGAGCTCGCCTGGTGTTCCCTTCGAGGAAGCTTTTTGAGGCCCATTCCTGGAGTGTGTGGCTCATAGCCAGTCCCAGGTGCCCCACCCCAGACCTCATTGGCCTAAGTAGCTGGAGTAGGTGACAGGCAGCCCAGGGCCCTCCAGGAGGTGGGGGACAGCTTGATGCCTTGGAACAAGGTGCCAGGAAACCAGAGAGCCAGCCAGATGCCAAAGGGTCCTGCCACGTGCCGGGGCCCCTTCCCTCCCCATTTGCCCAGCCACACAGTGGGCTGGGGTTGCACGTGGGTTTGCTGACGGGCCACGCCTCTAACTGTGGGCCATGCAAACCTTAGGCCTGACCAGACCCTCGTGTCATCTCTCCTGTCTAGAATGCCCACCACCGCCGTGCTGAGAGGAGGGGGCCGCAGCCCTGGCATGCAGCCCTGTCCAGTAGTCTGGCACTTGCTCCTGCCACTCAGGAGGCCCCCCAGCGTGCCAGCAGCCTTAGGCCTCCCCGCTGCGGTGTGCCCGACCCACCCGATGGGCTGAGTGCCCGCAACCGACAGAAGAGGTTTGTGCTGTCTGGCGGGCGCTGGGAGAAGACGGACCTCACCTACAGGTAGGGGCCTGGGAGCAGGACTCTAGGATGCCACCTGTGTGTCTGCGGGTGAGCCGGCTGCCCTCACAGCTGCCACTTGAGACACAGACCAGGGCTAGATCTTCATGTCTAACAGACCTGTGTGCCTGCCGAACCCCAGGGAGGCCATCTATGGGCAAACACCCTGAAGCCCCAACTCAGACACACACACCCCTACGGAGACCCTCCCTCAGCAGAGGGGCAGTGCCTCTGTCACCATGCAGAGAGTCCCAGCACATGCCTGCGGATGGGTGTTCAGTCACTCAGGCAGCCATTACTAGGGACCTGTGAGGGCCAGGCTCTGAGAATCCATGGTGAATGAGGCAGACACAGCCCATCCTGTCAGTCTCAGGTGGGTGTCAGCCATGTCATTGTCCCACTCTACCATCACCATTGGGGCTTTGAGCAAGTGGAGACAGTGGTAAGCAGGAAGAGGCCAAGGTGGGCATGTCATTGGGTGACCTGGGAGGACCCTGGGCAGGTCATGGGGAAGCCGGGGCTCACACATCCTGTGGGTGGGGACCCAGCCTGGGAGTGAAGAATGGGTTGGTGTCACACAGCACTGGAGCTGAGACTGGGGTCTTCCGAATTTCCTAGGTGGGGGCCTGGGAACCAGTGGGGGCTTAAGGAGCCAAGGTCTCCCCACAGTGCGTGGCACTGTCAGGTCTAGGACGGGGGTCTCCGGCCCCTGGTCCTGGTTCTTTCCACTGAATGCAGACACTGCCCGAGTAGGAGCAAACCACATACACATGTGCCTGTGTGGCCAGGGACACCAGTGTGCTGCAGCTGAGGCCCAGAGCACACCTGTCCTGTGTCTTGACTGTTCACACACCCACCAAGCATCCTGGTGCCTCAGCCATGAGGGGCTATTCCCGCCCTGAGGTCCAGGCCCCTCCATCTCCCTCCAGGATCCTCCGGTTTCCATGGCAGCTGCTGCAGGAGCAGGTGCGCCAGACGATGGCAGAGGCCCTAAGGGTGTGGAGCGACGTGACACCACTCACCTTCACTGAGGTTCATGAGGGCCGTGCTGACATCATGATCGACTTTGCCAGGTGAATGGGCAGCCTGGGACCCCTCCAGGAACAGCCCCACCTGCCAGCAGCCACTGACCCCGCCCCCACCCATCTGTAGGTACTGGCATGGGGACAACCTGCCGTTTGATGGGCCTGGGGGCATCCTGGCCCATGCCTTCTTCCCTAAGACCCACAGAGAAGGGGACGTCCACTTCGACTATGATGAGACCTGGACTATCGGGAACGACCAGGGTATGGGCTGGGGACCCCTTTTCCAGATGGGGCAGCAGAAGATCATAGAGACTGGGGACTTGCCAGCCAGGCGCGGTGGCTCACGCCTGTAATCCCAGCACTTTGTGAGGCCGAGGCGGGTGGATCACAAGGTCAGGAGATTGAGACCATCCTGGCTGACATGGTGAAACCCCGTCTCTACTAAAAATATAAAAAATCAGCTGGGCACAGTGGCACACACTTGTAGTCCCAGCTAATTGGGAGGCTGAGGCAGGAAAATCACTTGAACCTGGGAGGTGGAGGCTGCAGTGAGCCGAGAATGCACCACTGCCCTATACCTTAGGCAACAGAGTGGGACTCCATCTCAAAAAATAAAAATAATTTAAAAAAGAGAATGGGGACTCACCAAGGTCACTGAGCTGGAGTCTGGAGCTGGGTGTCCTGTCCTGGGCAGAAGGTTTGGGGGTTGCTGAGCCACCTCCCTTTTCCAGGCACAGACCTGCTGCAGGTGGCAGCCCACGAATTTGGCCACGTACTGGGGCTGCAACATACAAAAGAAGCCAAGGCCCTGATGTCCGCCTTCTACACCTTTCGCTACCCACTGAGTCTCAGCCCAGATGACCGTAGGGGCATCCAACAGCTATATGGCCAGCCCCGGCCCACTGTCTCCTCCAGGACCCCAGCCCTGGGCCCCCAGGCTGGGATAGACACCAATGAGATTGCACCACTGGAGGTGAGGCCCTGTCCACAGTCCCCCCTCCTCTGCTGGCCACTGTGGCTGTGGCATGTGCCCTCATCACGTGTTTCTCTCTCCCCCCCACAGCCGGAAGCCCCACCAGATGCCTGTGAGGCCTCCTTTGACGCGGTTGCCACCATCCGAGGTGAGCTCTTTTTCTTCAAAGCGGGCTTCGTGTGGCGCCTGCGTGGGGGCCAGCTGCAGCCCGGCTACCCGGCATTGGCCTCTCGCCACTGGCAGGGACTGCCCAGCCCTGTGGATGCTGCCTTTGAGGATGCCCAGGGCCACATTTGGTTCTTCCAAGGTGAGTGGGGGTTGGGGATCTGCTTGAGAGACTTCCCAGAGCCAGGAATGTCATGGCCAAGGGAAGGGACAGACAGATGGATCCTCAGGGACACGGTGGGCAGGGAGAGATTCCCCAAAGCCTGGGGGCCAAGGGAGAGAGTGTGGCTCATTCCTCAGGCACAGCTAGGAGGCTCCCGGAGGCAGCTCTTGAGCTAGGAGTGGCATGGAAGGGATTGCAAGGTGCGGCCGCGTGTTGGTGCATTCAACCCTCAAAGCTACCCATGGGGTGGGGTTCTGGAGATGAGGCCTCTGGGGCTCAGAGGCAGTGAAATGACTCCCCCAGAGTGCAGTTAAGAAGAGGCAGGACAGGAAACTGATCCAGGTCTGTCATCCCAGAGCTGGGATTTCCATCTTCAACTGGCAGAGTAGAGAGCCTAGAGCATTGCAGATGCCAGGGACTTCACAAACACAGGCACGGCCTGGGAAAGCTGCAGGGGCCCAGAGAGCGGTCAGCAGCCATTTGTCACAGCCAAATGCCAGTGGAAGGAGCAGGAACCCAGGCAGAGAGGAGCCTCACCCGGGCACAATTTACAGAGCATTCACTGCCCTAGCTTATCCAAGGCCTCCCACTTTCCTCCGTGGGTGGGGTGCTGAGCAGGCATTATTGGCCTGCATGTTTTACTAATGAGGAAACTGAGGCTGGGAGAGTCTGTGGTGGTAGCCAAGCAGGTCCACCGTGGCTGGGCATGGCAGTGGTGGCTGGGCAGGTCCTTGCAGCCTTCCCTCTTTGGCAGGTGCTCAGTACTGGGTATACGACGGTGAGAAGCCAGTCCTGGGCCCTGCACCCCTCACCGAGCTGGGCCTGGTGAGGTCCCCGGTCCATGCTGCCTTGGTCTGGGGTCCCGAGAAGAACAAGATCTACTTCTTCCGAGGCAGGGACTACTGGCGTTTCCACCCCAGCACCCGGCGTGTAGACAGTCCTGTGCCCCGCAGGGCCACTGACTGGCGAGGTGTACCTTCTGAGATCGACGCTGCCTTCCAGGATGCCGATGGTGCGCTGGGGGCGGGGCAGCTGGTGGGAGGTGGGTGCAGCAGCCTCATGTCCCACATGCCTGCAACAGGAAGCCTGGCTCTTCATTACAGGTCCTTTGTGCAGCGCCATCTGCCCTCCTCTCGGTGGCCGGGTGGTGCTATATATAGTCTATGTTGCAGATGAGGAGACTGAGGGTCAGAGTGGAGCAAGGACTTACCCTGGTTCCTCAGCCACAGCCAGTAGAACAATCAACCGCTGTGCACTGAGGGCCAACAACACTCTAAGCTCCTTAGCGGTCCCATCCAGTTCCTAGAACAGCCCTCTGATGTGATGCCTGCTGTCAACCCAGTTTCCGGAGGAGCAAACAGAGTCTCAGGCCCTGAAGCCCCTAACCTGGCCTTCCACCCTGGTGGTCCCTGCTCCTAACCACTGACCCACCCGGTCTCCCACAACCACAGAGGGCCAGGACTCAAAGTCCAGTACTCCCTCTGTTGCTGGGCCCCTCTTCTAACCTCTTTCTCCCACATCAGGACCCGCTGGGAGAGCTATCCTAGGGTAGCCTCCAGCTCCAGGACTCCAGGATGCCCATCAATACCCTGGCTAGTGGGTGCAGGAGAGCATGATGTGGAGGGTGGTGGGGGCAACGGGACTTGCTTTCCTGAGAGGTGGGACTCAGGCCTCTGAGGCTCTGGGTACCTGTCCGGCTGAGTACTAACCCAGCCCAGACTCTGGGGCAGGAAGAAGGGCTCCCTAGAGGGAAGAGAGGTTCTGAAAGGTTGGCCCTGGATTCTCCCTCCTCGAGGAACTCAGCAGTGGCCAAGGCCTGCCCACGCAGCCCTCCCTTAGTGCCCATCCCTGGCACAGCCTGACAGGCGGGATTAGGGCCCAGTGTCCACTCGCCCAGGCTTGACCACGTTCTCTTCTCAGGCTATGCCTACTTCCTGCGTGGCCGCCTCTACTGGAAGTTTGACCCTGTGAAGGTGAAGGCTCTGGAAGGCTTCCCTCGTCTCGTGGGTCCTGACTTCTTCGGCTGTGCTGAGCCTGCCAACACTTTCCTCTGACCATGGCTTGGATGCCCTCAGGGGTGCTGACCCCTGCCAGGCCACGGATATCAGGCTAGAGACCCACGGCCATCTTTGCGGCTGTTGGCACCAGGCATGGGACTGAGCCCATGTCTCCTCAGGGGGGATGGGGTGGGGTACAACCATCATGACAACTGCAGGGAGGGCCACGCAGGTCGTGGTTACCTGCCAGCGACCGTCTCAGACTGGGCAGGGAGGCTTTGGCATGACTTAAGAGGAAGGGCAGTCTTGGGCCAGCTATGCAGGTCCTGGCAAACCTGGCTGCCCTGTTTCTATCCCTGTCCCTCAGGGTAGCACCACAGCAGGGCCGGGGGAACTGGAGTGTCCTTGCTCTATCCCTGTTGTGAGGTTCTTGCCAGGGGCTGGCACCAAAGCAAGGTGCTGGCCTTCAGCCCTGGCTGAGCAACTGGGCCGTAGGGCAGGGCCGTTTCCTGAGGTCAGTTCTTGGTAGGTGCTTGCATCTGTCTGACTTCTGGCTGACAATCCTGGAAATCTGTTCTCCAGAATCCAAGCCAAAGGGTTCAGAGTAAACTGGGGAGGGGGATTCTTCCTGCAGGAGACCCCGGGCCCTGGAGGCTGCAACATACCTCAATCCTGTCCCAGGCCGGATCCTCCTGAAGCCCGTATCGTAGCACTGCTATCCTCCAAAGCCATTGTATATATGTGTACAGTGTGTACAAAGCCTTTTTTTTTTAAAAAACAAAAACAAAAACAAAAACTGAGGACTGTCATTAAACACAGTTGTTTTCTACTTGCCTGCTTGGTCTCTTTTTGTGAATGCTCAGCCGGGATCGGGAGGCCTGGCCGCTGTCCAGCGCTATCCTGGGAGCCAGGGTCGCAATCCCCCAACCCAACCCTCTGGCCCTTGGGGCTGGGCACAGTGCTCAGGGCTCTTTTTGCTCCATTACATCACATTTTGCTACAGTGGCTTCTTAACTGGCTGGCCACTTTCCTACTTGTCCCCTCTGTTCATCCTCTAGAGTGGTGGTCATTTTATCTGCTCCTGCCACAGCCCAGCCCATCGTGAAACACACTCAGCCTTCCATACATAGTCTGTGGTTTCTGCATCCATAGACTCAACTAACCTCGGGTAGAAAAAAAAATGTTTAAAAAAAAGATGCTGCAGGGTGCAGTGGCTCATGCCTGAGACCCCAGCTCTTCGGGAGGCCGACGTGGGTAGATCACCTGAGGTCAGGAGTTTGAGACCAGCCTGGCCAAGATCGTGAAAACCCATCTCTACTAAAAATACAAAAATTAGCTGGGTGTGGTGGCAGGGGCCTGTAATCCCAGCTACTTGGGAGGGTGAGGCAGGAGAATTGCTTGAACTTGGGAGGAGGAGGTTACAGTGAGCCGAGATAGTGGCATTGCACTCCAGCCTGGGTGACAAGAGCAAAACTCCATCTCAAAAAATTAATAAAATAAATAAAGGATGGTTGCCTCTGTACTGAAAACGTACAGGCTTTTTTCCTTGTCATTGCTCCCTAAACAATATAGTATAACAACTATTTATATAGCATTTGCATTGCATTAGGTAATAGAAGGAATCTATAGTAATGATTTAAGGTACACAGGAAAACGTATGTAGGTTATAGGCAAGTACGACACCATTTTATATAAGGGACTTGAGGATCTGTGGACTTATGTTATCTTCAGGGGTCCTGGAACCAATTCCCATGATACTGAGGGGTGAATGTACTTTGGTTTCCCACCACTGTGAGGCCACAGAAGAAATCAACTTCAGTCACTGCCCTTCCCAAATCTCCAGGGCCTCTGTCCTACCTTCCAGCCCCATGTGTGTCTTTGTAACAGCATTTCTCATAGTTGCTTTTTTTTTTTTTTTTTTTTTTTTTGAGAGACAGGTTCTCCTTTTGTTGACCAGGCTGGAGTGCAGTGGTGCAATCAGCTCACTATAACCTTGAACTCCTGGGCTCAAGGGATCTTCCTCTCTCCACCTCCCAAGTAGCTGGGGCTACAGGTGCACACCACCACGCCACACCCAGCTAATTTATTTTAAAATTTTTGTAGAGACAGGGACTTGCTGTGTTGTCCAGTCTGGTCTTAAACTCCTGGAGAGTTGGGATTACAGGCATGAGCCACTGTGCCCAGCCACAGCTGCAATTTCAGTAGACTGAACCGTATGAAATCATCAGTGGTGGGCCACTTTTTTACCCACTGCATTATTCAATCGGATACACGATTGCTTTGAGACTTTAGTTTCACTAGCTTCGGGCTGTAGGAGCCAAGAGGTGGAGCCTGTGGTTTCCCGTCCCACCGAAGGGCTCAGGTAAGCAGAGGGTAGAGCTAAGAAAGGAATGGAAGTGGAAAGTGTCCCTTCCCGCTCATGCTCATCTGATGCACCAGCCAAACCAAATACCACCTGGGCCTTTGAATGTCGCCAGTCCTTATCCGCTGTTGTCATTTGCCCACCTCCACAGCTGCAGAAACAGCCGTAGGCCCGGAACTGGGGTATCTGTTCCTAGGGGACCGCCTATCTGCTCAGTTGCATTGCCTGCTTTAGGGGTTGGGAAGCTAAGGCACGAGCCTGGGGTCCCAAACATGCCCAGACCACTCAGGCTTCCAGATACTAGGTCCTTCTCCTTCAAGCCTCACTTCGTTTCTTTTCCCCTGGGCTCCGTTCCAGTCCTGGCTGTAAGACTGGGAAAGCAGTGGCTATTTTTGTCCGTGAGAAGTTTTCCTTTCTACACCACGGCTCGGGAGGCACCCTGGGAGGAAGAGAAATTAGTCGTGGCTCCTTTAAGGGGTCCGCGGAGGCGCGCCCAGCCTTTTGTTTGAGCGGCGGCGCGCACGTCAGCGTCAACGCCAGCGCCTGCGCACTGAGGGCGGCCTGGTCCTCGTCTGCGGTGGCGGCGGCTGAGGAACCCGGCTGAGGCGCCGGTACCCGGCCCGTTGCGCATTTCGCCTTCTGGCTTCGGTTTCCCTCGGCCCGGCACGCCCCGGCCACGCCCAGGCCCCACCCTAGCCCTCCGGATCCCTCGCAGACCGGCTCCGGCCGCCCGTCTCTGCCGCCGCAATGATGATGATGGCGCTGAGCAAGACCTTCGGGCAGAAGCCCGTGAAGTTCCAGCTGGAGGATGACGGCGAGTTCTACATGATCGGCTCCGAGGTAGCCTGCAGCGCGTCCTCGCCCTCCTCGGGCTCGGCCCCGCGGGAGCCCGGGGGCGGGCCCGTGCGCCGAAAGCGCGCGTCTCCATTCATCGGGGCGGGCGGGCGCGCGCGCGCGCTCCGGGCTGCGGGGCGTGGCCTGTTGGGCGTGGCCCCGCCCCCCCACCGGTCTGGGGTTCCTTACCCCTGTCGCCGAGGTCTGTCGTCTGCAATGCTGCCAGGGCTTTATGGCGCCGCGAGAGGTTCCAGTGGTTCCGCGCTGGCTTGGTTTCCAGCCAGACTCAAAGAAATGGAATGTTGGGTTAGCCCCTGCGACGCTTGGGGGACTGCTGCCTTTGACTCTTTTTAGATGTCGTAAAATTCACGTGTACCCCTCCCCCCATTGCTGCTTGTGGGATCCTGAAATGGCAGGTTGGAAACCCCCTGGCTTAGCGAGGGCTCATCCCTGTTGTGTTTGCTGCCACTGAGGTGGGCAGTAGAGGTGTTCTGACCTTTGTCAAAACAGAAACAGTGAAGAAACAGATTGGAGGGAGATGTTTGCTTTCGGGTGGGTAAGGGCCCCATTTCTGAGCTGATGATTCTTTCAGCGATTCTGAAGCAATTGACACTTTCCATTATCTGTGAACTGATTCTGGATTATTACAGGGTCAAGAGAACAAGGATCTTTAATCCTTAAATAGCGTGGCAGTATTTTGTGGCATCAGCTGAATGACTGGCTTCGGAAAAACCCTCAATTGGCCCTTAAACGAGTGTTTGTCCCAAGTATATTAGGTTCTTGTTTTTTTGTCATTTATTTATTTATTTTTGAGACTGAGTCTCGCTCTGTCACCAGGATGGAGTGCAGATCTCGGCTCACTACAACCTCCGCCTCCCAGGTTCAAGCGATTCTCCTGCCTCAGCCTCCTGAGGAGCTGGGATTACAGGTGTCTACTACCACGCCCGCCTAATTTTTGTATTTTTAGTAGAGATAGGGTTTCACCACGTTGGCCAGGCTGCTCTTGAACTCCTGACCTCATGATCCACCTGCCCCAGCCTCCCCAAGTGCTGGGATTACGGGCGTGAGCCACTACGCCTGGCCTTATTAATAGTTTTTATCTTACTTTATTTTATTATTGTAAAAAGGTCTCACTTTGTTGCCCAGGCTTGGTACAGTGGTGCGGTCTCGGCTAACTGCAGCCTTGACCTCCTGGGGTCAAGTGATCCTCCTGCCTCAGCCTCCCAAGCAGCTGGGACTACAGATGTACATCATCATGCCCAGCTACTTTTTGTATTTTTTTTTTAGAGATGGGGTTTTGCTGTGTTGCCCAGGCTGGTCTTGAACTCCTGGGCTCAAGCGATGCTTGTACCTCAGCCTCTCAAAGTGCTGAAATTACAGGTGTGAGCCACCACACTCACACTCAGCCCAGTCATACTTTTTAAACCTTGTGGGTTTTTGCCTTCACAGTTGAGCATAGCATGAATGAATGAAGCCTCTGGATGGTCACACTGAGTCCCATGGATGAGACTAAGGTCAATAGCATCAGAACTTTAGTGTTAGCATTTTTCCACCTTTTTTTTTTTTTTTTTTTTGAGAGGGACAACGTCTGACTCTATCACTCAGGCTGGAGTGGAGTGGTGCATTCTCAGCTCTCTGCAATCTCCACCTCCCAGGCTCACGCCATCCTCTCACCTCAGTCTTTCAAGTAGCTGGGACTACAGGCATACACCACCACCCCTGGCTAATATTTATATTTTTAGTAAAGATGGGGTTTTACCGTATTGCCCAGGTTGGTCTTAAACTCATGAGTTCAAGTGATCTGCTCATCTCCGCCTCCCAAAGTGCTGGGATTATAGATGTGAGCCATTGTACCTGGCTTCCATCAATTTTTATAAAACAAAAAGTGGGGGATGCAGTAACATTTTCTCGTTGTCACTTAAATTGCAACTGTTCAAAGATGACAGTGCTGGGGAGATGGAGCCAGTGCCTGTCCTTCTGCTGCAGTTCAGCATCATCCTCATTGACCAGTTGGCACCTGCCTAACTACAGGGTGCAAAACGTGTTGAGTTTCATCATGTGATACTAGGCGAGTTGTTTACCTGATCTAATGGGTGTAAAAGTAGTTAGTTTGGCTCGGAGTGGGTGACACTTTAAAAGGAAGCTTTTATTTATTAGTTGGAGCAAATTGAGAAGCTGTAAGTGGCCAAGCACGAAGAACCTTGGGAGGCCTGATTTCCAGCCCTGCTCTGCCCTGGTGTCACGTTTCTCATGTGTGTAATGTGATGCTTAGACTAGATGGTCTCCGGGATCTTCCCCAAAGCACATTTTAGTTTTTAGAAAGCTAATTACAGTCTTGTTTTTCAGCCCCCTTCATTCCTGGGCCTCCCAGTAAGAATAGTCTTCCTGAGGCCCAGCCTATGAGACTCAGCTGGAGAGGCACTTTGTTCTCTTGGGCCTGACTTAATCATCAGACCTTTGGAGTTTAGGCAAGGGTTCAAGGTCAGAGCTCTATTGAAATCAGTAGCTCCAGTGACAATAGTGGATGGATGGCCCCTGCCCTATGGAAAACAGACACTGTATTCAGAGAGGTGGGCCAGCTGTAGCAACATCCCCAGTGCCTCCATGCACCTTGAGAGAGCGTCTGCGTTTACTGTGAATATGTGTCACTGTTCTGCCATTAACAGGCAGCTGTATTTACTAAGCCAGAGTCATGGAGCTTTGAGGACCCTAACAGATACCCAAGCCCAGCACCTTCATTTTGTATTCAGGAAACCTAGGTCCCCAGAAGTCAAAGGCTGGTTCAGGGGAAAGCCAGGAAGGCAAGCCCAGTTTCCTAGTTCTGAAGGGGCTTTGTGGGGCATCTGGGAGTCTCAGATCCCTGCAGGGCCTGCACGATAGTCAGAGGGGAGAGTGTTGTCAATTTCTT
Source organism: Saimiri boliviensis (assembly GCF_048565385.1). NCBI lineage: Eukaryota > Metazoa > Chordata > Mammalia > Primates > Cebidae > Saimiri > Saimiri boliviensis. The sequence continues at coordinate 27,374,740 of NC_133469.1, read as the reverse complement.
TTCAAAAACGTAATGGAAATTCTACATTGACCATGATACTGGATGATACTGATGCACAAGCCAAATAACACAGAGGGGTCTCTGCTCTCTGTGTGGAAAGTGGATGACTCGCTGTGGCAGCTTTTCTCTCACAGTGTTTAGCAGCCCTGGTTGTTGATGATGTACATCGCTGATGAAAAATGGAGAAACGTTTTTATATAATAGTATGGCCGGGTGTGGTGGCTCACACCTATAATCCCAACACTTTGGGAGGCTGAGGCAGGAGAATCACTTGAGCCCAAGAGTTTAAGACCAGCCTGGGCAACATAGTGAGACCCTTGTCTCTACAAATGCTTTTTTTTTTTTTTTTTTTTTTAATAATTAGGCCAGATGCGTGGCTCACATCTGTCATCCCAGCACTTTGGGAGGCTGAGGCAGGCAGATCGCTTGAGCCCAGGAGTTCAAGACCAGCCTGGGCAACATGGTAAAACCCCATCTCTACAAAAAATACAAAATTAGCCGGTCATGGTGGTATGCAGCTATAGTCCCAGCCATTCAGGAGGCTGAGGCAGGAGGATCGCTTGAGCTGGGGAGTTCAAGGCTGCAGTGAGCTATGATTGCACCACTGTACTCCAGCCTAGGTGACAGAGTGATACCCTACCTCAAAAATAATCATAATTAAAAATAAATTTAAAAATTAAAAATATATACTATGTTGGGTAGATAAAATGGGACAAATAATAGAAGTGGTCCTTCATGGGGTGAAAAATCAGGGTTGCTGAGCTTTTGGCAGACCAGTAAAGAGACCCAGAAAACTGGAAGTGATCCCTGGTTAAAGACGGAGCCAGCACCTGGCACCCCACCTACTGGTCATCCCCTGCAGTGTGACTCTGAAGTGATCATACTTGAAAAGTCAGTGAGACAATAGGGTGCCCACATAAAAACTTTAGGACTAGATTTATTTTCCTTAAGGAAGTCACACTTTCAGTATTTGGTACAAGCAAACTGAAGCCATTGTTTGGGTCAGTGATGATTTATATAGCAGTCTGGTGATTGCCAATAAGTGCTTTGTAAACCCTTTGGAAAATTCCTTTGGTGTCCCTGGTTTGGGTTTTGTTACTAAACAAAGCAACACAGGCCATGGGGGAAATTATCTGGCATCTGTCTAAAATTAAAAGACCTTTTGGTGTTTATTACATTGTAAAAATATCAAAGTCTCGTCCTTAAGATAAAAGAAGGTCACAGAGGCCTTGCATTTCTGGAAAATGCCAGAGATCCTTAGCCCAAAATCAAAATCACTACGAGCTTCTTGCTAAGCTCTGGGGGCCTCCCTCTCAGGCATCTGGCCAGGCCTTTCGGAACTTGGTTCTGTTGTCGGGATGCACACACATGCCGGCCAGCTGTGTACTGCTCTTGAACCCTTGGTATCAGCAGAATGTGTTTAATGCCGCCAAAGGCTTGGCGCTTGGGGGCCACCTCGAGGCCTCTTTGTCTGTTGCCTGATGCAGTCTGTGCCAGGACCCTCCCCTTCCTGTGGCGCTAGGACCCTCCCCTTCCTGTGGCGCTGCGAGCCTCATAATGAGCCTTCTTGCTTTACTCACAGGTGGGAAACTACCTCCGTATGTTCCGAGGTTCTCTGTACAAGAGATACCCCTCACTCTGGAGGCGACTAGCCACTGTGGAAGAGAGGAAGAAAATAGTTGCATCGTCACATGGTAAAAAAACAAAACCTAACACTAAGGGTGCGTCTTCACGAGGGTTTGTAAACCTGTTTCAAAACCACTCGCTTATGTCATGAAGATAAAACGTTTTCACTCCAGAGTGTCTTCACTGCAGCCTTGGCCTTAGACGGGCAGGGAGCATCCCAGGGGCGGGCCACCCTGTGGGCACTCCAGGTGAGGAAGCAGCTCCACGGAGCCATTGGTGGTCCACCATCAGGTATTTCCAGCAGGGCCAGTGGGTACGTGAGTGGGCCGGGGCCAGGACACTAGCAGGTGCTGTGAAGACATGTTGGTCTCAAAACGTTTTAGGAATGCTGCAATGCTCTGCCATCTGCCGTGGGTGTGTTGCCATAATCATCTTCCATGCAGCCCAAGTGGCGGGTGGTGGCCCCAGCTCCCACTCCCCTCTGGGGCTTTCACGCTTGCGTCCCAGAGCACATCCATCCCATAGCACTTCATCCTGGCAGCCAGCGTGCTAGAGCTCGTGTGCATGTCCCTGCTCCTGGTGGCCCGAGCGTGCCTGGGGCTTGCTAGTTGAGCCACCCGACGCTAGTGAAACTAGTGGGCTTTGGGTCACGGCAGCTCTGTGCAGGGTGAAAGGGTGCTTCAGACACTCTGGGGGCTCTGTGGGAGACACTCCCATGGAGACATTGGGATATGGACACAGCATGCCCTTTGCCAGGTGGCGAAACTGCCTCCCACGTGGCGATGGCGCCTTGTAGACAGCTGCCTTGGACCTGGGTGTGTCTGTGAGTGCGTGTGCAGTGCTTCGTAGGCGCAGTGCTTCCTAGTCTGTCCTGTCCTGTGTGTTTGTGTCTGTAGGTGCTGCTGTGGTTTTGTCCACTGTGGGAAAGTAGTGGTTCTTTTAATGCAGGAGCCGGAGCTGCTTTTTGATCTGCTGCTTTGACATTTCCACTCACTTGCTTAAAACAGTTTCCTTTTTGTTCCCCCTCCTCCCCTAGCAGAGCATCAGTTGCTAACAGTGAGTCCCCAGCTTTGCTTCCCCCTCTGCAAGTCCCTGGGCTAAGTCTTGGGAGATACCTTCCCCATAAGCAATTGATTTCTCTAGGAGAAGCCAGGCTGGGCCCGCAAATAGGCAGCAATTCTTGACGGAGGATCCCCGCAAGAGCTAGGGGTCTAGCCACCTAGTATCTGTCCTGCTTTCCAGGCAGCACGTCTGGACCGGCTTGGGGATGGAAATTCGTGTTTGGTGTGAAGCAGCTCTTTCCAACTCTCTGGGCTCTTGTTTTAAAAGAAAAGTATTCTTCCATCTTCCATTCCATCTCCCCACCTCGCATCGTGTTGTGGATTGTGGTGGTGTCAGACCTCTTCCCACTGGGGTGTTACTCTGAGGCTTTTCTTTTCCTCTGAGTGAGGACCAAGAGAATATGTTCTGGAGTGGAGTGTCCCTGCTGGCTGTGCTGGATTCTAGTTGTTGGTGCTGCCCTGAGCACTTCCCTCTGCCCCTGAGCCAGTGGTCCTGGGGCAGATGAGTCCAAGTCAGTCCCGTTGGAGGCTCTACCCAGTAGGACTTGGAAGTAAAGCACTCAGTCCAGATTGCCCTTTTGGAAGAGGCCAGCATTCGGCAGTAGTAAGTTTGACACCTTGCTTTTCCCACCTCCCGCATGCGAGGACCTTGATGTGCTGCATCCACTTGGCTGGCTGCTGTGTGCCACCGCCACCAGCAGAGTGACCCAGTGATGTTTCTCTGTTACAGATCATGGATACACGACTCTAGCCACCAGTGTGACCCTGTTAAAAGCCTCGGAAGTGGAAGAGATTCTGGACGGCAATGATGAGAAGTACAAGGCTGTGTCTATCAGCACGGAGCCCCCCACCTACCTCAGGTAATTCGTTCCTGGCCAGGGCATCTCTGGGGACACCTGTGAGGTCTTTTCTCAGACTCAAGAACTGCTTGGGTTGAAGTTGAATTGAAATGTCTTTTTTTTTTTTTTTTTTTTGAGATGGAGTCTCTGGAGTGCAGTGGCACGACCTTGGCTCACTGCAACCTCTACATCCCAGCTTCAAGCAATTCTCCTGCTTCAGCCTCCCTCCCAAGTAGCTGGGATTACAGGATTACAGGCACCCCCCCCCCCACCACGCCTGGCTAATTTTTGTATTGAAACACTTTTTAACAGTTTCCTCTGTGCTCGTGCATTTTCTTTGCCAGGTTTATAAGCTTCTTCTGTGTCATTGGAATTTATAAGAAACGTAAGCCAAGTCCTGGATTCTGGAAACAGTTATGAATGCTTGGAAAGTGAGACTCGTAGAGCACAGTGGCTCACACTTGTAATCCCAGCTCTTTGGAAGGCTGAGGCATTGCTTGAGGCCAGGAGTTCACAAGCCTGGGGCAACACAGCGAAACCTCATCTCTTAAAAAACAAATTAGTGGGAATAATTTGTCAAAAAAATTAGTGGCTCACAGAAACTCACAAAAGAAACAAATAATAGATTTGAATGTATACAAACTTAGAACCTGCCCAGGTGCGCTGGCTCACGCCTGTAATCCCAGCACTGGGAGGCCAAGGTGGGTGGATCACCTGAGGTCGGGAGTTTGAGACCAGCCTGACCAACATGAAGAAACCCCGTCTCTACTAAAAATACAAAATTAGCCGGCCATGGTGGCATATGCCTGTAATCCCAGCTACTTGGGAGGCTGAGGCAGGAGAATTGCTTGAACCCGGGAGGTGGAGGTTGCAGTAAGCTGAGATCGTGCCATTGCACTCCAGCCTGGGCAACAAGAGTGAAACTCCATCTCAGAAACAAACAAAGCACCACCACCACCAACAAACAAAACTTAGAACCTTTAGAAGAGTATTTACAGTAATAATTAAAAAGACAAGTAAAAGTTATGATGTTATATCTAGAATCTGTACATCTTGATTTATACAACAAACTTGGATACCCCAGCAAATAGGTAGAAGATGGTCCACACCTTGAAGTACAAAGAGTAAGCAGACGTGGGAAGAATTTGCATTCATGCATAATTTCAGAAATTTCAGGCATAAGACTGGGCACAGTGGCTTATGCCTGTAATCTCAGCACTTTGGGAAGTCAAGGCAGGAGGGTCGCTTGAACCCAGGATTTAACTATGTTGCCTAGGAGACCAGCCTAAGCAACACAGTGAGATCTTGTCTGTACTGAAAGTTAAAACAATTAACCGGTTGTGTGATCACACCACTGTACTCTTTTTTTTTTTTTTTCAAGATGGAGTCTTGCTCTGTTGCCCAGGCTGAAGTGCAGAGGTGCAATCTCAGCTCACTGCAGCCTCCACCTCCTGGTTCAAGCTATTTTCCTGCCTCAGCCTCCTGAGTAGCTGGGACTACAAGCATGTACCACCATGCCTGGCTAATTTTTGTATTATTAGTAGAGATGGGGTTTCACCATATTGGCCAGGCTGGTCTTGAACTCCTGACCTCACAATCCGCCTGCCTTGGCCTCCCAAAGTGCTGGGATTACAGGCATGATCCACCGCGCACAGCCCACACCACTCTACTCTAGCCTGGATAACAGAATGACACCCTGTCTCAAAAATTAAATAAATAAATAAAAATTCCAAGCATAAAACAAAAAACTGGCAGGGAGGCGGTGGCTCACACCTGTAATATGGTAAAACCCCATCTCTACTAAAAATACAAAAATTAGCCAGGCATGGTGGTGTGTGCCTGCAGTCCCAGCTACTTGAGAGGCTGAGGCAGAATTGCTTGAACCCGGGAGGTGGAGGTTGCAGTGAACTGAGATTGCACCACTGCACTCCAGCCTGGGCAACAGAGCGAGACTGCGTCTCAAAAACAACAGCAACAACAACAACAAAAAAAACAAAAAGACTGATAGTGTGAGAAACTGGGGAAGGTGTGTTAGAGCTGCACTCATATGTGCTGGAGGTGTTTTTTTTTTTTTTGAGACAGAGTTTTCACTCTTGTCACCCAGGCTGGAGTGCAGTGGCACGATCTTGGCTCATTGCAACCTCCGCCTCCTTGGTTCAAGCAATTCTCCTGCCTCAGCCTCTTGAATAGCTGGGATGACAGGCACATGCCACCATGCTTGGCTAATTTTTTTGTATTTTTAGTAGAGATGGGGTTTCACCATGTTGCCCAGGCTGGTCTTGAACTCTGGACCTCAGATGATCTGCCCGCCTCAGCCTCCCAAAGTGCTGGAATTATAGGTGTGAGCCACCATGCCCTGCCAGGGGGTCCTCTTTTTATAAAGCATCCTGACATCAAACTTTTTTGTTCTCTGGCCCATTAATATCACCTTGGGGAATTTGTCCCAAAGAAACATTTTTAAAGAACAAAATGAATCCCAGCACTTTGGGAAGTCAAGGCAGGAGGGTCTTGACTGTATATACTGAGATTAACCCACTATATATACAGAGATTCTTTGTAGCATTATGAATAATACTGGAGAATATGGAGTCGCTTAAGTATCCAGACTTAAGGAACACCTAGGTAAGTGACGGGTCAGCCACTTGAATGGACAAGGGTGTGACCCATACATGGTGTAATTAAGTAGATTCTGCAGTGAGCCGAGACAGGGCTCCTGTGGGTGAGATGTGCAGAAAACAAGATTGTACCCATCTGCCTTGTGCATTCAGCTCTCAAGAAAGTATGCATTTCTCTGCACAAAGCCCAAGGAACATTAAGGGAGAAAAAGGATTATTCAGAGTGATGTGGCTATGGAAAATCATTTCTTTTTTATGATTCCCCCAAAGAAAGGTGGCATGCCTCCAGGCTGGCCAGTGTTACAGACGTGTGCTTTGCAGATTCTTCTTCCCCCAAGGGATGTGGTAAGAACATAAGGATGGCTGACCTTCCCAAGGAAGTTGCAGAAGGAAATTGTGTACATATGGACGGCACTTTAATTCTGCACACGTCAGCTGGGAATCTTTTATAGGGCGATAAAACAGTTTCATGGTGATCATGTCATGTGAGGAGCAGCTGCAGGAGTGGAATCCTATTACCCTGGAGGTCAGGTCTCCAGGGGTGGGGGCTGGCAGAGGTTTGAGGGAAGTGGCTTTGGCTTGGCTCCACACTACTCAGTCGGCCCAGTAAGGAGACTGGCACCCTCCCCATCCTGTCACTGGGCAATTCGAGCAGAGGCTGAGTGCCCTCTCTCAGGGATCCTGGGATTGCAATGGAAGGAAGGTTTGTTTATTTATTTATTTAGTTATTTATTTATTTACTTTTGAGACGGAGTTTTGCTCTGTCACCCAGGCTGGAGCACAGTGGCGGGATCTCAGCTCACTGCAGCCTCTGCCTCCCAGGTTCAAGCCATTTCCCTGCATCAGCCTCCCAAGTAGCTGGAATTACAGATGCCTGCCACCACACCTAGCTCATTTTTTGTAGTTTTAGTAGAGATGGTTTCACCATGTTGGCCAGGCTGGTCTCGAACTCCTGACGTCAGGTGATCTGCACGCCTCGGCCTTCCAAAGTGCTGGGATTACAGGCGTGAGCCACCATGCACGGCTAGAAGGTTGAATTTTATGACTTAGATTTGCAGATTCTGTGTATGACTGAACATGTTACATGCACTGTGTCTGGTGATACTTGCATTGTCCACTTGAGGTGGTAGCAAGACCTAGAAATGAGAACTTGCTACTGACATAGGTTAGGATGAGGGGCAGGGGCTCAGCCCAGGTTTAACATATCCAATCAGAAAAAAGGAAAGATGGTCAAGATTTGTGGTTTCCAAATACAGGCTGAGCTGCCTGGGAATCACCCATGGAAGCTGCAAAGAACCTGTCTTCTTGGGCCCCTCATCAGAGGTGGGAAGTCACTCCACCTGGGTGGGGCTCAGGAATGTGCTACTTAAAATTTTGCATTCTGGGGTCAGGTTTGGTGACTCACACCTGTATGCTCAGCACTTTGGGAGGCCAAGGTGGGAGGATTGCTTGAGACCAGGAGTTTGAGACCAGCCTGAGCAGCATAGTGAGACCCGATCTCTATAAAATTAAAATTTTTTAAAAAATTGCCCTCTTTGAGTCTGAGTGGCCAGGATTAGGAACTATGACCCAGATAGGCTATAGTGGGGACCCCTTTCTTGCTGTCCCCTCTCTTAGTCCCTGCCCAAACTGATTCATGTTCTCCAAATTGGGTACTACAAAACTCTCCCTCTCCCTACCAGCAATCAACGGGTAGTCCCGTCCTTCGCATCAGACGTGTAAGTGACCGCCACTTTAGAAGGGAAAGGAGTTAAAGGGGCCCAGAGTCCAGGCAGGTCTTGGCCATTGCTTCTGCCCTCCCCCACCCCCTGGAAAGGAGAAGGACCTTTATGCTGTCCTCGCGGGTTCCTCTTTAGAGGGCGTCGTCAAACGTTTGTCATCGCTTGCTCTGAACTGTTGAGTAGTTGTTGCAGAAGCGGTTGTGCAGGTGTTGGGGCCACACAGGGAAGTGACACGCAGTTGCTGCCTGCTCCTGCTCACAGCCTTGCCGGGGAAAAGGAGAACGCACAGAACACAGCAGGCACCAAGTGCTCTCATTTGTCTCAGCCCTCCCTGGAGCCTTCGTTTAAAATAGCTTTTTTTTTTTTCTTCGAGATAGGGTGTTGCTCTCTCGCCCAGGTTAGAGTGCAGCGTCATGATCTCGGCTCACTGCAACCTCCGCCTCCCGGGTTCACGTGATTCTCATGCTTCAGCCTCCTGAGTAGCTGGATTACAGACATGTGCCACCATGCCTGGCTAATTTTTGTATTTTTGGTAGAGTTGAGATTTCACCATGTTGGCCAGGCTGCCATTGAACTCTGTTTTTTTCTTTTTTTTTTTTTTTTTTTTTTTGAGATGGAGTTTCGCTCTTGTCACCTAGGCTGGAGTGCAATGATGTGATCTCGGCCCACTGCAACTTCCATCTCCCTGGTTCAAGCAATTCTCCTGCCTCAGCCTCCTGAGTAGCTGAGATTACAGGTGCCTACCACCACACCTGGCTAATTTTTCTATTTTTAGTAGAGACAGCATTTCACCATGTTGGCCAGGCTGGTCTTGATCTTCTGATCTCAGGTGATCACCCGCCTTGGGCTCCCAAAGTACTGGGATTACAGGTGTGAGCCACCATGCGTGGCCCCGTTTCAAACTCTTGATCTCAGGTGATCCTCCCACCTTGACCTCCCAAAGTGCTGGAGTTACTGGTGTGAGCCACTGTGCCTGATGCTTTTGATACTTTCTTAGTAGTAAAAGCAACCTGGAATTTGGGAGAAAAGATCAAACTCTTAATGGGACATGCATTATTTAAATTACTTTGGATGTCACCTCTGCAAGGTATTTATCAACCCATCTTCTCACTTCTCTGGAAGCTCAGAGGCCAGAGGCCTTGCCTAGTGTATCTCAGGATGGCCAGCACATCTAAAATCACAGCCTGATCATGTCTCCTCCTTCAAAACCCTGGGGATTCCCAGCCACCTGCTGAGTAAAGTCATCTTCTTATGGAGCATGTGAGACCTGTGATCAGCCCCCTCCCTGGGATCCTCCTCGCTGGACTGCCCCTTGGTGTCTCCCTGCTGCCGCCCATGCCCCTCCCCCAAGTGAACCCTGACTCAGTGTCTAAGGCTCTGCTCTGTTGTCCACGCCTTTGGGATGCCTCCTCGTACCACTGCCCTGCATCCAGGAAGTGCTTCTATGGAGCCATGCCCGGCTCACAGTGCAGCACACCACAGTTGTGGGTTAGCTGCTGACCTGCATGTTGGGCTGTGTCTGGTGCCCTTCCATACCTTCGCCCTTGCCCATGTACCTCTAGCATCTGATGACAGCCTGGGGAGCAGGCCCCTGCAAAATCAGGTGCACAGACAACTCCCACCGGAGCCTCGAGACTGACGGAGGTACAGTGGGCATCCTCTGAGCATGAGTTGATGCCTGGTGGGCAGGATCAGGCTCCTAGACTAATAGGAGGGCTTTTCTTGTATTTCCTCAGGGAACAGAAGGCAAAGAGGAATAGCCAGTGGGTGCCCACCCTGCCCAACAGCTCCCACCACCTGGACGCCGTGCCATGCTCCACGACCATCAACAGGAACCGCATGGGCCGGGACAAGAAGAGAACCTTCCCCCTTTGGTGCGGACGCGCCACTGCGCTCACTCTCGATACTGATTCCACTTTAGCTCTCCAGCGGATTTCAGTTCCCTCCTCCCCAGAAAAGCACTGCTTTGACCTTGTGTTCCCCATAAGGCTGCAGTACCTCCTCCTTTTCGAACTGCTGTTTCCCTGACTTCCAGGACGTCATGGACAGTCTCCCTGGCTCTGCCTGCTGTCACCTTGCTGTGTCCTCCTCGCCTCCCTGGCCCCTCAAGTGGAGTTCTGGGGGTGCAGTCCTCGGGCCCTTTCTCTGCCCTCAGCTTCTCACAGCCTGGTGCTGCCACCACCACACTCCGCCCAACTCTCACCCTGCCTCAGGCCTGAGAACACGCTCACTGCTGTCAGAACACCCAGATCTCCTGCCCTGCAGCTCCCTGTGCTGAGGCTCAGGCTGGTTCTCCCTCTTCCCCTTTCCTTTCCTCTTTCCTTCCTTCCCTCATTCGTCCTTCCTTCCTTCTGTCATTCCTCCTTCCCTCCCTCCCATCCTCCTTCCTCCTCCTTTTCCTTCTCTCTTCCGTCCCTCCATCTCTTCCCATCCCTAGTTGACTGTCCCCTTCTCCATTAGAGGGGCCACCCCTTTTCTCCAGCATCCTTGTCCCTTTCCCGGTCTGTTTCCCCGTGCATTCATGCCTGACCCTCAGCTCATTTCTCTCCGTGTCTTCCATCTGCTTCCCAAGATCCCTGGGGGCACTTCTCAGCCCTCTCCATGCTTCCAGACGCCCTTAGGTTTCTTCTGTCCTCCAGCGCCATCTTGCCAACCTGCCTGCCTGACTCTTCCCTCTTTATCGTCCCAAAATACCCAACTCCATTGCTTGGAATCCTCCTGGGACTCCCTCACGCCGGTGGCCAGTTTGCATAGCCTGAGAGGAGGACTGTGGGTGCTTCAACATCCTCTAGCTTTGCGGCATCCCGGACCACTGCTCCTCAGGGCATCTGCGCTCTGTGGTCCTGGTGCATCCTCAGCAGTTCCTCCATTCGCCTGCCTTGGCCTTGCTGGAATATTTCCTCTGGAAATGTCCTTCTCCTTTCCCACAGCCTTCTATGAAAGTCCGACTGACTTTCAGGCTTCAGTATACCTTCGAAGTACGTCTGGGTTTTGTTCCAACACTGCCCAAGTCGATCCTATTGCAGACAGCCTGGTGCTTGTCATTTATGGCCCCACCTGTCCCCTTAGACCGTGGCCCCAGGATTCCTGTTGGGCTCATCTGCTCCCTCAGCTGTTAGCTGACAAGTGGCCTTGTTCTCCAGATGGGTTTGCAGAGGCCTGCTGTGCAGAGAGGGAGGCTGAAGACTCACATCCCTAGGGCCCTGGCACCCTCACTGACTGTTGCTGCCATTTTGCTTTCAGCTTTGACGACCATGACCCTGCTGTGATCCACGAGAACGCATCTCAGCCTGAGGTGCTGGTCCCCATCCGGCTGGACATGGAGATCGACGGGCAGAAGCTGCGAGACGCCTTCACCTGGAACATGAATGGTACAAGGCAGTCGGGCTCTGCTGGGGCTGGCCCCAGCCCCTGTATGTCATGTAGGAACAGTCCCCTTTCCTGCCAGCTGCCTGTCAGGCAGATTCTGGACCTGACACATAGGACATCAGGGCACAGTTTTGGAGTCTGGGAGTCTGGGTTCAGTCCTGGTTCTGCTGCTGTTTACTGTGGATTGGGCATGTGAGCATTGGACTCCTTTCCCCATACTGAGGTTGGGTAGCCCAAGGGGCCTGGCATGGGAGGGGGCTGGTCCGCATAGCATGGATGATGATGACAGTGCCCCTCGGACCCAGTTCAGCCCCCAAGCCCTGCACACACCCGCCTTGGGTCCTGTCCGCCACGCTGCTTCTGCTGTCGGGGCTGCCCACGTGCTCCCGTGCCGCTCTCCTCCCCTGACTGGTCATCTCTTTGGACATCCCTACGCTGTAAGGCCTGGGTCAGATGCCGTCTATTCTGGCTCTTCCTGAGCTTCCAAAGCCTGAAGAACTCTGTCTTTGTGCAAATGTAGACAGCAAAATTAGAAGGATATGCATCCCAGGTGTTTAGAGTGCTATCCCATCTGGGAGGGAGGATTGTGCATGCATTTATTCGTTTCTCTATTTTTTTCTAAGTCTGTTAGAATGTATTTTTAAATTTTATTTTATTACTTTTTTTTTTTTGATACAGTCTCACTCTGTTGCCAGGATGGAGTGCAGTGGCGTGTTCTCAGGTCACTGCAGCCTCTGCCTCCTGGGTTCAAGCGATTCTTGTGCCTCAGCCTCCTGAGTAGCTGGGATTACAGGCAAGCACCACCACATACAGCTAATTTTTGTATTTTTAGTGGAGATGGGGTTTCACCATGTTGGTCAGGATGGTTTCAATCTCCTGACTTCGTGATCCACCTGCCTTGGCCTCCCAAAGTGCTAGGATTAACAGATGTGAGCCACCACGCCCGGCTATTATTACTATGTTTTTTTTTTTTTTTTAGATCTTACTGCATACCAATTTTTTTTTTTACTTAGTGTCTGTATCCTGCTGAACTTTTTTTTTTTCTTTTTAGCACCTGCTGCTCTGAATTTTTTTTTTTTTTTTTTTTTTTGAGACGGAGTTTCGCTCTTGTTACCCAGGCTGGAGTGCAATGGCACGATCTCGGCTCACCGCAACCTCCGCCTCCTGGGTTCAGGCAATTCTCCTGCCTCAGCCTCCTGAGTAGCTGGGATTACAGGCATGTGCCACCATACCCAGCTAATTTTTTGTATTATTAGTAGAGACGGGGTTTCACCATGTTGACCAGGTTGGTCTCGATCTCTCGACCTTGTGATCCACCCGCCTCGGCCTCCCAAAGTGCTGGGATTACAGGCTTGAGCCACCGCGCCCGGCCGTTTTTTTTTTTTTTTTTTTTTTTTTTAAGACGGAGTCTTTCTCTGTCTCCTGGCTGGAGTGTAGTGGAATGATCTTGGCTTACTGACACCTTCACCTCCCCGGTTGAAGCGATTCTCCTGCCTCAGCCTCCCAAGTAGCTGGGACTACAGGTGCCCGCCACCACGCCCAGCTAATTTTTGTGTTTTTAATAGAGACTGGGTTTCATCATGTTGGCTAGGATGGACTCAATCTCTGAACCTTGTGGTCTGCCTGCCTTGGCCTCCTAAAGTGCTGGGATTACAGGAATGAGCCACTGTGCCTGGCCCTGAAAGAATTTTTATAGTTAATATATTCTTTATGTTCAGACAAAGTGCAGTGAATATCATCTTTATTTATTTTATTTTACTTTTTTTTTTTTTTTTGAGACAGTCTCACTCTGTTGCCCAGGCTGGAGTGCAGTGGCGTGATCTCGGCTCAGTGCAACCTCTGCCTCCTGGGTTCAGGCAATTCTTCTGCCTCAGCCTCCCTAGTTTTAGTAGCTGGGACTACAGGCATGGGCCACCATGCCCAGCTAATTTTATTTTTTTTGTATTTTTAGTAGAGACAGGGTTTTACCATCTTGGCTAGGTTTTACCATCCTGACCTCTTGATCCGCCTGCCTCGGCCTCCCAAAGTGCCGGGATTATAGGCGTGAGCCACCGTGCCCAGCCTCTCTCTGATTTCTTTAATCTGCAAATGGTGTGGCATAGTCTGTTGGGTTGAGGTTTGGCCTTTGTTTGTGAAAACTCCCCTTGCCCTAGATGTCTCCACAGCAGATGACATAGTTGCAGCATTTTTCTCTCAGAAGGGATTTCCTCAGGGAGGCGAGTATGAGTGGTTGTTGATGTGTGGCTGCCTTGAGCTTTCTGGCAGGATTAGGCTGCTTCCTTTGGTTATCTTCAGGCACTCAGCGTGCTAGGCCTGAGTCCGAAGGCTTCTGTCCAGCCCTGAGAAGAAGGCCTGAGAGCCATGTGCCCAGGTGCCTGTCCCCTCGGGCCCACAGGCCCGCTGGTAACGGGGGTTGCCAGTGGGAGGAGCCGTGGGTGAGGGAGGACATTGGTGAGAGACTGCAGGAGGTTGTGTTGAGTGTAGATGGGGACAGGTACAGTTCACTGGCCATGCCCCAGCACAGGGACAGGACAGCCCGTGGGGACCAGGCCACCACCAGTGCTACACAACGCCTGTTACCTCTGCAGAGCTCCCCGCTTATCTCTGCTTGCTCACATTATAGTTATTTGTTAATTCTTGTCTCTCCCTCTCCATTTCAACTCTTTAAGGTCAGGGGCCTTGGTTTTTTTTATTGCCGTTTTTCTTTATTTTTTTCCAGGCAGAGTTTTGCTCTTGTTGCCCAGGCTGGAATGCAATGATGCTATCGTGGCTCACTGCAGCCTCCACCTCCCAGTTTGAGCAATTCTCCTTCCTCAGCCTTCCAAGTATCTGGGAGTACAGGCATGCGCCACCATGACTGGCTAATTTTGTATTTTTAGTAGAGATGGAGTTTCACCATGTTGGTCAAGCTGGTCTCGAACTCTTGACCTTAGGTGCTCTGCCTGCCTTGGCCTCCCAAAGTTCTGGGATTACAGGCGTGAGCCACCGCATCTGGCTGCCTTTTCTATTAGCATAGAATCTAGCCCAGCATAGGAACTTAGTTGTTCAAACTGGATCAGTCCATGCCCTGTCTTGTTACCTTTCTTTGGGCAACATACAGAAAGTTCCTGTTTTTACCCCTGCCCTGTTCCAGAAAGGATGTAAGGAAGCTTACAATAAGGGCACTGGGCCCAAATGACTAAAGCAAATGAAAATGGAGTGGTTAGGAAAAACTGGGTAAAGAGGAAAATGAAGCTAGGTGGTCTAAGAGGCAGGTCAAACTCAGATTTTATTTGGTGAACATGGCTGGGAGTTGGGCATGGCTCTGGGCCTTTTTAGAACCAGGCAGAATGAAACGTGAAGATCATTTGCACACTCAGTGTGGTCTAGGTTAGCAGCACCCTGTGGCTCCGAAGAAGTAGAATCACAGGTGGTCCTGAAATCTGAGATTTCCTACAGCCCTCAGGAAAAGGGCATGGTGCAGTAAGTAAGGAAGACCAGGATTGCCAGCGAACTCTGCAGTGAGTTTCACTGGGCTGTTCCTCCTAGGAGTCTTCATGTAAAATACGATGCCCATGGAAAGTAATTTAGAACAAAGTCTTGTCTTTTTTTTTTTGAGACAGTCTCACTCTGTTGCCCAGGCTGCTGGAGTGCAGTGGTGTGATCTCGGCTCACTGCAACCTCCACCTCCTGGGTTCAAGCGATTCTCCTGCCTGAGCCTTCTGAGTAGCTGGGATTATAGACACGCACCACCATGCCTGGCTAGTTTTTGTATTTTTGGTAAAGACAGAGTTTTACCATGCTGCTCAGGATGGTCTCAAACTCCTGACCTCGTGATCTGCCTGCCTCAGCCTCATACAGTGCTGGGATTATAGATGTGAGCCACTGCGCCCTAGAACAAAGTCATAACAGGTGGAGAACCAAAATAGTGTTGTTCTGTGAACTCTTCCTCAGCTCTGGGTGGTATTTGGCATTTGTAAGAACTGTGATTCTTAACTGGTAGTTAGAAGGCCATGCCAAAATTGCTATTGATTTGCTTTGAAATTTCAAATCATCTTAAAGGTGGACATGAGAGTCTCTATCACAGAGGGATTACTTATGTGAAGTAGCATTACTTGAGTAGCTCGAATGAACTGTATGTTCTTCAGGCCACCTTTGGAATCAGGATTGGTCAGGCACAGTAGCTCAGGACTGTAATCCCAGCATTTTGGGAGGCTAAGGAGGGAGAATCATTTGAGGCCAGGAGTTTGAGACCAGCCTGGTCATCATGGCGAAACCCCATCTCTACTAAAAATATAAAAATTAGCTGGGTGGGGTGGTGCATGCCTGTAGTCCCAGCAACTTGGGAGCCTGAGGCATAAGGATTGCTTGAACCCAGGAGGCAGAGGTTGCAATTAGCTGAGATGGTGGCGTTACACTTCAGCCTGGGCGACAGAGTGAGACTGTCTCAAAAAAAAAAAAAAAAAAAGGAGGCCAGGCAGGTGGCTCACGCCTGTAATCCCAGCACTTTGGGAGGCCGAGGTGGGTGGATCACAGGGTCAGGAGTTCAAGACCATCTTAGCCAACATGGTGAAACCCCATCTCTACTAAAAATAGAAAATTAGGTATGGTGGCATACCTAATGGCTGGCTAGGTATGGTGGCACATGCCTGTAATCCCAGCTACTCAGGAGGCTGAGGCAGGAGAATCACTTGATTTGGGTGGTGGAGGTTGCAGTGAGCTAAGATCCCACCGTTACACTCCAGCCTGGGCGACAGAGCAAGACTGCATCTCAAAAAAAGAAAAAGGAATCGGGATTTTTCTCAGGCTTCTGCTAGGTGTTGTGATGAGTTTGAGGTTATTGTCTCTGAAAAGGACTTGAAGTAGGGGCTTTTCTGAATCACTGGCGAAGTATGGTGTCACCTGCCTTAACAGCCTGCTGAGGGAGGGAAGTATTAAAATCTTCCACAAAAGATGAGTTGCCTAACTAGAACACATGTGGACGTAGATGCCACCTGCGCCCAAAAGGGGAACAAGGGAATCCCCTGAGGAAGAGGTTTGGAATCTGCCTTGACATATAGGCAAAGGAGTGATTAGGGCCCTTAGTGTCTACACTTGACTATAGGAGGCAAGTTTTTTGAGATTTATATCCACATGCTTGTTTTGTCCTCTAAAAAATTAAATGAGGCAAGGCACAGGCAGATCACTGTAGCCCAGGAGTTAAAGATCAGCCTGGGTGACACGGTGAAACCCCATTTCTACAAAAATTCACCAGATGTGGTGGTGTGTGCCTGTGGTCCCAGCTACTTGAGAGGCTGAGGTGGGAGAGTTGCTTGAGCCCGGGAGATTGAAGCTGCAGTGAGCTGTGATTGAGCCACTGCACTCCAGCCTGGGCAACAGAGTGAGACCCTGTCTCAAAAAAATATTTTTTTAAGTTAAAAATAAAAAATCAAATGATAGATTCAAGAAGCCAAGTAAGCAACATGATTAACCCAAAGCAATTCATGCAAAGACACATCATAATTAAACTTCCGGAAACTAAACACAAAGAAAAAAATCTTGAGAGCAGAGAAAAAGGACAACTTCCTTGTAGGAAGGAGACAGTAAGAATGATGGTAGATTTCTCATCAGAAACTGGAGGCTGGAGGAAGTGGCGTGGTATTTATCAAGTACTGAAAGAAAAGAACTATTCATCTAGAATCCTCTACCCAGTGAAAATAGCGTTCAGGAGTGAAGGGGACTTAAGACATTCTTAGATGAAAGAAAACTGTCACCTGCAGAGCTTCCCTAAAAGAGTGGCTGAAAGAAAGGAAATGATAAAAGAAGAAACCTAGGGACATCAGGAAGGAAGAAGGGAAAGCATCATAAGCAAAAAATGGGGACAGATAAAGTAGACTTTCCTCTCCTCTTGGGTTTAACAAATTATGTTTGACAGTTGAAGCAAAAATTTTAACAGTGTCTGCTGTGGTTGTAAATGTATTTAGAAAGATTTAAGGCCAGGCATGGTGGCTCATGCCTGTAATCCCAGAACTTTGGGAGACCAAAGCAGGTTGATCATGAGGTCAGGAGTTCGAGACCAGCCTGTCCAACATAGTGAAACCCCACCTCTACTAAAAATACAAGAAATTAGCTGGTCATAGTGGTGTATACCTGTAATCGCAGCTAGTTGGGAGGCTGAGGCAGGAGAATTGCTTGAACCTGGGAGGAGGAGGTTGCAGTGGGCTGAGATTGCACCATTGCACTCCAGCCTGGGCAACAAGAGTGAAACTCTGTCTCAAAAAAAAAAAAAAAAAAAAAAAAAAAAAAACCTGAAAAATAGAAAGATTTAAGACAATTCTAAATGGGGAAGGGTGAAGGATATAAACTCTGGTAAGGTTTCTGATCCCCACTTGAATTGGTAAAAGAAAAAAGCCTAATAGACTAGTAAGTTACACATATATAATGTAATACTCAGACAACCACTAAAAAATACTGTACAGTTACCCTCAGAAATACCATAGACAAGTGAAAATGGAATTCGAAAATGTTCAAGTAACCCACAGAAAGACGAAAAGAAAACAGAACAAACCAGAAAACAAAAATAAAATGGCAGACATAAGCTCTAACGTGCGAATAATGACCAGTTAAAAGACAGATTGGCAGAATGGAGTTTTTAAAAAATGACCTAACTAGGCCGGGTGCAGTGGCTCACTCCTATAATCCCAGCACTTTGGGAGGCCGAGACGGGTGGATCACGAAGTCAGAAGATTGAGACCATCCTGGCTGTCACAGTGAAGCCCTGTCTCTACTAAAAATAGAAAAAATTAGCTGGGCATGGTGGCACGCACCTGTAATCTCAGCTACTTGGGAGGCTAAGGCAGAGGAATCGCTTGAACCCGGGAGGCCGAGGTTGCAGTGAGCCGAGATCGAGGCACTGCACTCCAGCCTAGGCCACAGAGCAAGACTCTGTCTCAAAAGAGAGAAAAAAAAAAAAAACCTAACTATATGTTATCTGCAAGAAACTCATTTGAAGTATAATGAAGAAAGTTGGTTGAAAGTAGGAAGATGGAAAAAGAGGAAACGTTAATCAAAGGAAAGCAGGAGTGGCAATGTTAGTATCAGTAAGGCAGACGTCAAAGAAAATGACCAGAGACAGAGAGGGACATTAAATAAATGATAAAAAGATAAATCCACCAAGAAGACAGAGCAGTCCTAAGTCTGTGTGTAGCAAACAACAGAGCTGGGAAATCTGTGAAACAATACAGATAGAACTGAAAGGAGAAATACGCAAATTCGCAGTCATATTGGAGACCTCAGCATCCCTCTGTCAAAAACGGATGGAACTGGACAGAAAATCGATAAAATGATAAAAGATCAAAAACACCATCAACCAACAGAATCCGATTCACATTTATAGGACACTCCAGCACAGCTGAATGCACATTCTTTTCAAGTGCCTGTGAAACATATACTGTATAAACCATATATAGATCATAAAACAAGCCTCAACAAATAAAAGAATTAAAACCATCCAGAGTGTGTTCTCTAACTGCAACTGACTCAGATGCTTTTAAGCTAAATAACAGACTTCTCCGTGGTTCAAAGAGGAAGTCTATAGGGAAATTTAAAAACATACACGGACCTAAATGAAGATGAAAATGCAGCATATTAGAATTTATGGGATAAAGCTAAATAGTGCTATGCAGATTATCTGTAGCACTAGTGCATACATTAGAAAACAGGAAAAGCTTTCCTCAAATCCGTAATCTAAGCTCTTATCAAGAACCAAGAGAAAGAAAAAATGAAACCAAAGCAAGCAGAAGGAAGGACATTTGAAGAGCAGAAATCAATGACACTGAAAACAGAAATCAAACAACAGAGAAAGTTAATGAAATCTAGCTGGTTCTTTGAAAGATGAATAAAACTGACAACCTCCAGCAAGGCTGATCAAAAGAACGTAAATTATCAATATCGGGAATGAAATGGGATGTCACCACAGACCCTACAAATATCAAAAGGAAAGGAATACTGCAAACAATTCTGTACTTAAAAGTTTGACAACTTACACAAAATGAATTCCTTGCAAAACGAAAATTACTATAGCTCATTCAATATCAAATAGCTAATTTGGGTTTCCCTATAACTATTAAGGGAATAGAATTTGTAATTTAAAAACCCTAAACACTATCCAGGCATGGTGGCTTTTACCTATAATCCCAGGTCTTTGGGAGGCTGAGGTGGGAGAATTGCTAGAGGCCAGGAGTTCAATAACAGCCTGGGCTGCATAGCAGGATCTGATCTCTAATTAAATTTTCAGATATAAAAAATTATTTCTAAAAAGGAAAAAAAATTCTTCCCCAAAATATATCTGGGCCCAGGTGATTTGACCAGAGAATTCTGTCTACCAAATGTTGAAAAAATGAATTAACACCAATTCTACACAGTCTCTTCTAGAAAATGGAAGAGGAGATTGCACTTCCCAATCAGTTTTATAAAGCTTGTGTTACCCAGATACCAAACCTAAAGACAGTACCAAAAAGGAATAATACAGGCTGGGCATGGTAGCTCACGCCTGTAATCCCAACTACGTGGGAGGCTGAGGCAGGAGAATCACTTGAAACTGGAAGGCAGAGGTTGCGGTGAGCTGGGAGCATGCCACTGTGCTCCAGCCTGTGAGAGAGACTCCTCAAAAAAATAAAAATAAAAAAGAAAATTTTTACAGACCAGTATCCCTTATAGATGTAAAATCCTTAGCAAAATATTGGGAAATAGAATTTAGTAATATATAGAAATAATTATACACTGTGACAACGTGGGATTTATTGCAGGAATGGAAGGCTGGGTCAATATTTGATGCTCAATCAATGTAATCCACCATATTAACACACTAATGAAGAAAAATCACAGGATCAGTTTGATTGGTGAAGAAAAAGCATTTTGTAGAACTCAACACCTGATGATAAAAATGCTCAGAAAAATAAGGATAGCAGGAAACTTCCTAAAAAGAGCATCCATTTAGTACAAAAAATCCTGTCACTAACATTTAATAGTGAAAGGTTACATGCTTTCTGCCAGAGATCAGGAACAAGCCAAATATGTCTCTTGTCACTATTCTTACTCAGCATAGTATCGGAAGTTCTAGCTAATCCAATAAGACGAGAAAAGGAAATAAAAGACATGCAGAGCCAGGTGCAGTGGCTCACGCCTGTAATCCCAGCACTTTGGGAGGCTGAGGTGGGCGGATCACAAGGTCAAGAGATCGAGACCATCCTGACTAACATGGTGAAACCCCGTCTCTACTAAAATATAAAAATTAGCTGGCATGGGTGCGATCCTGTAGTCCTAGTTACTCTGGAGGCTGAGGCAGGAGAATTGCTTGAAGCCAGGAGGCAGAGGTTGCAGTAAGCCGAGATCGTGCCATCCAGCCTGATATCTGGTGACAGAACAAGACTGTCTCAAAACAAACAAACAAACAACAACAACAACAAAACATGTAGATTGGAAAGGAAGAAATCAAATTCCATTTGCAGATGACATGATAGACTTCAGTGGGTGAATAAAGTGTGGCCCCTTTGCACCACAGAATGTCACTTGGCAATAAAAAATAAGTGACAAACTGGATGAATCACTGGATAATTTTGCTGCAAAAGTGAACCCTAGCTAATTTTTGTGTTTTTAGTAGAGACAGGGTTTCACCGTGTTGGGCAGGATGGTCTCGATCTCTTAATCTCATGAGCCTCCAGCCTTGGCCTCCCAAAATGCTGGGATTACGGGCGTGAGCCCTTTATTTTTTGTAAAGATGAGGTTACCGTGTTACCCAGGCTGGTCTCAAACTCCTGGGCTCAAATGATCCTCCCATGTGCTGGGATGACAGTTGTGAGCCACTGTGCCTGGCCTAGAACATTCTTGAAATGGTAAAATTACAGAAATGGAGATGGTTAGTGGTTTCCAGGGGCTGGAGAGGGTGATGGGAGTGGGAGGGAAGCATCTGTGGCCATAAAAAGGCAATGGAGGGGGCCTCGTAGTGGTGGAAGTGTCCTGTATCTTGACTTTATTGGAGGAAACTGGGTGCAATGTGCATGGAATTTCTCTGTGTTGTTTCTTGTAACTGCACATGAATCTACAATTGCTTCACAATAAAAAACTTAATTTTAGGGCCGGGCGCGGTGGCTCAAGCCTGTAATCCCAGCACTTTGGGAGGCCGAGGCGGGTGGATCACGAGGTCAAGAGATCGAGACCATCGGGTCAACATGGTGAAACCCCGTCTCTACTAAAAATACAAGAAATTAGCTGGGCATGGTGGCGCGTGCCTGTAATCCCAGCTACTCAGGAGGCTGAGGCAGGAGACTTGCCTGAACCCAGGAGGCAGAGGTTGCGGTGAGCCGAGATCGCGCCACTGCACTCCAGCCTGGGTAACGAGAGCGAAACTCTGTCTCAAAAAAAAAAAAACAAACAATTTTAAAATGCTCTGGGCAGTGTATTCACAGGGCGTTTACCCTGTGCACTGGAGGTTCCTGCTGCAGTCTCCACGGAGAAGCACATTCGCTCGCCCAAGGAGCCGTTGCTGCCTCTCAGGCTGTTAGGATGCTGGTCTCCAGTGTGTCTTCAGGGCATGGAGGAAATAGCGAGGCTGTGGTCTGTTAGGCAGACATGCTTCTTGGTGATGGAATCCTGCTGAATGCTCTGAAGGATTTCTTTTCTTTTCTTTTCTTTTCTTCTGGCTTTTTCAGCTTATCCCAGCAAGGCGTCTTGTCCGTAAGATCTAGGCGAAGCAGGGAGAGAATGTTAACTGAGCAGGACCTTGCTGAGGTTTGGCTGGCCACAGATGGTCCCTGTGAGCTCCCATCTGTTGCAGCTACTTTTCCTGGATCCGGGATCTGTAGGGACCTCCATGTTTGTGACCTTGTTAAGGCCCTGCTGCTGCTACTGCAGTCACAGGCCTGGAAGTCGCCATGGCTTGGCACAGTGTGTTTTGCTTACACGGAGGCCTGGTGTTGGGCCAGCCTCTGCGCCATCATGTTGCCAGCAGTTCAGCACGGAGGGGAGTGGAGAGATGGGCACACAAGCTTCCATGTGCCTTTGCTGGCCTCTCCCAGAGCTTCTCATTAGTCAGGATAATCTTATGCGCCCTACCCACAGTGAGCTCCTGGAATAGGGGGAGTGTTTATGGCCATGACCACCCCCAGGGCATGGATCAGGAAGTATGTGCAGAATGAAGGCTGGGGGCCTGCCAGCCATGTGCTTCCTCCTCCCATTTCCAGTTTCCAGGAAGGCCACCCTCAGTGCCCTGCTCGTGTCTCCTGCATCTGGAGATGTTTGGCTTCGAAGAGGAAGGGGTTGGGGAGCCTGGTCCATGCCCAAGCATGGTGTAATCTGTTGGCATCCCTTCCCTCTCTTGATTCCAGAGAAGTTGATGACGCCTGAGATGTTTTCAGAAATCCTCTGTGACGATCTGGATTTGAACCCGCTGACGTTTGTGCCAGCCATCGCCTCTGCCATCAGACAGCAGATCGAGTCCTACCCCACGGACAGCATCCTGGAGGACCAGTCAGACCAGCGCGTGATCATCAAGGTGGGTGACTTCTTACCCAGCACTGGAGCCTTCCTGGTCCTTGGGGTGGGTGTTATCATGGGGCACTGAGGGTATACCAAGGCCTTAGCAAAAGCCCCTCTTTGGGTTCTGTGTCCTCTGGAAAGTCATAGCACCTGGCTCTGCTCCCTGCAATCCCCCAAGAAGGGCATAGGCTGACTTCTCATAGTAAAGTGTTACATTCTGGACACATTCTGGGGGTGCCTCTGAGGTACTGCCAGCCTCTGAGCAAAGCCCAGAGTTCTAGAGGAGGTGAAGGCAGCTGAT
This sequence comes from Saimiri boliviensis, assembly GCF_048565385.1. Taxonomy (NCBI): domain Eukaryota; kingdom Metazoa; phylum Chordata; class Mammalia; order Primates; family Cebidae; genus Saimiri; species Saimiri boliviensis. The sequence goes on along the minus strand of NC_133469.1, from coordinate 27,351,715 downwards.
TGGCTGGGCAAGGCTCAGTGTTCCAGGGTGGCCCAGTAACCCAATAAGATGCTGCCTTAGTGACCATATTACAGGTGAAGAGGTGGGCATATGGAGAGCTGAGATCACCTGCTAAAGTCACAGACTGGCCAGCTGAGAAGTGGTAGGGCTGGTGATTGAGCGCAGGCCTGCGTCCTGCAGAGCCTGCAGCATAATCCTTGCTGTGCTGAGCCGCCACTGCTGGACTGTGTCTTGAGGGTGAGGGGAGCTTTGAAAACAAGGATATGAGAAGTAGCTGAGATTGGCACATGTGATGACCCTAAAAAGGTCAGGGGTTTGGTTTGATTTGATGCCGTGCCTTTGGTTTCAATTTTAGATAAACATTGACGTATAAGAATAAAAGCCATGGCCGGGCGAGGTGGCTCACGCGTTATCCCAGCACTTTGGGAGGCTGAGGCGGGTGGATCACGAGGTCAAGGATCGAGACCATCCTGGTCAACATGGTGAAACCCCGTCTCTACTAAAAATATAAAAAATTAGCTGGGCATGGTGGCGCGTGCCTGTAATCCCAGCTACTTGGGAGGCGGAGGCAGGAGAATTGTTTGAACCCAGGAGGCGGAGGTTGCGGTCAGCTGAGATCACACCATTGCACTCCAGCCTGGGTAACAAGAGCGAAGCTCCGTCTCAAAAAAAAAAATAAATAAATAAATAAAAGCCATGTTACAAAGGGTTCCTGAAAATAGTCTTTGGAGCGGAAGAACCTTGGGAGGAGGAGTGCCTCTGCCCCGTCCGCCAGATGGAGCCTGGGCCTACTACGTCCCATTGTGTTTCTCTGTGATACTTTACAAAGATTTTGGAAAATAAAGTGGAGGAATCACCAGCAACTTCCCCAAGTAGAGAACAACTGCATATCTTTATTTATTTACTTACTTATTTGTTTACAGACAGAGTCTCACTCTGTCGCCCAGGCTGGAGTGCAGTGGTGCCATCTCGACGTACTCCAACCTCCGCCTCCCAGGTTCAAGCAGTTCTCCTGCCTCAGCCTCCCACGTAGCTGGGAGTATGGTGCCTGCCACCATGCCGGGCTAATTTTTGTATTTTTAGTAGAGATGGGGTTTCACCATATTGGTCAGGCTGGTCTCAAACTCCTGACCTCAGGTGATCCACCCAGCTCGGCCTCCCAAAGTGCTGGGATTACAGGCATGAGGCACTGTGCCTGGCCTAAATACTTTGTTTTCTTGATTAATATTTTAAAATTATGATAACATTGATAACATAAAATTTACCATTTTAACCACTTCAGTGTAAATTCAGTGACAATACATTCACATCCATTGCTGTGTAGTTATCACCGCCATCCATCTCCAGAATTCTGTCATCATGTAAAACTAACTCCCCATTTCCCTTCCCGTAGTCCCTGGCAAGCACCATTCTGCTGTCTCTGTCAATCTGACTACTCGAGGTGCCTCATATACATTCCTTAAGGGAATCATGCAGTATTTGTCCGTTTGTGACTGGCTTATTTCACTTAGCAGAGTGTCTTCAAGGTTCATATATGTTGTACCATGTTAGGATGTCCTTCCCTTTTAAAAATGTGTATATTTTGCCGGGCCCTGTGGCTCACGCCTGTAATCCCAGCTCTTAGGGAGGCGGAGGCGGGAGGATAGCTTGAGCCCAGGAGTTCGAGACCTGCCTGGGCAATATAGCAAGACCCCGTTCTCCACAAAAAGGAAAAACAACAACAACAACAACAACAAAAAGACAAAAATGTGTATATTTTTAGACAGAGTCTTACTCTGTTGCCCAGGCTGAAGTGCATTGGCACAGCTACGGCTCACTGCAACCTCTGCCTCCTGGGCTCAAGGAATCCTCCCAGTTCAGCCTCCTGAGTAGCTGGAAAGCTAGGACTAGAGGCACATTCCACCATGCCCCACTAATTTTTTGTGTTTTTTTTTTGTGGAGATAGGGTTTCGCCATGTTGCCTAGGCTTGTCTCAAACTCCTGGGCTCAAGCCGTCTGCCCACCTCAGCCTCCCAGAGTGCTGGGATTACAGGCGTGAGCCACTGTGCCCAGCCTCCTTTCTTATGAAGGCTGAATAAGATTCTGTTGTATGGCTCTATTACATTTTTATTTATTCATCCCTTAAGGACAAACACTCGGGTTGCTTCCACATGTATCTATTGTGAACCATGCTGCTGTGAACTTGGGTGTACAAATATCTACTGGCGGGAGCTGGGCGACAGGGGAGGAAGTTGGGGACATGGTGCTGCTGAGATTTGAGCCATCGGACCCTGTGGCACTGTCCATGCCCTGTCCGGAGAGTGCCTGGGGTGAGATGTGAGTCAAGACTGGGAAGGTGGGCAGGGGCCTGGCCCTGCTGTGTGCCCACTTGGGAGTCCTGGCCCTGCCTTGGCTCTGTGAGTCCACCTGGAGTCCAGCACTCCTCACTGCCCCATCAAGGCCACTGCCAGGGGGCTCCCTCCCTCCTCGCCTTCCAGTACAGGTCTCAGCATAGCACCTCAGCCCGTGTCTCTTCTCTGACTAAAACACTCCAGAAGCTTCCCACATCCCTCTGTGGAAGCCAGGCCCATCCAAAGGCTTCAGGGCCCTAACTGCCCTCTGCTGCAGTTTCTCACTACCCTCATCTCCTCCCTTCGTCCCCTCACTGGGCCAACCCACGTGCCAGGCCTTGGCTTCTTTTACATCACTGTGTCCCCCACCTGGGACTGTTCTCCCCCAGGCAGCCACATTCCTTCTCGCTGAACACATTCAGTTCTTCCTAAAGGCCACCTTTCTGGAAGCCTTCCTGGCCTCCTGACTTGTGAGGCCAGCCTAGACTTTATACCCCTCCCTGCCTTTCCTCCCTGACACTCCCGTGCTGTCTGACTCCCATGTGCTCACTTAACCTGCTTAGTGTCTGTCACTGCCCCCAGCAGCATGGCTTTTTTTTTTTCTTTTTTTTTCTGAGACAGTCTTGCTGTGTTGCCCAGGCTGGACTTGAACACCTGAGCTCCAGTGATCCTCCCACCTCAGCCTCCCGAGTAACTGCGACTACAGGCGTTGTACCACCTCAGCTTTCTCCGAGCAGCCTTTTGAAGATTTGTCTCTCCTGTGGCTCTCCTTGGTAGATACACAGTCTAGACTCTGGAATAAATGAATGTGTTAGTGACTGAATGGCAGGGGACAGGCAGCCCCATGCATAAGCCCAGGGTAGGAATGGCTTTCTGGGTGAGAACCATGTGCCCATGGTCCTATGGGATCCTGGCAGGTGTGTCCATGGGCTGTCGGCTGCTGCGCTTTCTTGCTGGACCCAGCACCTACGTGGTTTGCTTGGCATTGGATTCCAGTTGGAAGGGCCAATGCCTCCAGTTCCATTCATCACCAGGCATGGGTGTACGTGGAGACAGCAAAGGACATGGGGGCTCAACTGCAGCCCCATTGCCTGGCAGTGTGCCATGTGCAGGGTGCTGCAGCTCTGCCCCTTGGCTTCCTCCCTCTGTGTGAGGATTCCTTGATTCCCAGAACAAATACCACCCTGCCTGTGCTAGGATTCCTGGAGGCAAATGATTCAGATTGTTTCAGACAGTCCTGGCTGGGCGCGGTGGCTCATGCCTGTAATCTTAGCACTTTGGGAGGCCGAGGTGGGCGATCACTTGAGGTCGGGAGTTCGAGACCAGCCTGACCAACACGGAGAAACCCTATTTCTACTAAAAATACAAAAAAACTAGCTGAGCATGGTGGCACACGCGTATATTCCCTGCTACTTGGGAGGCTGAGGCAGGAGAAACACTTGAACCTGGGAGGCAGAGGTTGCAGTGAGCCGAGATCACGCCACTGCACTCCAGCCTGGGCGACAGAGCAAGACTCTGTCTCAAAACAAAACAGACAGTCCTAAGTGCTGTGAAGAAAATAGGAGAGGGGCCATGCATGGTGGCCCACACATACAGTCCCAGACTACTCAGAAGACTGTCAAGGGAGGATCTTTTGAGGCCAGTCCTGGCAACACAGAGAGGCAACAGAGAGCAGAGGGCTCAGCCACAGGTCTCTTCTCCACCCAAAACACTTGATGTATTGCCTGGGCCTTATAGACACCTTGTCCCTACAAAAAAAAAAAATTAGCTGGACGTGGTAGCACATGCCCGTAGTCCAAGCTACTCAGGAGGCTGAGGTGGAAGGGTCTCTTGAGCCCAGGAGTTCAGGGCTTTAGTGAGTCATGATCATGCCATTACACTCCAGCCTGGGTGACAGAGTGAGATCCTTTCTCCAAACGGAGGAGAAAATGGAGAGAAGGGTGTGGAAAGGGGCTGGTGGGTGGGGAGTTCTCCGGAGCCGGCACTTTGGCTTAGACCAGGATGCTAAGAAGAGGCTGGTCCTGCCGGGCGAGGGGAAGAACATTCTAGCAAGTGGTGGTGTGCAGGGCTCAGAGGCACGGGGCTTTATGAACATGATTGGGGGTTGGGGTGCCCTCATTTCTCTAAAAGGAGGCAGAAGTCCTCCGAAGGGCTGGGCTCCGAGGCAGTGGTGAGCTCTCCATGCAGCTGCCCACCCTGATCCTTGACTTCAAAGCTAAGGGCCAACAGTGAATGGGCAGGTGCACCATGGCCTGCCTGCCCCGTGGGGCACTGAACAGCAGTGAGGGATGACTCCAGCCCCACACTCTAATGGGAGGAGCCTTGCAGGCATACACAGAGGGAATGAAACTGGACCCCAGCGTCCATCCTATTCAGAACAGCCACACCTGCTCGGGGGACCGAAGTCAAGATGGTGCCGCCTCAGCGGAGCAGGTGTAGGTGGGAGATCCTAGGGTGCAGTCTGTTCTCTCTGGCTGGGTGCTGGCTTCCCAGGTGTCCACTTAGGAAAAATCCCTGACTGCACTGGCGGGGCCCGAGCCCTCTGGCTGTGAGTCACGTGCTGCAGGAGTCCTCTGGGGAGTGTGGGAGGAGCTGGCCCAGCACGGCGCTCCCGCCATGTTGGCCCAGGGTGGAGAGCCTCTGTGAATATGCTAGGCAGGGTTTTCTGAGAGGGGCAAGCTCTGTAAAGGGCATAGACTTTGGCTTAAGAGCGGGCTTAGGGATGCCTTAGCTGAGCCCTGCCTGGCCAGTGTAGCCACGTAAGACGGATGGCAGCAGGAATGAAGGGCAGAAAGGAAGGTCCCTGTCAGCATGGGGCACAGTGGGGATGGGATGAAGGTAAGGTGGGACTCGGGTGCTCCTGGGGCCACTTTGGGGCCTCTCGCGGGTGACCATGCTGGCCCCTGAGCCAGAGCCCCTCGTGGCAGACAGGAGGGCTGTGGGGTCAGCTCTGTTTTGGGGGTGAGGAACGGAGGGACAAGGGCTGCCTGCAGTTATCAGCTGGTGGGTCCTGGTGGGCAGGGCACAGCCCAGGTCTGGCAGGCCCTCTACTCTTGCGGCCTCCCTGGGCTGGGGACAGTCCCAAAAGCTCTAACTCGTGTCCTTTGGTTGTTGCCTCAGCTGAACATCCACGTGGGAAACATTTCCCTGGTGGACCAGTTTGAGTGGGACATGTCAGAGAAGGAGAACTCACCGGAGAAGTTTGCCCTGAAGCTCTGCTCAGAGCTGGGGTTGGGCGGGGAGTTTGTCACCACCATCGCATACAGCATCCGGGGACAGCTGAGCTGGCATCAGAAGACCTACGCCTTCAGGTAGGATCATGCACGAGACTCTCCTTCCCTCCCTCATCTCCCCGCAAAACCGTTTTGAGAAAGACTTGTCTGTGTGAGTGGTGACGCCTTCGAGGCTTTCTCAAGCTTCGCAGCACGATCTGGCTGGGGTCTGTGTGTTTGCTGTGTCCTCCATCACCCTGCGTGTCTCACCGGTACTCCGCTGTGCCAGGTAGGGTTCGAAGCGCCTAACACAATAGCTGGCAAAGACTTGGAGCTCTGTCAGGGTAAATCTCAAGTCCTTACCTCCACGGAGCTCTGGGCCCATCCTTGCCATCCACGATTCAGCTATCCTATCCCACACCCTCTCTCTCTGCTCTTGCCTAGACTGTTACTTGGTCAGGATGGCCCCTGCCCAGGGTTCTTCATCTGTTGAACTTGAATTCTATCTTAAACACAAAGACCCGCCCCAGCTCTGGGGAGTCAGGGGTCCCCTAGCAGCTCCTCCCTACTGCAGTGTCTCTGCCTTCGGTCAGTCAGAGAGCATTTGATGAGTACCATGCTGGACTGGACCCCATCCTGGCTGCGCTGGAAGATAGAGACAGGTCACCTTGATCCCTGCCTGTAGCATTCGGGCTGGCTGAGATGGTGGAGGTGCAGACAGAACATTCCAGTTCAGTGTCCTCTGTGCAAGGGATGGGGATGGACCCAGGGGAGGCCCTCCTGTTCCTGGTAGGAGGCAGGACTCAGAGTTAAAAGTGAGGTCAAGGCCCAGTGCGGTGGCTCACACCTGCAATCCCAGCACTTTGGGGAGCTGAGGTGGATCGCCAGAACCCAGGAGTTTAAGACCAGCCTGGGGAACATGGCGAGACCCCATCTCTACAAAAAATACCAGAATGAGCCAGGCATGTTGGCACACCCCTGTAGTGTCAGCTACTCAGGAGGCTGAGGTGGGATCGCCTGAGCTCAGGAGGTCGAGGCTTCGGTGAGCCAAGATCATGCCACTGCACTCCATCCTGGGTAACAGGGCGAGACCCTGTCTCCAAAAAAACAAAACAAAAGCAAAGTTGAGCTCTCCTAGCTCAGCAGGACTCCAGGACTGGGGAGCCCCGTGGTTTCTAACCCTGTCCTCTGTGTTGGGTTGGGGGTGCGGCAAGTATCCCTACATCAAAACAGGATGTTCAGATTTAGTCCGCTCATCAGACTATCATCATCCACATCTGCAGTCACCACTCAGGGATGACAGCTTAAAATGCCACAATGAGGAGCAAATAGGAAGGTCTCTTCTGCAAGGCCGTGACAGTTAATGGAGCTTGTTAGGTTTGTGTCTAACTTGTTTTCCCAGACATCCCAAGAGACAGCTTTCTACGACTTCCCGTAAATCTGAGAAAGGAAGAAGGAATGAGAGCCACCCACGAGGCTCGAGGGCCCTGGGCCTGGGAAACATCTGAGCCCCTGCCTGAGCACCAGCGGTGCTGAGATCCTGTGACCTGCCCCCAGCAGCCCTGCCAATCACATGGTTCTGCTTCACAGATAGGGCAGCCCTGAGAGGAGGCTGGGGGGCTGGTGTCTTATGCCTCTCTGTTCCCTCCGGGTGCCGCCTGGGAGTGCAGCTGTAATGTCCATTCACCCTGCATGGAGCCAAGCCCTATGGCCGGAGAGCCAGTCTCGGGTGGCCTCACTCCACCAGAGTTGACTCTGAGGTCCCGGGAGACAGTGATGTTGCGCACATCGACACTGAGCACCTCCTCCCACAGAGGCCGATCCAGTCAGAACCCTCATTCTGGGCTTCAAGCATCCAGGCCCTGACGGTGCTGACCCTCACCCAGCCCTGCAGGCGCTGACAGTGCCCACAGGGCAGGCTCAGGAGCTGAATTCCCCAGGGCCTCTTGACGGGTCCTCGAAGCATTTTCTTTCAGCCACCGCAGCACCATGCCTCCTGCTCTGAACCGAAGGTGACCTGAGCGCAGATTCCTTGCCAGGCTCCGGGCCCTCTGCAGTTTGCAGAGTAGCTTCAGAGCTTCAGAGCAGGTCCCCTGGGGAGTCCCTGGTGGTGGCGGATCAGGACTTCTAGGCAGATGCCCTCTTTATATTAGTGACCACCTAAAGAATTACAGTTGTGGCACTTGGGGACATCACAGACCCTGCCCCCTTCTGTCTCTTATGCTGAGTGTGCAGGTTTCAAATCTTTGAGGTTAAAGGCAAGGCCACCGTGCTGAGACCAGGGGAGCACACGTCCCCATCACAGCAGCCAGGTGGGAGGGGTCTGGGGACCTGGGAAGTGTCCTGAGTGACCTCTTAGCATTAGGAGGGCTGCGTGTGTCTTCCCACCCCCCACACTAGAAGACAGCCGCAAGGATAGGACATGACCTTAGGGATGCGCTGGCTCATCCCCAACTCCAACCCACGTTCCCCCACTGCACCACCCCACCCCATGGGATCTTAGGAGGGACTTTTTTTTTTAACTCTGTCCCCAGGGAGACCAGTGTCAGTCCTGCCTGGGGAAATGATCGGCCACTCAGTCCCCAGGGCCAGGGGCCAGTCAGCCCACAGAGAGCTCGACCAGGAGTCCTGGCCTGGTCTCTGTGCCACGCACAAAGCTTGGCAGCGGCTGTGTCACATGACTTCCCAAGAAGGGTTTTCAGCTATAGGCTTAGGTCACCCATGATGGAAGCACTCTTGATTACCCAAGAGCCAGTGCCTCCATCTCTCCCAGCCAGAGCCCAGTGCCTGGCTGCCGTACCCTCCTCTGCAATGGGGATGTTGGATCCACAGTACAGTGGCGAGCTGCTGGCCATGGGACATGTGTGCTCAAGGCCACTATGCCCACATGTCAGGGGAACCAGGGGAGAGAATAGGCTGCTCCCTTGGGCAGTGGGACAGACAGGAGACAAGCATGAAGGGGAAACAAGGGCGTGTGACAAACGACTCAGAAGCCCGAGGCTCCTAGAGGACAGACTGGGACCAGAGTGACACAGACGTCCCAGAGCAAGTGGAATGGGATGGCGGGCCAGTGACAGGAGGAAGACAGGGCTTACGGGGAAGGAGGCTGGGCTAGGCAGAGCCTCTGAGGAGAGCTGATCCTGTAAAGTTACTGGCACCTCCCCTGGGCCAACCCTGTGTTCCTGGCCAGCAACGAGAGGAGACAGTGCCCTGTCTGGCAGAGGAGACAGGTTCATGTGCATGGCCATCAGTGTGCCTTCGCCACAGAAAGCATTGGAGGCTGTGGGCATGAGGAAGGGCAATGGGGGGCATAGAACCTGGGGTGAGGGTAGCCAGGGCAGGTGCTGACGGGGGACTGCAGCGAATAGGAGGGACCCAGAGGAGGCCAGGGACAGGCAGGTGCTCGAGAAGGAAGGTGGGGCCTGCCCGTTTCTGCATGGCCTGTGGATCAGGCAGGGCGTCTGCCTCGGGGGGCTCTGCACACCAGCAGCCCTACACGTACAGGGTGGGGATGAAGAGAGACTAAGGGTCAGGGAGCTTGGCAGCTGGGCCTTTGTGAGGGACAGACAGGCAGTGTCCCTCTGATGGCACAGCGTCAGGAATTTGGAGGATGCCAGGGATACATTGGGCTGATTAAGTATGAACCTCAGAGGTTCCTCTGTAAGCTCTGCCCGCCAGCCCTGGCCTGATGCCAGGTTTTATTTATTTTTTAACAGCTTTATTGCAATATAATTAATAAACCATACAATTCACATATGTAAAGTATATAGTTCAGCAGTTTCTGATATAGTCACAGAGCTGTGTAAGTATCACCACTGTCAATATTAGGACTTTTTCATCACCTCAAAAGGACGCTCCATGCCACCTCTCAGCCCGAAGCATTCACTCATCCACTTTCTGTCTGTAGATTTGCCTCTTCTGGGTACTTCATAGAAATGGAACCTAATATGTGGTCTTTTTTTTTTTTTTTTTTTTTTTTTTTTTTTGAGACAGAGTCTCCCTTTGTCACCCAGGGTGAAATGCAGTGGCACAATCTTAGCTCACTGCAACCTACGCCTCCTGGGTTCAAGTGATTCTCCTGCTTCAGCCTCCCAAGTAGCAGGGACTACAGGCATCCACCACCAAGCCCAGCTAATTTTTCTAATAGAGATGGGGTTTCACCATATTGGCCAGGCTGGTCTCGAACTTCGGACCTTGTGATCCACTCACCTTGGCCTCCCAAAGTACTGGTATCACAGGTGTGAGCCACCATGCCTGGCTGGATTTGCATTTTTCTGATGACTGATGATATTGGGCATCTTTGCATATATTTCTGGCTGTTTATCTTTGGAGCAAGTGCTTTGTCAGTGTCTTAATTGGGTTGTCTTTTTATTGTTGAGTTGTAACTGTTCTTTATATATTCAAGCTACAGGTCCCTCATCAGATATATGATTTGCAGATATTTTCTCCTATTTGGGGGATTGCCTTTTCACTTTCTTGATAGTGCCCTTGGAAGCACAAAAGTTTTCATTTTAATGCAGTCCAAGTTTTTTTTTTAGTTTGTCGCTAGTGCTTTTGGTTTCGTATCTAAGAATCCATTGTCAATCCAGAGTCATGTTGTCCCAGCACCATGTTGAAAACTGCTCTTTCTCCATTGAGTGGACTTGGCACCCTTGTAGAAATCAGTTGAGGCTCCTGGTAGCCTCGGAGGTGTTGATTGCAAACATAAGACGACACCAAGTTTTGGCATCTCCCCTTTCTGGTTGAATGGCTGTGGGCAGATCTCACTTTCAAAGTGAGATCACATTGACGGTAAACATCGCCGGGTGTGGTGATTCAAGCCTGCAATCCCAGCACTTTGGGAGACGGGAGGATCACGAGGTCAGGAGACAGAGACCAGTCTGGCCATAGTGAAACCCCATCTCTACTAAAATAAAAAAAAATTAGCCAGGTGTGGTGGCACGCGCCTGTAGTCTCAGTTACTCAGGAGGCTGAGGCAGGGGAACACTTGATCCTGGGAGACGGAGGTTGCAGTGAGCTGAGATCGCACCACTGCACTCTAGCCTGGTGACGGAGCAAGACTCCATCTCAAAAAAAAAAAAAAGAAAGAAAGAAAAAAGAAAGTAAACTTCAAGATACTCAACTGGCATCAGTCCTGGCTTCCTCTGTCACCTCAGACATGACCATGCCCTGCCTGGGTATCTTTGTCCACACCTGGACACTTTGGGTGGTAGGAAGGTCTAGAGTCCCTGGTGGCCTTGAAGCCCATGAATCAGAATTCGCTGGGAGGAGTGGGGAGCAGGAGCAGGGTGGCTCCCAGAGCCCCCAACACCCTTTGGAACTCAGGGCGGCATCTCCCTGCCCACATGTCCCCAAAACCCAAGGCAGGCTAGTCCTGGCTCCAGGCCCATTCTTACATGGTTGGTTCGAACAGTTCTTATTTTAGAACAAACCCACTGGAGTGGAATCTTCCTGGAGCCAAGGGGAGGTAAACAAAGGGGCCTCTGGGACTCACTCGCCAGCTCTTGTTTAAGTTAAGAGGAAAACATGTTTTGCTTCCCTCGGTGTGGGGCTTGGTGCCTTTCATGTCTGCCTTCCAAGGAAGGCTGCTGGGAGCCCCCACAGTGAGGGATGAGGTTTGGGGTTTGAGGCTGCAGCAGTCCCTAGCTTGCTAAACCACCCGGTGCTGGCTGAGGAACAGCTGTCAGGAGCTGCTGACGATGGGTCAGCCCCGGAGGGCCACAGGGGTGGGGTGCCAGCACTGCCTCTGGCCCTGGCCTCTGCATCACCAGCATGAGCTCGAGCTTCTGGGCCTCATGGGCCTGGAACTGGTGTTCTGAGCTTCAGCTGTGAGGGTCAGGCCTGCTGCAGGGAGAGCCAGCCACAGCCAGTGCCCTGCGTGCTTACAGTCCCTGAGACGCCAGGCTGAGGAGAGCAGCACTGAGCCTGGAAAGGGCTTGAGGCTACTGGTGCTGGGTGTGTGTGCACTGGTGTGGGTGTGGGGAGTCGGGGCTGTGCAGGCTGACCTCTGCAGCTGACCGGTCCCACAACCTCGAGCACCAGCTACAGGGAGTCTGTGAGAAGGTCCCTGACCCCTAGAAAGCTCCCTCAATGGATGTGTGTTGACTGCTTTAGTAACATCCTTCAACAGCCTTTCACAGCAGTAAATGTTTCCATATTCCAGATGAGGTCTGCAGGGACCTGTCCTCTCATTCTGTCAGTGTCTGCCTGGCACCTCCCCTGAGCCCAGCCTGCCCTTGCTCCTCTGAGCTCACGGTGTTTTGCAGGGCCGCAGGCTGAGGGAGAGCAGGGTGACCTTCTCCCAGGGAACTGAGCCTACAGAGAGCCAAGTGAGGTACCCAAGTGGAGGAGAAAGGCAAGGGCCACGTGAGGGGAGGGGAAGCAGGAGAGTCGTGCTTAGGACCTCAACGCTGAGGCTTTCTGCCAGGCCGGGGGTTTGGTGTCACTCAACCAGGAAACACTGTCAGCAGCCAAAGCTGTTCTCTCTCAGGTGGGAGTGACAGGAGCCAGCGCACGTGGGAAGCACATGGGCCCTGTGGCACCCACAGCTGTGGTCTCCTTAGCATCCTGTCACACTGACTTGCAAATCAAGGCCCAGAGAGATGACAGCCAGCCCCCCTCCTCCAGCGCTCCTGCGCCCACCCCATGTCTGTGTAGCCTCTGCCCATGCTGCCCCCTTCCTCCACTGTGTCCTCTTGGCAAGAGGAGGGTACCTGGGGGCAGAGTTGGGTGGTCTTTGTGAGAGCCAGGGCGGAGTGTGGTCCAGGGATATGGCTTCAGTCCAGCTCCCTGCCAGCCAGCTGTCTGACCCTAGGCACACAGCAGCCTCTCAGGGGGTTGGTTTGGTCGGGAGGTGGGCTGAGGTGTGAGTGTGTGGAACAAGCAGGAGCAGGCTGTGCAGTGGCCTCAGCAGTGGGGCACTGGGGACTTCGGGGAGGCTCTTTGGCTCCCATTTGCCATCCATCCCTTTTCCCTAATCAGTGGGCCCTAGCTCTGGACACTGGGTGGAGCAGACAGTCCTCCTGACCGAGGCCCAGGGGCATCAGTGTGGCCCAGCCTGTGCTGTCCTGTCAAGGAGGACTGCCACAGCCAGTGGCCCCTCCCCCATCTCAGAGACGGAGAGATGCTGGGCACAGAGGGCCTCCTGAAAGTTCACTTTGAAGGGAAGCCCATGATGTCACCGTGGCAGCACTGTTCTGGGGACGGCCTGGCACCTCCGGCAGCTCCCTTGAGGTTCAGGTGACAGGAGCATTCCTGGGTGCCAGCAGTGCTGCTGGGAGAAGCAGGGCACAGACAGGCGCCAGAGTCCCCTGGCCAGAGCTTTCTGAGGACCCTTCATCTATAGCTGGAAAAGTGACTCCTCTCACTGCCTCCCCTCCCTGTAGTGAGAACCCTCTGCCCACGGTGGAGATTGCCATCCGGAACACGGGCGATGCAGACCAGTGGTGCCCGCTGCTGGAGACTCTGACAGATGCTGAGATGGAGAAGAAGATCCGCGACCAGGACAGGAACACGAGGTACCCCTGGCGCTGTGGTCCGGCTCTGCCCATAGTCACCTGGCTTTCCCGGCAGGGACAGGGCCATTGCCTTTCCCAGTCTCCCATGGTCTCTGGAAGAGTGGGTACCTCTAGTGTTGCTAGAGGCAGGCAGGCTCCTGGGTGATGAGGCCCCATCCAGGCCCCAGGGTATGTTTCCCTGAAGGGAATAAACGCAATTCCTCAGGCTGGATCTGACCACAGCCCAGATGCAGGCTTCAGGGTCCCTGGAGTGATGGGCAGGGTCAGAGCAGCAGACAGGTGAGGCTGAGAGAAGGCCGGGTCCAACCCTGCTGGGGGCCCACATCCTGCCTCTGTGCCCACCCCCACACACCTGGCTGCCCTGGGGAGCCTTAGGAAGGGCAGTGTCCGGCTGGAAGCTGGCCCTGCTGACTGCCCTCCCCAACTCCTTCTCCAGGCGGATGAGGCGTCTCGCCAACACGGCCCCGGCCTGGTAACCAGCCCGTCAGCACGTGGCTCCCACCGAGCATCTCAGAAGACCGGGCCACCTCTCCTCCATCTTCTGGCAAGGACAGAGGCGAGGGGACAGCCCAGCACCATCCTGAGGATTGGGGCGGGGGTGGAGTGGGGGCTTCCAGGTGGCCTTCTCCGGCACACATTCCATTTGCTGAGCCCCAGTCCTGTCCCCCAACCCGTCCCCAGTCTCTGGGGTCAGGAAGAAACGTGATTTTGGGTTGTGTTTTGTTTTTGTATAGGAGCCCCAGGCAGGGCTAGTTACAGTTTTTAAATAAAAGTCAACAGGTCATGTTCAATTTCTTCAAAGTTTTAGCATAAAAATAATGAGAGCCAGGAGCGGGGCTGGGGCCTGGAGGGACAAAGGTGGCATGTGAACAGGCTGGCAGGCAGGCCTCACTCTCCTCTGCCTCAGATTCCCAGGTAGGGGGTGGTGGTGAATGGGGCTCCTGGTAGCACCTCAGTCGTCTCAGCCTGTTCTTCCAGACCCAGAGAGCTGAGAAGAGTGGCTGTGGGGCTCCCTGCCTTTCAGCAACAGCCCTGCTCCCCTTGCTTGGCCTCAGGAAGGAGCCGTGAGCTCTTCTGCTGTGTCCAGATGATCAGGCTGCTGCCAGCTGGGGCCTTGCTGTTCTGGAGTCCCCCGGTGGAAGGCCTGGTCCTTTGTGGGCACTGCTGGGCTGTCGCCAGCCTGGGTGCAGGAGGGCTGTTCCAGCTCCAGTGGTGCCCATAGCAAGATCAACTGGGGCCCTTTCCCCACCCCAGCAGGCGCTATGGCCTGGTGTCAGCTCTGTCTACAAGGAGTTCGTGTCCCCTCTGTTCTCATCTGTAATATGGAGGTGTCCCCATTCTTTAAAATGGACGTAAGATCTAGGAGGGCAGCAGACTGGCTCGAAGCCCCAGCCTTACTGAAGAGAATGGGCACAGACCCCAGCACAGGCCGCCTCAGCTGTTGGCAGGTCCCCTGTTGCCAGGGCAGGGCTAGGGTCAGAGACTGCTGTGCTCCCTGGAAGTGGGGTAGGGCTCGATGTGGGGCAGAAACAGAGCTCCGATTAGGGATTGGGGTTCTTGGTCACTGGGGTGTAGGTGAGATGGGGGCTCCTTTGAGCAAGCCTTAGCATGGGACTCTTCCCAGGGAGTTTGCACTCAGGGCCTCTGCCTTCCATCAAAGAATGGAACTCCCAAGAGGCCCCAGCAAGGGACAGCTGGGCCTTCCTGGAAGGCCCTTGAACAAAGGGGTATCTTCCATGGACAGGAACAGGTTTCATTGCTGAGGTATTTATTCTTTTCGTCCATGGGGCAGGAACCTTGTTAATGAAAGGGTGAAGCAGCCCTGTGTCCCCACAACTGGTGGGATGGAAGGAACCTTGGTGGCTTCAGCCCACAGGTCAGGCAGGCCCACCTGGCTGGGAGGTGCCTGGGAGGCTGGGCCCTCACCCCTGACCGCCACCTCACACCGCCACAGAGTCAGCTGCTGCTCCACAAGGTCTGGCTACAACATGAAGGGCAGACTCAACAGAACAGTGTTGTTACCACAAAAATGATGACCTGTAGCTGGAGGAGCCCCCATGCCACTGAGCATCCAGACACAAACCATACGGACAGGCCTAGAGTAACAGGGAAGCTGCCAGGTCAGAAGAGAAAAGTGAGCTGCAGGGTTTGGATAAGGCTCCCACGGGTCCTCAGCTAAAAAGGGCAGGAACAGAACCTTCCAGAAGTCCCTGCCTCACCCAGTCTCAAGACTCTGCTAAGGTGCAAAGGTCAAGGCTCTGGGGTCATAGAAGGGGCAGAAGACCCAGTCCTGGCCCTCCTCTGCACCTGACTCTGGGGCCTTGGTGTTACCAGATGAAAAATGAGGCATAGGCCCACCTGTCAGGTGGCTGATGAGGGACAGGAGAGGCTAGATCAGCATCAGCCTGAAGGCACCATGGGCAGGGACACCTGTAGGCTGGCTCGGCACAACCTAGGAGAGGCCTGTCCTGGCCCTGGCAGCCAAAATCTGGTGAACTTGCCCACTGACCGGCAGGGAACAGAGGCCTGTGGTGGGCAGGACTTGCCCAAGGCCCTGGTTGGGCCAGAAGGAGAACCATGAGCCCGTCACCTGTGAGCTCAAAGCTCTGCCGGGCAACCATGGGTACTCCTATCCCACCACCTACAGTTGGGCTGAGAGGCCACACTGAGTGAGGACGGGGAGGCATAGTAGGATGTGGCCGGGCGAGGTGGGGAACCAGTGCCATGAGCCAAGAGGCTGCAGGTCATTCTGTTTATTCGGGTGGGTCCTTGAATGGGCCCAGCCTTTAGGGTGGGTTTTCTGCCCCAAGTAGGGGTCACAGGTAGGATAGAAGCTGCCAGAAGTCTCTTAGGCCTGGCCCTGGGTGGGGTCACTGCTGTGGGGGTGGCAGGTGGGGTCCCGGCTGTTCCTCAGGGAGGGGCAGGTAATTGGGGTCTTCCGCAGGGGCATCCAGGAGCAGCTTTCTGTGGGGAGGAGCCTATGCTGAGCAGAGGCCAGCAGAGGTCCCCATGGGTGGGGGAGCCATCTGAGGGCGGGGAGAGGGAGGGAGGGCTCTCAACACTCACAGGAAACCAGGGGTCAGCAGGAGCCTCTTGCCTCCAGGCTGGTTGGGGAAGACATCCTCCAGGAAGTAGTAGATGTGGCCCACGGCAATCCCTGTGAGACAGCCATGGACTGTGGGGTCACGCTCCACAGCCCAGAGTCCTAGACGAGCAGAGCCTGCCCTGGGCCCCCATCCACAGCCTGGAGGCCCTGTCAGGCCCATAGGCCCTGCAGACCCCAGAGCATGAATGCCCCAAAGTCTTGCAGAGTGCCAGCCCAGGGCCGGCCAGGGTTGGCCCTGAAGGACAAGCTTAAAGGGCCCAGAAACAGTCAGGACCCAGGGGAGGGAGGGCTCGAGAATGGTGGCGGAGTGGGAGCCACGGGGCAGGAGCCGTGACCCGCCCATCCCCACCCCCATCAGGACCAGGCAGTCTTCAGCAGGTCAGCCCTGAAGATGCAAATCCTGTGGGCTGTTTGAAGAGCACAGCAGCTGCGAGGGCAAGAAGATGGGGCAGGGAGGCAGATGCGAGGTTCAGCTGTGAGGAGAGGTCCAGCACAGATGGGAGAGGACCCCAGGGCATAAGCAGTGTGTCCTGAGGGGAGTGGCCAGCCTGGGGCGCACTGGATGTACAGGGAGGCTCACCCAGCAGGTCCACGAGGATGGAGTTGCCCAGCAGCAGCGAGAAGCCCATGAGTGCCCAAGGCAGGAACGGTGCCTGGAAAGTGACCAGGCCAAAGAAGTTGACCCTCACCCGAGGGCTGCGGCGGCTCCACACGTACACCAGCATGGCCACGAGGGCCTGGCCCAGGAAGAACAGGCTACCCAGGAGTCCCAGCAGCTGGGCCAGAGTCAAGGTGCTCCAGTGCAGGCCTCAGCCCATGCCCAGGGTCCCCTCTGATTTCCTAAGCCTCTGGAATTCCTTCCTCATTGCCCCTATGTGCCATTCCGTCATCAAGACGAGCCTGCCCAATAAAGGCGACACTCTGCAGGCTTCAGGTCCCACGGGATCTGCCCTGCACACCTACAGCCTCATCCTAGGGCCCAACCACTGCCTGTCCCTGCCCCAGTTTCTCCGGCTGCTCACATTCAGAGCTCAGCCAGTGGCTGTCACCCCACCTGGCTCGTCTGTGCATCGCCTTGTATTTTGCATACAGCACTGAAGATCTAGCCCTGGCTCCCGCAGCTGAGCACACCGTGGACCCTGAACACATACTGAGCTGGAGAGAGAAACTCTGTCCCTGGCATGGCTGTTCATGTCAGGCCCCAGGACCCACACAGGCCGAAACCTCGAGGCTCCAGAGCCCGCGGGAAGGATACGGTCATAAGGACCCCTCCGAAGAGAAACATGAAGACAAAGTCGGCCGTGCGGCCACGGAAGGAGCCCTCTTCCAGCATGCGGCAGTAGCGGAACCTACGACGTCAGTATAGGAAGTGCCACCAGGTGGGGCCTCAGTTTCCCCGCCCCGGCCTCTCCCAGCCCGGCGGGCCTGCCCTCCACCCAGCCCGTGTCCGCGGGGCGCAGGATACACGAAGAGCATGTTGAAGAAGAAGCTGAATCCCAGGGGCCCGAAGAAGAGGAAGTTGGTCACGAGCCTCCAAACCTGCGGGGGACGGGCGGTCAGGTGCGGGGTGGGCGGGCTGAGTCCGCAGGTGCGCGGCGCGGGGCGGCCTCACCTGGAACTTCCGAAACACGAGGTGCGGGTTGAAGTAGAGTTGGAAGGGGCTGAGGAGCTCCAGTTGCTGTGGAACCAGGGGCCGGTCATGAGCTGCCCGGGAGCCACGCTGTAACCATGGCGACCCTCACCCCCCACCAGAGGCTGTAACTAGGGCGCCGTCCGGTCCGCCCGGCCCGCTTACCACCGCAGCGGTGGTGAGGACGCAGGCTGCGGTGTAGGCCCGCGTCACCGCCGGCACCTGCAGGAACTCGGCCGCCAGTCCCTGCCACGCCATTGAACCTTCTCAAGCACGCGTGGTCTGGCCGGCAACCCGCTCTTTAACCCGCCTCCCGGCCCCGCCTTCGGCCAATCCGCGTCCAAGACGCTGCGCGCCCCAGTCTGAAAAGAGAGCCCTTGAGCCAATGGAAGGAGGAAGAGGGAAGTTAGGGGCGGAAAGGGAGGGTGGGCGGGTAGAGGCTGGTGGCCAATGGGCAGGCGCCAAGATTGAGCACGTGGCGGTTGTTGTGGCTGCGGTAGCGGCGCGGGAGAACGTGTGGCCAATCAGGAATTGGTCACTTCGCGGCTTTTTAGGAGAGGACCAATAGTGAGGATCCACGACACCCCGGGGGCAGGGCTAAGATCGTAGGGTTGGTGGCGCAAAGACCGGAGCAGGCGATTCAAAACCGGAAGGGGTGGGTGTGGCGGCGGGGGCGGGGCAGGGAGTGGGGCGGCCCTGACAGTGCTGGCCCGCCTCCAGCTCGCTAACGACCTAGCCTCCACGTTCTCCTTGCTGCGAACCCAGGACGGGCCCACCTAACCCACAGCAGGGAGGCGTTCGGGTACGTGTCCAAACCTTCCCGAACGTCCAAGTCCCCACTCAAATGTGCCGGCTCCTGTCAGGGGTCTTCCCGGGTGCCCACGGAAGGAGAGGCTGGACTCGGGGATTGAAACCCCGGGTGGGGCTCGACGGTTGAGAGGCATCAGAGCGAGTGGACGAGGAGAGGGCTTCAGTATTTTTGTGGAAAAGAGAAATTTTATTCATTTATTCAACAGTTTGCTAAACAACCGTATGTCCATCACTGTTCTAGATGCTGGGGATACGACATCCAGCAGAAGACACTGTCCCTTAGGGTCCAGCCAGGAGGCAGTCGATACAATGAGCTAGTGCTGACACTAGATGAAAATATTCCCAAGTGAGGGGTCGGGCCACGTGGGGGTCCGCAGTGCTAGGTGGGTGACCTGGGATGCCTCTGGGAAGATGTGAAGTTTGACTGTCCCTTTACAAAGATCCCTGTGTCCATTAGGATGGTGACTGTGAAAAGCAAAACAATAAAGTAAGTGTTGGTGAGGATATGGAGAAATCGGAACCCTGGTGCACCATTGATGGGAATATAAAATGGTTAATCTGCTGTGCAAAACAATATGACCATTACTCAGAAAGTTAAAAATACAATTATTGTATGATCCAGCAATGCTACTTGTGGGTACATATCCAAAGAATAAACAGCAGGGACTTGAACAGATGTTCATACAACTGTGTTCATGGCCCCATTATTCACAATAGCCAAAAGGCAGAAGCAGCTCACGGGTTCAGCCACTGATGTGATAGGCAAAATATGGTGAATACATGTAGTATAATACGAATCAACCTTAAAGGAGTGGAAGTCTGGTCTATGATGCAGCATGGATGACCCATGAAGACATATGCTCAGTGACAACACCAGTCACAAGGCTGTATGCGGTGGCTCGAGCCGGTAATCCCAGCATTTTGGGAGGCCAAGGCAGGTGGATCACAAGGTCAGGAGTTCAAGACCAGTCTGGCTAACATGGTGAAACTCTGTCTCTACTAAAAATACAAAAATTAGCCAGACGTGGTGGCCTGTGCCTGTAATCCCAGCTACTCAGGAGTACGTAAGGCCTCTTCCATGTATGGGAGGTTGAGGCAGGAGAATCACTTGAACCTGGGAGGCAGAGGTTTCAGTGAGCTGAGATCATGCCATTGTACTCCAGCCTGGGTGACAGAGTGAGACTGTCTCAAAAGAAAAAAAAAGTCACAAAAAGACAAATACTGAATGGTTCCACTTATGTGAGAGGGGAACAGGGAGTTGTTTAATGAGCGCAAGTTTCAGTTTGAGAAGATGAAAATGTTCTGGAGGTGGATGTTGGGGATGGTTGCCTAAGAATGTTTAATACCACTGAACTGAACACTTAAAAATAGTTTGGACAAATTTTATGTTGTCTAAACTTAAAAAAAAAAAAACAAAAACCTCTGTGTCTGCTGTTAGGGTAGAGGATTGCCAGAGAAATCCACGAGCGAGGGGTGGGGGGTGATGACTTGGAGAGGGTGGAACCGGCAGGATGAGGAGGGGTGTGTGGGTTTGCCTACAGATGGGACAGGGCCGTGAGAGGGGCGTCCAAGTGGATTCAGAGGCCTGAGCCACAGAGTGGAGGGATGGTGGTGGTCTTTTGAGTTGAAGAGCTCATGGGGAGAAGGTGAGGGGGATGGAGGCTACCGTTACGGCTTCATTGAATTTGAGGCATCTGCATGACATCGCTTGGAAAAATCTGAGTGTGATGTTGGGGTAGAGGTTGGAGCAGACAGTCCAAATGTGGGTGCCGTCATCAGTAGATCAATGGCATTTGCAGCTTTGGGCACGTGTGAGATGCTCAGGGGCCAATGGAGAAAAGAGGCCAGGCCTGGGCAGCCGGATGCAGCCCCAGCTGGGGAGGCCGAGGGAGGCTGAGCCAGGAAAGGGCTTCAGGAGCCAGGCAGTGACAATCAGGGAGACGTGGCCGGGGAAGGGACTGTGAGTTGCAGCTATGCCAAGGCTCCTGCTAACCAGGATAACGGCAGGCAGGAGGGAGAGGAAGGCAGGCAAATGGATGAGACTTCACGGGCAAGGGGAGTGCAGCCTTGGAGGGAAACGTGGAATACAAGGGATGCTTTGGACAGGGCCCTGAGGTGCCCCGAGGAGCCTGGAACTGTCAAGAGGGAGGACTGGCTGAGAAGGTTCTCAGGTGCATCCCAAGAGCATGAGGGTCCCACGGGGCGAGGAGAGGGGTTCCCTGGGGAGTGGGGTGAGACCAGTGCCTGATGAGAGTGGGTTCAGGAGCCTTCCTCCCTGCTCTGGAGGGGACAGCGAGAGCCTGGGGTGCTGGAGGGTGGGGCATTTGCTTCAGGAGTGAGGAGAAGGTCTGGCCTCATACGGCAGGGGTTGAACCGAGGCGCTCAGGGGTTGGGGGCTGGGGGCAGGCTGAGTGGACCCCCACAGACAGCCTTCGTTTTCCAACAAAGCAGGCTAAGGTCATGCTGGAAGCAGGCCAGGCAGAGCAGATCCCACCCTGGCAGCCGCACTGTGCGGCAGGGCGGGGACCCAGGGCCTCTGACGCCAGGGCGGGCGCCCGGCGGGCACAAAGGAGCCAGTGCAGGAGGTCGGGTTTCATGTCAGCGTGGGGAAGGGGAGGTATTCCTCCTCCAGGCACTTAGCAGGCGCTGGCTGGCCCTCAACTCAGGGTCAGGCTGGGGTTAACAGGAGGGGCCACCATTGCCGACAGGGGTGTCTGTCTCCCCTTCGATTGGGGGCCCGATAAGGCAGGCGCCCAGATTGGGGGCTGAGAAGCACATTCCTGGGAGGCCAGTGCTGGGAGGGAGCCTGGCGGGACATCCAGGGAGCAGCGGCTGGGTCCACTGCAGAGGCTCCCTTTCCAGAGCCCCAGGATAGCCTCACATGGGGAAACTGAGGCACATAAGGACGCAGAACAGTGCCTGGGGCAGACCTCCATTCTTTCTTGTCCAGTCTGAGGCCCAGCGCAGACTGCTCTGGAAACACCAGGTCCACTTCTCCTTGGACCCTTAAGCCCCTCCAGATAATTCTTTATATAGAGAAGCCCTGGGCATCCCAAGTTCCCAGGTCTTAGAGAGGCAGGCTGTGCCTTACACTGACATCAGGGTGGCAGACCCGCCGGCTGGGCCAGCCTCCTTTCTCCTGTGCTGAGGACAGTGGGTGGGCGGTGGTCCCTCAGAAAGGTGACAATGGTCTCTGCTCCCCATGCCACCTCCCTGGAGTTGTGACCCTTGCAGCTGACAGAGGACCCCTAGATCTGTTTGCCTGTAGGCAGGATAGCAGCCTCCGCATGCTCTCCCCACCCAGCTTTCCCCCTCGCCAGCTTCACACACGAGGAGGGCTGTCCTCAGCCCCCAAGCCTCGAGTCAGCTCTGTACCCACAGCCCCAGGTTGCGCTTTTTTTCCCCCTAGAGACAGGGTCTTGCTCTGTTGCCCAGAATAGTGGTGTGATCACAGTTCACTGTAGCCTCAACCTTTTGGGCTCAAGTGATCCTCCCACCTCAGCCTCCCGAGTAGCTGGGATGACAGCGTATGCCACCATGCCCCGCTAATTGTTGATTTTTTGTAGAGATGTGTTGCCCAGGCTGGTCTCAAACTCCTGTCCTCAAAGAATCCTCCCTGGGACTCCCAGAGCCCTGGGATTACAGGCGTGAGCCACCGTGCTCGGCCCCTGTGTCACACTCGATGCTCCCGCAGAACTCTCTAGTCCTTTCGCTTCTCTCCTGTGCCTCACCACCACCACTAACGCTGATTCAGGCCTCAGGTTCTCTCCTCTAACATTGTCCCAACTCTCTGGACTATTCATTCTGTTAGAAAGAGGAAAGGCCGGGCATGGTGACTCATGCATGTAATTCCAGCACTTTGGGAGGCCGAAGCAGGCGGATCACCTGAGGTTGGGAGTTCGAGACCAGCTTGACCAACATGGATAAACCCCGTCTCTACTGAAAATACAAAATTAGCTGGGTATAGTGGCACATACCTGTAGCACCAGCTACTCCGGAGGCTGAGGCAGGAGAATCACTTGAAACCAGAAGGCAGAGGTTGCAGTGAGCGGAGATTGAGCCACTGTACTCCAGCCTGGGCAACAAGAGCAAAACTCGAGTCTCAAAATAAATAAATAAATAAATAAATAAATAAATAAATAAATAAATAAAACAAATAAATAATATAAAATACTTTAAAAGAGAGAGAGAAGAAGGCTGGGTGCAGTGGCTCACACCACAAAGTAATTGTAGCACTTTGGGAAGCCAAGGAAGGTGGATTGCCTGAGCTTAGGAGTTCAGGACCAGCCTGGGCACCAAAGAGAAACCCCAGCTCTACAAAAATTACAAAAATTACAAAAATTAGCCAGGCGTGGTGGCGCATGCCTGTAGTCCCAACTGGGAAGTGGTGAAGAGCTGGGGGGCTGAGGTGGGAGGCTCACTTGAGCCTGGAAGGTTGAGGCTGCAGTGAGCAGAGATCGCACCACCGCACTCCAGCCTGGGTGACAGAATGAGAACTCAACTCAAAAAATTTTTTAAAAAAGAAATATTTCTTGGCTGGGTGCATTAGCTCATGCCTGTAATCCCCACACTTTGGGAGGCTGAAGTCGGCAGATCACCTGAGGTCAAGAGTTGGAGACCAGCCTGACCAACATGGTGAAACACTGTTTCTACTAAAGATACAAAAATTAGCCAGGCGTGGTGGCACACGCCTGTAATCCCAGCTACTCAGGAGGCTGAGGCACGAGAATCGCCTGAACCCCAGGGGTGGAGGTTGCAGTCAGCCAAGATCGCATCATTGCACTCCAGCCTGGGTGACAGAACAAGACTCTGTCTCTAAAAAATAAAAAAATAGCCGGGCGCGGTGGCTCAAGGCTGTAATCCCAGCACTTTGGGAGGCCGAGGCGGGTGGATCATGAGGTCGAGAGATCGAGACCATCCTGGTCAACATGGTGAAACCCCGTCTCTACTAAAAATACAAAAAATTAGCTGGGCATGGTGGCTCGTGCCTGTAATCCCAGCTACTCAGGAGGCTGAGGCAGGAGAACTGCTTGAACCCAGGAGGCGGAGGTTGCGGTGAGCCGAGATCGCGCCATTGCACTCCAGCCTGGGTAACAAGAGCGAAACTCCGCCTCAAAAAAAAAAAAAATAAAATAAATAAAATAAAATAAATATGTTATTTAAAAGCAAAACAAATACAAATTTAAAAAAAGAGAGAGAGAGGAAGAGAAGAGGGCAAAAGTGCCCCCTACTCCAGGAAGCCTCCCTGATCACCTTCAAAGGGACAGAGCTCACCTGTCTTCTATCAGAGTCCCGAGCACTTAATGTTTTAAATATATTTTATTCCAAAGGCAGTCCATGCCGTCATAACTAACCACAAGAATCAGAAACAAACTGAATGTTTGTGAACCTGCTGGTGCAGCTGTATTTTCTTCTTGATGACACACAGGGCCTCTTGCGGGCCCTGAGCACTTGTCCATCAGGGGACTTTCCAGAGGGACTGTGAGCATGGGGCCCACCCGCTTCCAGCACAGGGACCCCTGCAATTGCTGTGAGTAGGTTTCCAGCCAACCCCTCGCAGAAGCAGCTGTGTCCCCTTAGCCCTTCCTGTCTGGGCCACGGGCTATTTTTAGCACTGAATCCGGAACCCACACAGCGTGGCCGGAACATAAGAACAACAAAGCATCCAGGTGGGTCGTGTCAGGCTGCAGAGGGAGCAGCCTGGGCCTGGCCCTCCGAACCTGGTAGCAGAATCTGGACTTTCCAGGAATAAGCCGGTCTCTGGGTGGGACTGGGGAGGGAGGAAGCAGAATGGGACAGACGATGAATTGCATTAGCCAGACCAGGATAAGGGGAAGGCCCGTGCAAAGGCCCTGAGGTAGGTGGGAGAGAGGCAGAGAGAGCAGAGGAGAGACGGTAAAGGGGGCAAGGAAGAAGAGTTGCTTGTGATGGGAGGGAGGAGCGGGGCCAGGCCGGGCGGGGGTGTGTTGGCTGTGGTCTCTGTCCTAATCAAATGAGCAGGGGAGGGGGGCAGTGGCCTGCAATGGCTCACAGTAACAGCGAGTGAGCGGAAGGGTCAGGATGGCTGAAGCCATAGGCCTTGGTGAATGCTTGGCAATGGGGGTGAAGGTAGGAGGGCTCCTGGCCTGTCCTGCTTGGGGGACAGTGAGCCCCTCTCGGGTGGAGACATCGGTGAATACCCAGTGAGGAAGGGAGGTGAGCTTGGGGTGCCGTGGGGTGGAAGCCCTCTCTGGTCCAGTCCTCCCAGCTCCCTCCCTTCTGTGGCCCTGGCCATGCCTGCTTCGTGCAGAAGATCTGCAGTGGTCCACACGATGCCTGCTGGCCCTGGTGACTGTTGCAGGGCTGGCACAGGCAGGGGGCTTGGTCACCAGGGCCACTTGAGAAGACAGAGACCTGGCCTCCAGGGCTGGAACTGCAGCCTCGGGGCTGGCCTTGTGACCTGGCCACTCCCTTCCCTCTCTGGTTCGCAGTGTCCTTGTCTGTGAGATGGGGGTCAGAAGGGTCCATGTGTAGTGTCTCTTTCAGCTCTGAGGTTGTACTCTGATCTATGATAGGGGTGTCAGAGATTTCTGGGTGGAAGCCCCATAACAGACACGGCTGGCTTCCCCATCCAAGGCCCATCTCTGCTACGTATGCGTGAATGCGTGAATGCCAGCGAGCAAGAGCGCAGCGACAGAGGAACCCGGAGGGCCCCCTGCCAGTCCTCTGCGCTGGATCTGTTCCTCGCTGTCTCCTCTCAGCCAGGAGCTCTCGGGGGCCTGTTGTCAGGAACAGCCACAGAGGTCTGCAGGGCCGGGGAGGGAGTCGCTACTGTTGCCCTTCTTCTGCAGGAGCTCAGCTTCTGGCCAGGGGACCAAGAAGGGAGTGGAAACGCACTGGTGAGTGGTCCGGGGGGCTGCGGGGCAAGGCTCCTGATGAGGACAGGAGGAGAAGGGGATGTGCTAGGCAGGGAGAAAGGCTTGAGCAAAAGTGGGGAGGCTGGAATGGACCCATGTGCTGCTCATAAACTAGGCAAGGACCTGTGGAGTGCGGGAGAGAATAGGTGCTCGGTGATCTCCAGCCAGATCGCACCATGGCTTTTACTAAACTCACTGAAACCTCACCACCACCTGATGAAGTAGGTTACCATTATAGATGAGAAAATTGGCTCAGAGAGGCTAAGTAACCTGCCTGAGGACACACAGCTAAAGAGGCACAAAATCAGTGGGGTGCCAGTCCTGGCTTTGCCATCATGCGGGGTGATGGAAGGGACCCATGTGGAGTAAGTGAGCTATCCCTGGCCCCTTCGCTGGGGTACAGGGAAGTGAGGGGCATCACCAACCAGCTAACACTGTGCAGCCCCAGGCCCTTCTCCAGCTCTGGTTTGGAGTTGAGACCTTTTTGCAGCCTCCAGGCTCCCAGGGAGTGTCTCCAACGTGAGACTCCACTCGTGAGCTGCGTCCCTGCTGTCTGGGCCAGCGTCACTGTCTCTGACCCTTCATGACCGGATGAAACTGTCCTCGTTCAGCCCCAGCTGCCGGACCTGCCCGAGCCTGTGTCCTGACTGTCGTGACCCAGAGCACCAGAGCAGTTGCCAGGAATTCCCACTTCCTGCTGTGGCTGCTGCCAGAATGTCAAAGCCACCTCCGGCCAAGCAGCCCAGACCTCCAGAGCGTCTGGCGGGGGCCTCCCCCTCCCCCGCCCCAGCTATTTTCAGGCTCAGCGCTGTGGGCGGTGTTTTGGGAGAAGCAGATTATCTGTTTGGCAGAGTGAGCCGAATCGCAGGGCCAGGGATGTGAGTTCACAGAGGCAGAACCTGAGACACAGCTCTGTCTTCGACTTCGAAAAAGCCGGGAGGAGTGGTGTGTGGCTGTAGTCCCAGCGGAGGCAGGACCGCTTGAGCCCAGCAGTTCGAGGCCGGCCCCGGGCAATAGCGTGACACCCCCTCTCTACAAAAACAAAACTAATCTTTAGAGACTGGGGCCACCACTCTGGAAGCCCCTGCCCAGGACCCGTGACTCAGAGCCAGGGTCAGGTGGAAGGAGAGGCTCAGAAAGACCCGGGTTCGCCCCACCTCCCACCTGGCTTGCACCCACCGACAGCCCCACCAAGCAGTCAGCCCCTGCTCCCCACGCCAGGTGACTGTCCAGATGCTGGGATGGGAGGCTCCTAACAGTGGGTTGGGATGAGAACCCAGGTGACCCCATCCTCTCACAGTGACACTCCCAGAGCCCCTGCCTCCACATCATCCTCCAGACACTCTCCCAGCCCAATGCCCTTCACCTTCGTGAGGTTGAGGGGCCTCTTTAAGAAAACGAATGCAAAACCACAAAGGCAGGGTTAGATTGCAAAGTGGGTATTTATTTATGGCAATGCAGACAACTAACAAATTCATAAAAGTTGAGAAATATCACTCAAATCAGAAAGTCCAGAAGATCCCTGCCCACCTTGCTCAGAAGCCTGTGTCTAAATGGCCTGCCCTGTCTGGTTCAGGTAGGGGTACTGGTAAAAGAACCAGTGTGCACCCCAGCACTTTGGGAGGCTGAGGTGGAGGGATCATGAGGTCAAGAGATCCAGACCATCCTGGCCAACATGGTGAAAACCCATCTCTACTAAAAATACAAAAAACTGGCTGGGCGTGGTGTTGGGCGCCTGTAATCCCAGCTACTCAGGAGACTGAGGCAGGAGAATCGCTTGAACCCCGCAGGCAGAGAGGTTGCAGTGAGCTGAGATGGTACCATTGCACTGCAGCCTGGGTAACAAGGGTGAAACTGTGTCTCAAAAAAAAAAAAAAAAAAGAACCAGTGTGCACTAGCCAAGCTCTTGTGTGTCCCCTCTGCACGGAAGAGGAAACTGAGGCTGCGGCCTGGAGAGGGCTTTCATGAAGTGCTGAGGGCAGACGCAGGAAGGTGCTCATGTTCCTCTGCTTGCAGAAGGTGGTGCAGCCACAGGGGACTGGCTGCTTTGGTATCTCCCCACCCGCTTCCAAGAGGTCCTGCTTAGAGGTCCCCCTTCGCCCCAAGGAATGCAGGCGTCAGTGCTTCAGGCTCTGGCCTAACCACCATCACCACCTCCCAGGCCCCCACTCTTCCCCTCCAGATGTGGGCACAGCTGTATTTTTAGAACAGCCGACCACGAGGACATTCTTTCCTTCTAATTAAAATGGCTTCACATCTCTCATCTGCAATCGGCCCCATTGTTCAGTCCTCAAATATCAAAGGGTGGTCAGGAGGGGCCGCCTCTGCTGGTTGTGGGTTTGGGGTTTGTTTTCTTTCTTTGTCTTTGAACCATTAAGCTGGAAATGAGACCCAGAACCTGAGTGAATGCCAGCTCTGAGGAGGAGGACTTTGGGTAGTTTGCAGGACCTGCTTCTCTGCACCCCTGCACCCTGTCCCCAACTTTGGGATTGTCCAGCTAGGCCACAGCCCCCAGCACACCTGTCTAGGTTAGAGTCTGTCTGGGACAACGGGGGATCAAAAAAGGCCCTGTGGTGGTGGCTCACGCCTGTAAGCAAAGTGCTTTGGGAGGCCAAGGAGGGTAGATCACCTGAGGTCGGGAGTTCAAGACCAGCCTGGCCAACATGGTGAAACCCTGTCTCTACTAAAAATGTAAAAATTAGCCGAGCATGGTGGCTCATGCCTGTAATCCCAGCTACTGGGGAGCCTGAAGCAGGAGAATCACTTGAACCGGGAGGCGGAGGCTTCGGTGATATCACGCCCCCTAACCTCTGCCCCCTGCCCCACAGGAGGCTCCTGGTGTGGGATGGAGATGCCCGCCCAAGTGTGGGGAATAGGAAAGGCTGCAGGGGAAATGGCCTCTGAGTAGCCTTGAACGGCATTGCACACAGCGCTCTCAATTCCACTGACAGATGAGGAAACCGAGGCTGGGAGAGGCCAACAGGCTGGCCCAGAGCTGCTCAGCCCATTAGTAGTGAGGTGCTCGGGGATGCTCGGTCCCCACAGCCCGCCGTGGGCCCGGCCCTGCAGCATCACTCAGCCCCAGCGATGACCTAGGTCTGCTGCTGCCTGAGCCTTGGCTGCAGGTGGAAGGCACGTGTCCCACCCCGCACGGAGCAGTGAGGAGAGCCACGCAGGCGGGCCGAGGCCGGGTGGGGCTGGCATCCGGCTTCTCAGCTCCCCAGGGTCCTGGCCCCCCACCCCCTCGGCCCCGCGCGGCTGGGTGTGAGGAAGACACCGAAGTGAGATCGCACGTGGCGGGTGGCTCGGGCTGCAGGGCCGGAGCTTGCAATCCGGGACAACGGCCAGGACTGGAGCGCCCAAAGGCTGAGGGGCAGGGAGGGCGAGGCAGAAAGGGGTGGCTCCCGCGACGAAGTGCCACCCGGCGTGGCTTGAGCGCAGGCCTCCTTTGTTTCACCGCCACCCCTGAGCTTTCTTGGGGTCGCCGGCGATCGCGGGTGCCGGGTCCCGCAGATCCCGGGCTCTGTCGCCCCCTCGCGGCCGGAGCCGGTCTGGGCGGCGTCGGGGAGGAACGGAACGGGGGCGGGGCCGGGGAGCGCCCAGCCCATTCATTCCGCAAGGGCCTGGAGAAGTCTCGGTCCGGAGGAGGAATCCCTGGGACGCCCCAGACGCCGGGCCCCGCCTCCCTAAGCCCGAGGAATGGGCATTTTCTAAGACAGTCCAGGGCCGCGGAGGCGCCCTGCTAGAAGAGCCGGTGGGCTCCGCGATGGGGTGCGGGCCGGGTGGGAGTCAGCATCACCAACGGGCTTCGCTGGATTGCTTATTTTATTTTATTTTATTTTATTTTATTTATTTATTTTTTTTTTTTGAGACGGAGTTTTTGCTCTTGTTACCCAGGATGGAGTGCAATGGCGCGATCTCGGCTCACCGCAACCTCCGCCTCCTGGGTTCAGGCAATTCTCCTGCCTCAGCCTCCTGAGTAGCTGGGATTACAGGCACGCGCCACCATGCCCAGCTAATTTTTTGTATTTTTAGTAGAGACGGGGTTTCACCATGTTGACCAGGATGGTCTCGATCTCTTGACCTCGTGATCCACCCACCTCGGCCTCCCAAAGTGCTGGGATTACAGGCTTGAGCCACCGCGCCCGGCTGGATTGCTTATTTTTATGTATTTATTTTCATGAGGTTTGGCCCTGCTGTTGGGGTGAGGTCCGTGGGGGGCCCCAGCCTGAGGGTCAGCCGGGCTGGCCTTGGCAATGTGGGGAAGACCAGCTCTGCCAGCCGGGTTGTAGGGCTGCTGCGGGCACGGGCTTGGACTTGCAGAGCCTCAGGGACTCCCCCTGTAAAAGAGGCTGACACCCACGTGTGGGTAGTTGCACCTGGCGCTGCACGGGGCGGATGCAAGCACCAGGCTGCTACAAATACAACTATGACTTTCACATGCTGAAGGTTAAACTTCTCCAGTCAATGTTTGCTCAGGCGAAACCTCGAGCTTCCTGGCCAAAGGATAATAATTAATGGCTGGAGAGCCCACACTTGGGGCCCTGTCTCCAACGGATGGGGGTGGCTTTAGGGTATCCAAGAGGCATTTCAGGGAGAATCAAGGGGCCACCAGATACTATAACGGTGGCCAGGTCAGGGTCCAGTCTGTCACGGTCTTGGATTGAAGATTAAACCCAGTTCTAAAATTGGGACTTGTCCCCAGGTTCACCCCCCGGCTTTTACTATATACTGTATTCCCACACACATTAGGTGCGGTTTTGTATGTTTCCAAACAATATATGGGCATAATAATAATGTATGTGTCTTTCTGCAACTTTGTTCATGCAGCATTGTGATTCACGCATGTTGATATCCTTCCTCTAGGCTAGTCCACGGATTGTCACTAAGTGGTGTTCTCTTGTATTCCACAGCTTATTTCTCTGTGTGTGTGTGTGTGTGTGTGTGTGTGTGTGTTTTTTCCGATGATTGACATTTGGGTTGTTTGCAGTTTTCCTATGGTACAAACAATTCCAAATTTGTGAACAGTTCTTGAGCATGGGATTAAGAGTTTCTCCGAGGTAGCCGGGCGCGGTGGCTCAAGCCTGTAATCCCAGCACTTTGGGAGGCCGAGGCGGGTGGATCACGAGGTCAAGAGATCGAGACCATCCTGGTCAACATGGTGAAACCCCGTCTCTACTAGAAATACAAAAAATGAGCTGGGCATGGTGGCACGTGCCTGTAATCCCAGCTACTCAGGAGGCTGAGGCAGGAGAATTGCCTGAACCCAGGAGGCGGAGGTTGCGGTGAGCCGAGATCGCGCCATTGCACTCCAGCCTGGGTAACAATAGTGAAACTCCATCTTAAAAAAAAAAAAAAAAAAAAGAGTTTCTCCAAGATAAACCCAGAAGTGGAATTCCTGGGTGGGAGAGGAATGTGCACTTCAGCTTCCGCGATATGCCCCAATTGCTCTCCAGTCATTGCACTGCCTTACATTTTCTCTTTTCTTTTTTCTTTCTCTTTCTCTCTCCTTCCTTCCTTCCTTTTCCTTTTCTTTTTCGTTTCTTTTCTTTTCTTTTTTGAGATAGGATCTTACTCTGCTGCTCAGGCTGGAGTGCAGTGGTGTGAACGTGGCTCACTGCAGCCTTGACCTCCTGGGCTCAAGCGATTCTCCCACCTCAACCCCCTCAGTAGCTGGAACCACAGCTGCGTGGCATGCCACTGTGCCCAGCTAATTAAAAAATAATAAATTATAGAGACAGGGTCTCACCACATTGCCCAGGCTCGCCTGAAACTTAGCTTCAAATGGTCCTCCCATTTTGACCTCCTAAAGTTCTGGGATTACAGGCGTGAGCCACCACACCTAGTTCCAACTGACATTTTCATCAATAGTATATACATGTTCCAGCTGATCACCACCACCTCTTGGTATTGCCAGAATTAAGCTGTTAGTCTGTTGAGTGGGAACCAATATGCTGACGTGGATTTAATTTGCATTTCCTGATTACTAATGCAAGTACCTTTTAATTAGTTTTTTGGTCTCTTCAGTTTCCCCTCCTGTAAATTCCCTGTTCATTCATATATATATATATATATATATATATATTTTTTTTTTTTTTTTTTGGACACAGTCTCAGTCTGTAGCCCAGGCTGGACTGTAGTGTCACGATCTTGGGTCACTGCAACCTCTGCCTTCTGGGCTCAAGCAATCATCCTGCTTCAGCCTCATGAGTAGCTGGGACTACAGGCACAAGCTACCATGCCAAGCTAATTTTTTTTTGTATTTTTGGTAGAGATGGGGTTTAATTTTTTTGTATTTTTGGTAGAGATGGGGTTTTACTATGTTGCCCAGGCTGGTCTTAAACTCCTGAACTGAAGTGATCTGCCCCTCCTTGGCCTCCCAAAGTGCTGGGATTATAGGCATGAGCAACCACACCCCATCTGTTGGCCCATTTTCTTTTCTTTATTGGTATGTGGGTATTCTGTATACATTCTGAATACTAATATTTTGTTGGTCATATGTTGTAGATACCTTCTTTTACTTGGTAGCTTTAGGTTTCACCTTCAAATATATATATTTGAGGCAAAGTTTTGCTCTTGTTACCCAGGCTGGAGTGCAAAGGCTCGATCTCAGCTCATCACAACCTCCGCCTCCTGGATTAAAGCAATTCTCCTGCCTCAGCCTCCCGAGTAGCTGAGTTGGGATTACAGGCATATACTACCATACCTGGCTAATTTTGTGGCTTTAGTAGAGACAGGGTTTCTCCATGTTGGTGAGGCTGGTCTCGAACCCCCCACCTCAGGTGATCCACCTACCTCAGCCTCCCAAAGTGTTGGGATTACAGGCATGAGCCACTGCACCAGGCTCAAAATATATATTTTTTAAATTGAGACGTGGTCTATGTTGCTAGGGCTGGTATCGAACTTCTGAACTCAAGTGATCCTTTTACCTCAGCCTCCCAAAGTGCTAGGATTACAGGCTGGAGCCACCACACCCGGCCAGGTTTCACCTTTTCATGGCATCTTTTGTTTGTTTATTTGAGACAGGGTCTCTGCTATCCCAGTTGGAGTGCAGTGGTGTGATCACTCATTACTGCAGCCTCGACTTCCCCAGCTCAAACAATCCTCCCAGAGCCCCTCAGTCTCCTGGGTAGCTGGGACCACAGGCTCAAGCCATCATGCCCAGCTAATTTTTCGTGATTTTTGTACAGACGGGTTTTTGCCATGTTGCCCAGGTTTTCAAACTCCTGGGCTCAAGCAGTACACCCACCATGGCCTCCCAAATTACTTGGATTACAGGCGTAAACCACTGCACCTGGCCGATTAATGATGTCTTTTGACCCAGATTTTTAATTTTAATGAGGTTAAATCCTCATAAGAAATCTGCATGATTTATCCTTGCTTATCCTGAGTTATAAAAGTATTACATACTTCCTTTTTTTTTTTTTTTTTTTTTTTTTTGAGATAGAGTCTCCATCTGTCTCCCAGGCTGGAGTGCACTGGCGTTATCTTGGCTGCCTCCTGGGTTCAAATGATTCTCCTGCCTCAGCCTCCTGAGTAGCTAGGATTACAGGTGCTGGCCACCACGCCCAGCTAGTTTTTGTATTTTTAGTAGAGACGGGGTTTCACCATGTTGGCCAGGCTGGTCTGGAACTCCTGACCTCAGGTGATCCGCCCACCTCGGGCCTCCCAGAGTGCTGGGATTACAGGCGTGAGACACTGTGCTCGGCCTCCTAATTTTTTTAAAAATAGGATCTGGCTCTGTCACTCAGGCTTGAGGACAGTGGCACAATATTTTATATTTTTAGTAGAGATGGGGTTTCACTGTGTTGGCCAGGCTGGTCTCAAACTCCTGACCTCGTGATTAGTCCCCCCTTGGCCTCCCAAAGTGTTAGGATTACAGGCATGAAGCACCGTGCCCGGCCTTTACATTTTTTGATAGAGAGGAGGGTCTCCCCATGTTGCCCAGGCTGGTCTTGAGCTCACGGGCTCAAGTGATCCTTCTGCGTCAGTCTCCCAAAGTGCTGGGATTACAGGTGCGAGCTACTGTGGCCAGCCTAAAATGTTTCAAGTTTGGTTTTTGCATTAGGTTTGTGTGTACCTGGAATGACTTTTGAATATGGGGTGAGACAGAGGTCCAGTTTCGTTTTCCCCCACATCATCAGTTGTGCTAGTGCTATTTACCCTGACACTTTCCACTTATTTTTTAAGGGGGAAAAGGCAACGGTTGTTTTGAAAAAAATTAACCTATCTAAATAAAATATCAGCAATTGAAACTAACAATGTATTAATATTAATATTTTTTATTAATAATTGTTTTTGAGATGGAGTCTTGCTCTGTTGCCAGGCTGCAGTGCAGAGGCACGATCTCTGCTCACTGCAATCTCTGCCTCCCAGGTTCAAGCTATTCCCCTGCCTCAGCCTCCTGAGCAGCTGTGACTACAGGTATGCACCACCACGCCCGGCTAATTTTTTTGTATTTTAGTAGAGATGGGCTTTCACCATGGCCAAGATTGTCTTCATCTCCTGACCTCATGATTTGCCTGACTTGGCCTCCCAAAGTGATAGGATTACAGGTGTGAGCCACCGCGCCCAGCCATATATATTTTTTTGAGACAGAGTCTAGCTCTGTTGCCAGGCTGGATGGAGTGCAGTGGCACGATCTCAGCTCACTGCAACCCCCGCCTCCTGAGTTCAAACTATTCCACTGCCTCAGCCTCAGGAGTAGCTGGGATTACAGGCACCTGCCACCACCCCGGCTAATTTTTTGCATTTTAGTAGAGACGGGGTTTCACCATAGCCAGGCTGGTCTCGATATCCTGACCTCGTGATCTGCCTGCCTCTTGCTGGGATTACAGGCGTGAACCACTGCGCCTGGCCGACGATAATTTTTTTTTTTTTTTTTTGAGACGGAGTTTCGCTCTTGTTACCCAGGCTGGAGTGCAATGGCGTGACCTCGGCTCACCGCAACCTCCGCCTCCTGGGTTCAGGCAATTCTCCTGCCTCAGCCTCCTGAGTAGCCGGGATTACAGGCACGCGCCACCATGCCCAGCTCATTTTTTGTATTTTTAGTAGAGACGGGGTTTCACCATGTTGACCAGGATGGTCTCGATCTCTTGACCTCGTGATCCACCTGCCTCGGCCTCCCAAAGTGCTGGGATTACAGGCTTGAGCCACCGCGCCCGGCATGGCCGACGATAATATTATGACCAAATTACGTCTACCCCAAGAATTCAAGAATGGTTTACCATTAGGAAGTTTACTGACGTAACTGATCTCATTAACAGATTACGGGAGAATACCCACGTGATCCTCTTAATAGATGCAGGAAAAGCATGCAATAAAATACCTATTTATAGCTACTACTATGTTGTGTTTTTCCTTAAAAATGCACAGTGTTTTGGGGAATTAAAGTTCAGAGCAGCAAAAGTCAAACAAACATCAAGTCTGAGCAACAGACCTACTACGGTGCCCATCAGAGTCTTTGCTCAGATGACTTCCTAAGGTCACTTCCAGCTCTATGTTTCTATGACCACAAATAATAGCATCTTTGGTGGCAAGTCTAGTTTCAGTCGGTCTTTGTCCAGCTCCTGGATTCCATGCAGGGCCTGAGAAGCCCTGAGGAATAAAAGATTAATCCAGTCCAGTGGACTCTGGTTCCTCACCTCCAAGAGCCCCCATTACAGGCCGGACCTGCCTCTCACGCAAGGGATCCCCTGGAGGCGACCCGAGACCGGTTCTCCACCCGCAGTCCGCCAAGTCTCCCGCTCTGCCCAGGGCGCCCCGATGAGAGCACTCCGGATTGGCGAGTCCTTCGGTCCTCCCTAATTTTCCCCTCCTCTGGGGAAAGGTCGGGTACACCTGAACCAAAGTGTGTGTGGGGTGGGGGGTGCATCTGGGCACGATCAAGGGCTTGGCCCTTCCGAGAGCGCCCAGGGGCAAGGGCCTCCTAGGTTCTGGCGGCCAGGCAGGGGCGACGGGCGCAGGGCTGCGGCCGAGGTCCGACCAGAGACAGACAGGGACCCGCAGGCATTTAGTCCAGACACTGCAGCGACGGAGGCGGGCCAGGGCCGGGATTTCGGGGGAGGACTTGGGAGCGCGGCGAGCAGAGTGGCTTGCTGGCACCCGGCGGGGCGGACGCAGGGGCTAGGCCGCCATGACCTTGGACCAGCGCTCCCTCGCGGCCCTCCGAGATGAGGCTGGGGCTGAGCCGAGCAAGGAGCGAGCGGCTTTTCGGCCTCAGTGCTGCGGGAGAGGCGAAGGGAGAATGAAACTGGAGCCGTCCCTACGGCCTGGAACGCAGGTGACCCTCCCGCAGGGCTACCCCCGGCCCCACCCAGCCCCTCCGAACACGCAGTGCGCCTGCGCATGTGCCTCAGGCGCCCTCCGCGCCAGTCTAGCGGCTCTGCGCTCCACTGCGCCTGCGCCCGAGTCTCAGGCCTCCGTCCCAGCCGCAAGTTAGAGTTACGGGAACCCGCATCTTGCTGCGGTCACCCTCCCAACGGACTGCGCCTGCGCCGTCGCTTCTGTCTCGCCAGGCTTGCGCCTCTCAACCGCTCCCTGCGCATGCGCTAGCCTCTCTGTCACCCTTACGTCCGCGCGCATGCGTCCCGCTCACCGCTTGCTAATGGTCTCCAGGGACTCTCTCTGGGACAGCAATACCTCTCCGCCCAGGCCTCTCTTCTGAATGCCCCACGCCCTCCCGCTATCTGGAAAGGTCTGAATTCTCATACCTGGCCAGGCCAGGCGTTCCAGATGAGAGATTGCGGACCCGAGTGAAACGCATAAGTGCAGCCACCCTGGAGACTTCACTAAGTCGTCAAATGTTCAAAAATATCGTGCTTGTATGTACAGTGGCCTTAGGTGCGAGGCTCAGATGTGCACGGGCAGGTGTTTACACCCAGGGTCGGCCTGTGGGCCAGAGCAAGGTTGCTGGACCCTGGTGTTATAACCGAGCGAGTACAGAATCACTACTGAGACAAAAGTAAGTCGATTCAGAGGTTCATTTATTGCCGGCGACCCCGGAGGACCAGTGTCTCGCCAACCCGTGGGTATCAAGACCTTTTATGCCCGTAAAGCACCTCCTGGGCGGGGGTGGGGTCCAGGGGCTTTGGACATTCCGAGGACCAGTGGACTTTGGGCATTCCGATTGTTACCTAAGTGGTTCACAGAAGTTAAGATAAGCATTAGTTTACACATTGT
The DNA here is from genome assembly GCF_048565385.1 of Saimiri boliviensis. NCBI lineage: Eukaryota > Metazoa > Chordata > Mammalia > Primates > Cebidae > Saimiri > Saimiri boliviensis. The sequence continues at coordinate 27,315,033 of NC_133469.1, read as the reverse complement.
CTGGGTAGAGTGGAAATTACAGACCTTAGTTACTTATTACAAGCCGCAGGGGCCAAGGTGGCGTGGGTTTGGAGCGCTTGCCTGTCATATCAGGGTTACAGAGAGCAGTTCCAACAGAAAGCCGAGGTATGCTTGAGGTATGCAGTTTTATGGGGCATTTACCATGTCACATTCCCCCCTTGTCTTATTTACAAGAATTAAATCATCGATTCCTCCAGCACGTATCATTTGTTTGTTCTAAGGGCCCATGTTGAGACCTTAATATCATTAATTTTACAGAGTTTACCCTAGATTTAATGAAATTTAATATCATTAATTTTACAGAGTTTACTCTAGATTTCATGAGCAGTTGATTTAGGAGGCAGGGGCTGAACATGAGTCCCAGTAGGAGGAGGGCCAGAGGTCCCACCAGGCCCGTAAGGAGGGAAGTGAGTCAAGGGGACCAGGAAAACATTGTTTTGATACCAGCTTTCTGAAGCCTCTCGAAGTTGTTTTCTGGTTTTGAGATTTCGTCTGACCAGATGAGGCCTGACCTATTAGCATAAAGCAACTTTGTTCATTAAGGGCAGCACATAACCCCCATGGTTTTAAGAATAACAAATTTAGTCCTCACCTGTTTTGGAGGACCATTTTAGCCAAAGACTTAACCTGATCAGCGAGTTGGGAAATGGAGTTTTCCAAGTGGCTTAAATCAGTATATATGTGCTGAGAGAGAGTTTTAAAATTTTGGTCCCCAGTTATAAAAGCTGCTTTTCCAACTGCGGTGGAGCCAGCAATACCTAATTCAACCAGCAGAGGGATGGTAACCAGTCAGGCTGCCCCGGCATACCTGACTCCATCCACCGTCAAGCTGCTGCCATCCGTATACAGTACCTCCTCCAGATTCTGTAGGAGGACATCAGTGAGGTCCGGTCGAGCGGTGTGGAGGACGTCCATCATCTGTTGGCAGTCATGTATGGGCTTCTCTGGCTTGCTATCAGGTAGCAGCATGGCTGGGTTTAAAACTGTAGCCTTTAAAAACTGTATGCCGGGCTGGTCCAAAAGTAAGGCCTGATATTGAACTATGTGGGCATTTGACATCCATTTCCCAGAGTTCCACGGAGTAGTGACTCCACCGCGCGGGGTGCCACTAAGTTTAACTCCTGCCCCAAGGCTAGTTTGTCCACCTCCTTGACTAACAGGAGTGTAGCTGCTGCTGACCTCAGACAAGCTGGCCACCCAGAGCCTACGGGGTTAAGTCTTTGTGAAAGGTAAGCGACCGACTGGGACCATGGCCCTAATGTCTGGGTGAGAACCCCGTTAGCGACTCCCTACTTTTCATGTACAAACAACCGGAAGGGTTTAGAGATGTCTGGCAAGGCCAAAGCTGGGGCTATAGTTAGGGCAGTCTTAAGTTTGTCAAAAGCCCGTTGTTCTACTTCCGTCCAAGCCAGGGGCTGATTTCCTCCGGTACAGGCATACAGGGGCTTGGCTATGTCGGCAAATCCTAGAATCCACAGCCTGCAATATCCCGCTGCCCCAAGGAACTCTCCAACCTGGTGTTTTGTGGTGGGGGTAGGTATTTGCAGCACTGCTTGGACTCGGCTGGGTGCCAGTGCCTGGTTGCCCTTCTCTATGATATAACCCAGGTAAGTAACTTTCGGTTGGCAGAGTTCGGCCTTGTTAGCTGAGACCCAGTAATCCAAAGTCTGTAGGGTCTTTAATAGTGACTGGGTGGTCTCTTTACAGGCCTCCTGGGTTTTTGTAACCAAGAGTAAGTCATCCACATATTGGAGCAGGATGCACTCAGGGAACTCAGCTCGGAAGGCGGCAAGATCTTGGCTAAGTGCCTCATCAAACAGAGTGGGGGAGTTTTTGAACCTCTTAGGCAGTCTTGTCCAAGTGAGCTGCCCGAGACCCCAGTATCGGGGTCAGTCTATTCAAAAGCAAATATGGACTGGCTAACAGGGGCCAGTGGGATGCCAAAGAATGCATCCTTGAGATCCACGACAGTGTAATGGTGGCATTCCGGGCCCAAGAGGCTTAGGAGGGTGTACGGATTTGGAACCATAGGGTGGACAGTTTCCACTCGTTTGTTTACCTCCCTTAAGTCCCTTATGGGCCGATAGTCCTTTGTGCCTGGTTTTAAGATGGGGAGCAAGGGGGTATTCCAGGGGGACTTACAGGTAGTAAGGATCCCTCCTTTTAGGAGTCTTGTTACATGTGGAGCAATTTCCCGTCTGGCTTCCTGGCTCATGGGATATTGTTGCACCTGGACTGGAGTTGCCATTGCCAATAGCTAGACCATGACTGGTGACTTGCCAAGCCTGGGGAGTTTGTCTCAGCCCATACTCCAAGTACATTCTCTTGAAACTGGCAGAGGAGGTCTGATGTTGGTGGTTGATCTGCCTTTGAGGATAAAGCTTCCTGCAAAAGATACTCATCTGACAGAGCACAGGCGATGAGGATTTGCTGAGGTGGCCCTAAAGCCAAGGGAGGCGGAATCGAGAGGCAGGCCTGACTCTCACAGAAATAAATACTTGCTTGAAGTTTGTGAAGTAAGTCCCGTCCTAGGAGTGGGTACGGACACTCCGGAATGACTAAGAAGAAGTGGGTGACGGTGCCGTTCCCCAGATCAGTGAGTCGGTTGGCGGTCCAAGGGCTTGTTGTGGTTTTTCCTGTGGCCCCCTGGATAATTTTTTTTAACTGGATAGTGGCCTCAAGAGTAGGCCACCACGCTGTCGACTAAGAAGCTGACAGGTTTGTCCCCAACCCAGTGACCCTGGGCTCCTGAGGGCTTAGTAAATAAGAGCCCCGGCCCCGTCAATCCTGGTTGTGTCCTAGCGGGGGCAACCCCCTGCAGGGTTCCCTGTCCATGTGGAATGACTCGGGTTTCTTGGAGGGCTGCTCTTACTGCCTTAGTAATCCTTTTATCCTGTGTGGTTTCAGGGGTATCTCTATTATTAAAAACCTTTTGATCAATTTCTAGCAATTGGGTTAAATTCATTCCTTGGAACCCATCTAAGTTTTGTGACTTTTTTGTGATATCTTGGGCTGACTGGGTAACAAAGGCCAAATTTAGAGCTCGCCGATTTTCCGGAGCCTCTGGGTCAATAGGAGTTTAGGTGCGATAAGCCTCTTGCAGGCATTTAAGAAAAGCAGCCGGTGACTCCTGCGGACTCTGAGTTACTGTTCCTACTCTGGAGCGGTTAGTGGGCCTTCTGGCTGCCCCCCTGACTCCCTCTAACAGGTACTGGTGAAAAGTGTTCAGGGCCCAGAGACCCACCGAGGTGTTTGGATCCCACTCAGCACGGGTGGAAGGGAAAATTTCATTTATTTTGTCCCAATTGTCTTCTATTGTGTCCCACCCCCGCCGCCCGTCCCAATGATGGCCTTATGGGCCTCCTGTTTAATTCTGCGTCGTCTCTCTTCGGGGGTAAACAGAATGAGAAGTAACTGCTGACAGTCATCCCAAGTGGGGCGGTGAGTCTGCGGGACAGACTCCAGGAGTCCTGGGAATGCCTGAGGCCTTTCAGAGAATGGAGGGTGCTGAGCCTTCCAATCGTGCAAGTCACTCGAGGAAAGAGAGTGGGTGACCTCGGCTACTGCCTTCCACTGGGGGTGCCTCTCGGAGGGAAAGACCCCCGGGCGGGCGTGGGGCCCCACTGCGGGTGTGCAGTGGGGACAAGGGCTGGCCGCCGGTGCTGTCCGGAGCGGGGTGTTGAGGTTCTTGTTTAGAAGGCCTAGGGTGGGCCGGGCGCGGTGGCTCCAGCCTGTAATCCCAGCACTTTGGGAGGCCGAGGCGGGTGGATCACGAGGTCAGGAGATCGAGACCATCCTGGTCCACATGGTGAAACCCCGTCTCTACTAAAAATACAAAAAATTAGCTGGGCATGGTGGCGCGTGCCTGTAATCCCAGCTACTCAGGAGGCTGAGGCAGGAGAATTGCCTGAACCCAGGAGACGGAGGTTGCGGTGAGCCGAGATCGCACCATTGCACTCCGGCCTGGGTAACAAGAGTTACCAAACTCCGTCTCAAAAAAAAAAAAAAAAAAAAAAAAAAGGCCTAGGGTAAGATGGGGGCAACTCTTGATCCTCTGTGGGGGTGGGGAGTATGGCTGGTGCTGCAGGGGCCCTCATTGGTTTTGCTAACATGACCTGTAGCCCAGCCCTTTTTATGCGTTTGATTAACCATGGTGGGGGCGTCAGACCAGATCCAGCCACTGATCAATGTATGGGTATTGGTCGGGGTGCCCAGGGGGACCCGTTACAATGTTCCATACTGCTTGGTTGATTTTTGGATCGTAGGTTCCCGTGTTTGGCCATCCCACTCCAAACGACGGCCACTTGAGTTCACACAATGCGTAGAGTTTTCCCGGAGTTAATTTTTCCCCATATTGTCCTGAAAACCCTACTTTGAAATTGCCCGTCATGTATTGGAGGAGGGTGCAGGGCCGGGAGCTAGATGACCCCGTTTGGTTTTTCTCAGGGGCCTGGTACTGGTTTTAACTATGATTTTTTTTTTTTTTTTTTTTTTTTTTTTTGGCCAATTCAGACGGAAAAGTTCTGCTGTAGAGAGAGCCAATCCTAAGTGTAAGGCCAGTTGCCTTGCTGGGAGGTTGGACACCCCCACCTCTGCACCCGGCACCAGGCTCTGCACTTGGCACCTAGCTCTGCCACATGGCTCCCCTGGAAGGTTCCAGCTGATGCAAGGCTCCTGGCCGGCTCTCCCTCTGGAAAACCCGCCCAACCAACAACCCACCAACCAATAGCCAATCCCGCTCCCCTGGAGTCAGAGCACCCAGCTATTGCTCATTCCTCCTAGCCATAAAAACCCCATGCCCCAGGAAGTTGGTGCGACTTCCCTGGCCCCTTCCCCCGGGACCATGGAACCTCGCCCTGGAGTTAAATAAACTGGCATTTAATCTTCTTATGCTGGTCTCAGTTTCCTCATTTTAAACTCAGCAATAATCCTTACACTAAGCAAGACAAATTATACCAAACATAAAATCCTATAGCCTTCAGCTTCTGAGTTTCCCCAATAGATTTTTTCAATTTAAGACTGGCTCCACTAAGGATTTGAACCAGCAACCTTACCGTTGCAGGCCCTATACCTTAACTACTGTGCTAACAGGCCACTTTCATTAAAGGTAGGCAGAAAGCTTTTTATTTTTTATTTTTGTTTTTATTTTTTTTAGAGTCAGGGTTTCACCATGTTGGCGGGGCTGGTCTCGAACTTCATAACCTGACACATTTGCCCTACTGCTGTTTCCAGTTTCCACTGGCTGGAACAGGACCTCACACTCTATGATGCTTGACCCGATTGGCTAAAAACTTGGAAATTTTCTGGAGAACTAAAGGCAGAGGAGAGCAAAGGGAAAAGAGAAAGTAACTTGAAGAATGCTTGGAGAAGTGGTGACAATTTCAAATAAGGAACGGGAATAAGCTTTGACCTAAGACTTTCCTGGGCTTGCCCTGGCATGTCAGGGCAAATATCTAGGTTAAAGTGGAAGAACTAAGAACATGGGATGCACTTCTTTCTTGATTATGACGAACAGCTACTTTAAGATTATTAGCAAAAACTTTAACCTTTGAAGAAACTATTACGTATTCATAATGAACTAAGAGGACAGCTTTAAAGAGGAAAACTTTTATTTATTCTCATTCCCTATAGCAATAAATAAAATTAGCTACCTCAAGAGGTTAATGAAGAAAAAATGTGATTATTACAATAGATTCAGGAAATTCATGGATAACATTCACCATGTATTTATAGGATACCTGTCTTATAAACTTTAAGTGGCCTATGACAACCATTTGAATTAATGCTGCTTTAACAGCCTATCTCTTGGCTTGTTAAAAACCAGACAAGAATTTCCCTCACATTTATTTTTAACACCTATATTGGGTGTGAACCTAAATAAAGTTCACCCACTATAAAGGTTTGCAATCTGATGCTTTATTAAATTGATACTATGTGCACTCATCACCATGATCTAATTTAAAAATGTTTCCCTCACCATATATATATATATATGGACTCTGGCTTCCTTCATGTAGCATACTATATTTGAAGTTAACTGATGCTTTAGCATAGTGGTAATGTTTTCCTTCATAGTCTGCTGTGTTTATTCATACAGATAGTGTTTATCCATTTATCAGTTGATGGACATTTAATTATTACTTTTTTGTGTGTGAAGAGTAATGCAGCTTTGAGCATTCATATACAATCATGTAATGCATAATGACATTTTGGTCAATATTTTTTTTGAGACCCAGGCTGGAGTGCAGTGGCATGATCTTGGCTCACTGCAACCTCTGCCTTCTGGGTTTAAGCAATTCTTATGCCTCAACCTCCTGAGTAGCTGGGACAACAGACACACGCCATCACACCCGGATAGTATTTGTATTTTCAATAGAGACGGGGATTTACTGTGTTAACCAGGCTAGTCTCCAACTCCTGTTCTCAAGTGATCCACCCACCTCTGCCTCCCAAAGTGCTGGAATTATAGGCATGAGCCACCACGCCTGGCCTAATTTCTTTTTTAAGAAAGAAAAGAAATTTTTGTAAACTAGCTTTGCCAATTTCTAGTCCTACCATCGTGCATAGCACTAATTTTCACTGTACAATATATGGTATGCCCCAACATGTAAGAAATGATAACATTAACACATAAAGATTAATATAAAACAAGTAAGATTGTCATTGTTGCTATTGTCTTTGTCAAATTCTCTAAATAATCCAAGAGTATATTTTTATATAAATGTACTTGGCAACATAGCTGAAAAAAGCATTATTAGTTATATACTTTTATAAGTAACAGAACCATAAATTTTAAGGGGGAAAAATACTTGTTCTAACAACACAACATCAGAATTAACATAGAAATTCTGCTGGTCACTTTTGACTATTTAATTGCCTGGGGCAGTGTTTTGTAGACAAATGAGCATCTGTGGAGCACCTGAAGTCTGGGGTTGGGGGGCGGAATCAATGAAACTTGAGTCTCAAAAGTTATCTGGGTTTAGAGCGTGAAACTTTGTTGGAGGATGCACACCTTGTGTGAGCGAGATGCCTGTGTGTGTGTGGATGTGTTGGAGGTACAGAATAATGGTGGCTTCCTCCAGAAAGGGACATTTGGGGTGGCTTCATTCCATCTAGACAACACAGCCTGAGGTGACATGGCCATGAATGGAGGTGCAATGGACAGTAGCTGAGAGGATCAGTCCTGACAAGGGCCAAGGTGAAAAACCTGGGAGCCCCTTCACGTGCAAAGTCTTCAGGTGAAAATGGAGGTGGTTGCAGGAAATACTGAGATAGATCAGCAATGCACGGGGGAGATAGTTTTTGGCCCTGCGGAGCGAGAAGTGTGGATTCTCAAGTTTTCTCCTGTCTCCATTAATTTCTCTTCCAATGCAGAGTTCTTCAACAACAGAATTCCCAACCTCCCTGAGAGACTAGAGGGGCTTCGGCCCACTCTTTAAGGTAAACGAAGGCAGACAGCAAGTCTGGCAGCTGGGCTTGGCTGTGCGCGTTTTCTGTTGTGGGAAAATATACATAACACAATATTCATCATTTTAACCTTTTAACCAAAGTGTTCACTCAGTGGCATTCAGTATATTCAGTGTTGCATAAGCAACACCGCTGTCTACACCCAAAATTTTGATTATTTCTTTTTTTTTTTTTTTTTTTTTTTTTTTTGAGACGGAGTTTCGCTCTTGTTACCCAGGCTGGAGTGCAATGGCGCGATCTCGGCTCACCGCAACCTCCGCCTCCTGGGTTCAGGCAATTCTCCTGCCTCAGCCTCCTGAGTAGCTGGGATTACAGGCACGTGCCACCATGCCCAGCTAATTTTTTTTTTGTATTTTTAGTAGAGACGGGGTTTCACCATGTTGACCAGGTTGGTCTTGATCTCTTGACCTCGTGATCCACCCGCCTCAGCCTCCCAAAGTGCTGGGAAATTTTGATTATTTCTTACAAAACCTTGTATGCAATAAGCAATATAGCACTTTCTCTTATTTCCAGCCCACGGTAATTCCTATCCCAGTTTCTCTTGTATGAATTTAATTATCCTAGGCACTTCATGTAAGTACAATTATGCAAGATATTCCTTTTGTGCCTGGCTTATTTCACTAAGCATAATGTTTTCAGTGTCCACCTATGTTGTATCATCTATCAAAACTGTGTTCCTAGGCCAGGCGGGGTGGCTCACGCCTGTAATCCCAGCACTTTGGGAGGCCAAGGCGAGTGGATCACGAGGTCAAGAGATGGAGACCATCCTGGTCAAGAAGGTGAAACCCCGTCTCTACTAAAAATACAAAAATTAGCTGGGCATGGTGGCGCGTGCCTGTAATCCTAGCTACTCAGGAGGCTGAGGCAGGAGAATTGCCTGAACCCAGGAGGCGGAGGTTGTGGTGAGCCGAGATCGCGCCATTGCACTCCAGCCTGGGTAACAAGAGCAAAACTCTGTCTCAAAAAAAAATAAAAACAAAAACAAAAACAAAAAAACTGTGTCCCTTTTTAACAGGTGGATGATGCAACATTGCCTGTAGACCACCTTGTTTTAGTTACATTCATTTGTTCACTGAAAGTTGGATTATTTCCATCTTTTGGTGCCTGTGAAAAGTGATGCTATAAACATTAGTATAGAAATACCTGTTTGATTTCTGTTTCCTGTTATTTGGGGTATATGCCTAAGAGTAGAATTCCTGGGTCCAACGGGATTTCTATATTTAACCTTCTAAGCCACTGCAAACTGTTTTTCACAGTGGCTGCAACTTTATCCACTTCTACCAGTGATGTTTCAGAGTTACAATTTCTCTATATTCTTATCCACATTCATTTTCTTTTTTTTTTTCCTGTGGAGTATACAAACTTTATTCTACAAGCAACAAGGGCTTAATACATGTTTTTAAAATAACTTTTGCTTTTAAAAAGTTAAGTACATTAGGGGAAACTGAAAAACACAAGAAGCAAAGAACAAAGTCGCAAACACAAGCAGTTTATAGTTTGACACATTCTTCTAGGTCCCATGCGTCTATAGGCACGACATCCACTTTTTTTTTTTTTTTTTTTTTTTTTTGAGACGGAGTTTCGCTCTTGTTACCCAGGCTGGAGAGTGCAATGGCGTGATCTTGGCTCACCGCAACCTCCATCTCCTGGGTTCAGGCAATTCTCCTGCCTCAGCCTCCCGAGTAGCTGGGATTACAGGCACGTGCCGCCATGCCCAGCTAATTTTTGTATTTTTAGTGGAGACGGGGTTTCACCTTGTTGACAAGGATGGTCTCGATCTCTTGACCTTGTGATCCAGCTGCCTTGGCCTCCCAAAGTGCTGGGATTACAGGCGTGAGCCACCGCGCCCGGCACAACATCCACTTTTATGGGACTGAGATTGTATAGTATGTATCATGATTTTTCACACATCATGAATATTTACCAATTCAAAATCCCAAAGCCAATGAGCATTTTGATAACCAAAAATACACGACACCAACTCAGTCTGTTAAAAAAAGAAGGTAAGCCTGTCTTTCTTGGGATAAAAATTTCATAGAAGACAAAAATGGCAACATGCCTCTAGATAAAAGCATTGGCAGAGTTCTCATTTAAATACTGCATTCCCTAATGCTCAATTTAAAATGAGGCATACAGCAACAGAATACACTAAGTATAATGCTTCTAAGAGAGCTCATTAGGAGATCTATACCATTAAAATATTAGCAAGGTATATTTCCATTGATTTAATATATTCCTATAGTACAGCCACAAGAGATTCATACATTAATGGATATCATCAAAACGTAAACATGGACACACCTGCATACATGTCTCCCTTTACAGTTCCTTATTCTTCTGTCAACTATATAGACAATAGTGAGGAATGAAGTGCACACAAAACAATGGCTAGAATATGAAAATGTCTTCTAAATATGACCAGTCTAGCATAGAACCTTCTCCTCCTTCTCAGCTCTTTCAGCTCCATGTCATCTAATCCACTCAACAAACGTAGACGTATTACTTTCAGAGGCCATCTAACAACTCTGAATTTCCAAAAGTCATCTCCAGAAGATCTGTATTTTCTATGAGTTCTTTTAAACAAATGAGAATTTACAAGATGTGTGGTTTTCTAACTCTACTTTATTTACGTTGGCAACCTCTTTACATCTGGAAGGGCTAGAGGTGACAAATGTTTTCTATTAAAAGGGTGGGGTGCAGTTGAGAGCAGCTTTTTCATATTTTACAGGCATTGATCGACTTACGACCTATGCAACTTACGACCATTCGACTTTATGACCACAATCGCTAGCCACGACTGCTCCGCGTCTGGCAGCGCAAACGTTGCCCAGCTGGGCGGCCAACAGTGCGGACCAGCTTCCGGCAGCACTACCATCTCCGCGTGCACCATTTCAACTGTTATCCCAGACTTGGTACAGCAATTTGTGTTTTGTGTCTTGGATATTTTTCATCAAACCCCTCCCAAGATGTCTACCAAGAGGAAATTGTCTTTGTCTACGCCTCAGCCTGCCAAGAAGGAAAGAAGGGCCATCGATCTCGACACGAAAATGAAGGTAATTAAGGAGGAAAGAAAGTGAATGTGATCGCACGTGATACGAAGTTATCACATTCGACTGTGTTGACGATTTTGAGAGATAAAGAATTCGTGAAGCTGTGAAAGGTTCTGCACCCATGCGATCAGCAGTTATAACAAAGCAACGAAGTGGGCCCATCCACGAAATGGAGAAATAGCTATATATTTGGATGGAAGATCAAATTCAAAAACGGACACCATTAAGTCTTTTTACTGTGCAGATGAAGGCGAGAAGTCTATTTCAGACTCTGAAGGAGCGTGCAGGAGAAGATTACAGTCAAGAATTTGTGGCAAGCACTGGCTGGTTCCAGAGATTCAAGAAAAGATTCCAAATGCATAGTGTTCGAGTGACTGGAGAAGCAGTGAGTGCGGATGAGGAAGGAGCACGTAAGTTTGTTGATAGTCTGGATGAATTAATTACTGATGAGGGATATCTAGCAGAACAGATTTTCAATGTTGATGAACTTACAAATGAAGAGCTAATCAAACTGGAAGAAGAAAGAGTGGCAGAAGAAGAAAGAAGAGAAGCAGAGAAAGAAGAGGAGGAGCCAGAAAGAAAGTTCACCACTAAGGGATTATCAGATGGTTTATCTTTACTGAATAAACTTCTTATACATTTCGAAGCAATGGACCCAAACATAGAACGATTTGCAAGGATTGAACAGATGGCGCACGATGTGTTTCGTCTGTATCGTGAAATTTATGAAGAAAAAAAGAAACATACAATTCAGACAAAGCTCACCATGTTTATGAAAAAGCCAACTCCGGTAACCCCAGCTGCTGCCTCAGATGACGACATCAACTATCCGCAGCCAAGCACCAGCGGCCAATAAAATGTTTCGTACATGTTTATATGTTTTGCAATTGGGAAAATGTTTCCTATGGTATTTTTTACACCCGTATTTTGTATTTTTGTATGCACCTGTATTTTGTAATTTTGTATGTTTTGCAAATATTAAACCAGTTGTACTGGTAATGCAGTGTTTTACTTAAACCTGACGAATGTAAAAATAAGAAACAAAATGGTGTAGAGATGATACAAATGGCATAAAATGAGCAAAGAAAATTATGATATATAACAATAATGAAAGAAAATTATGATAAAATATCACTTAAAAGATTTTTATAACATCATTTCACAGTACTGTACATATAGCCTACTCAACTTACGACCAAATCGTGTTATGACTGGTCTGTCGGAACCAATCGTGATTGTAAGTCGAGCACTAGCTGTATACACAGGCCTTCCATAAATGGCCAGTAAATCTTCCCAGAAGGTGGTGGGCATTTCCAACCGGCCATACTGCCGTTTCTTCGGACAGCAAGGTCTGGTAGAATGAAGACTAACCGCCCCATGGCCGCTAACAGTTCCACCCGTTGGCATTCGGAACTTCACTCACCTCCCAGGCCTGCTAAGGCCTTTGTCCATTGTCGTCAGGACTAGGTAAGTCTCGGCCAATGGGGACAGAGTGGTCACTGGGGACCCGGATCTGCACGGCTCCGTGGCCTAAAGAGGCGGCCGAGCTTGCCTGCGTCCTTAGGCCGCCTTCCCAGGCCCTCCATGACCTAACAGCCTCCACTAGGCAGCATTGGAGCGGCCGCTGCGTTTCCTGGCCCGCCACTCCTGCTGCCACCCAAAGGCATTGCATCCCGGCAGCTCAGCTGGGGCTTCCTAGAGGCCTGGCACACTTGGGCCGGGAGACCCGGTGGCCAGCAGGGTCCAGGCTGGGGTACGGGCTGGGAGAAGCCACCACCGCCATCAGTCACTGAAGAGGGGTGGGGTAGAGAGGTTCGCCACGGCTTCAAGGCCTGGCCCCGGCAAGGCCAGTGGGCACCCACAGCAGAGGCCCCCAGTGTCTGAAGGGCAGAGGGCACTGCCTGTCCTGGGGCCCTCCAGCTCACCCACCGGGGCTGGAGGGCCGGGAGGGCCCAGGGCGAGCTCGTTGCACTCTGCGTCTCTGCTGGACTGGAACTCCCACACTCATTTTCTTTCAAATCATCCTAGTAGGTGTATATTGGCAGCTACTTGTGCTTTTCATGTGCATTTCCCGAACGACTAATCATGCTGAGCAGCTTTTCCTGTGCAATTGTGCGTGTGTGTGTCTTCCTTGGGGAAATACATGTTTAAGTCTTTTGCCCATTTTTAAGGAGTTGTCTGATTTTTATTTAGTTTGTTGTAGATTTCGGAAGTTTTAAAATATATTCAACGTTTTAGTCTCTTACAAGATAAATGATTTGCAAATATTTCCCCCATCTGCAATTGAGATGGGCCTTGAGTCACATAAAAGTCATAAAAAGGTGCGAGGGGGGGTGATCTGGAAATCCCTGCTGTAATCTTTTTAAGGGAATCTACTAGAAACTATTAGTTTATGTTTTAAATAGAACCATCCTTTACTTAGCACTAGAATATCAAGCCTTCAGAGTCTCGCTCTGTCACCCAGGCCGGAGTGCAGTGGTGCGATCTCAGCTCACTGCAACCTCTGCCTCCCAGGTTCAAGTGATTCTCCTACCTCAGCCTCCTAAGTAGCTGGGATTACAGGCGTGCGCCACCACGCCTGGCTAATTTTGTATTTTTAGTCGAGACGGGGCTTTTCCATATTGGTCTCAAATTCCTGACCTCGTGATCCACCTGCCTTGGCCTCCCAAAGTGCTGGGATTACAGGTGTGAGCCACCGCACCTGCCGCCATTCATTGTTTAACAGAACTTTGAGATCTAATTCAAATATCATGTCACCCACATACAGTGTACAATTCAGTGGTTTCTAATATATTCACAGGTCTGCAAAAGTTACAATTTAATTTTAGACATTAATATTTATTGACATTCTTATATGCATATAGATGTAGATATATGATTTTAACATCACCTTGAATATATTATTTAATATTGTACTTTAATATCTCTCTATATTGCTGTTCTGTTATTCTGAATGATGATGATCTTCATGTACCTTTACATAGGTTTAAAATAAACCTTTTTATAACTCAAGAAATTTAACTGTTTCTAGTAAATCACATAAAAAACACATATGCTATTGTTATAAAAATTCAAATACTGCTCGGGTCTATAGAATGAAATGTATCGCCACCAGCTCCCAGCCCACTCATCCACATGCACTTACACACAGACAGACATGCCCATGTTTTACATAATGTAATTCTGCTTTGTGTGCTGTTCCCTGACTGGCTTTCCCATATAAAATACAATTTGGTGATCATTGCTTATCAGTACCTATAGGTCTCTTTCTGATCTATAGCTGCACCATTATTCAACAGGGTATTTTACCAAAATTTGGTGACTTTTTCACTGTGGAATTTTGGGGTTGGATTCAGTTGTTTGTTACCGTTCCCTACACTGAACCTGGTCTGGACCTCACTGCCCTCCCTTTGGTGCCTGCCGGCATCCTCATCCTCTTTGAAGAGCAAGGGTTCAGGTCAGTTCCCTGGATGGTGACTCGCAGGGGCAGCTCTCCTCTCACCTGCAGCACTGACTACCCATCCTCATCTCAAACACACGAGCTCAGGCGTCGGGACTGGAGCCCCTGGGGACGCGCGGCCCGAAGATTCAGGACGTACGGGGCTCAGGGCGTGCAGAGGAATGAACTGGGCTTCATCTCTGGAAGGGGAAGGGGCCGTCTTCCGGGTTCACCGCCGCATGCCCACCCCTGGCACAGCGCCTCCTGGCGGCCAACATCGGTGACTTATTGAAAGTACTGTACTAAGACCCGACGCGAGGCCGGGGGAGGCCGATTTGGAGCCGCCATGTGGAGAACCGCCAGGGCCTAGGTGGTCGCTGGAAGAGCCGTTGGAGTCGCCCAGCGGTTGGGCCCCTGGCAGGCGGTGACGTCTCCACTCGGGGCGGAGCCGCAGCTTCTGGGGCGGGGCCTGGCGCCGGCGGTGACGTCACGAAGGGCGGGACAGTATCCGAGAATTCGGGCACGTAGCTTAGCGGCAGCGGTGCGTGCCTGTGTCTCTGCGCAGATCTCCTGGTCCCTCTGCCATCATGCCGATGTTCATTGTGAACACCAACGTGCCCCGGGCCTCTGTGCCGGACGGGTTCCTCTCCGAGCTCACCCAACAGCTGGCGCAGGCCACCGGCAAGCCGCCCCAGGTTAGTTGGGAGGGGACGGGAAGAGGGGGTGCCCACCGGACGACGGGGTCCTGCGCTGGGGGGCTGGGGAGGCGACTCCCGAAGCGGGGTGGGGGGACCGGGCGGGAGGAGGCGGCGGCTAGGGCCCAAAGTGGACGGCCAAGGCCGGGCGAGGTAGCTGAGGCTCGCTGACCGCGCCCCTCCCCCGCAGTACATCGCGGTGCACGTGGTCCCGGACCAGCTCATGGCCTTCGGGGGCTCCAGCGAGCCCTGCGCGCTCTGCAGCCTGCATAGCATCGGCAAGATTGGCGGCGCGCAGAACCGCTCCTACAGCAAGTTGCTGTGTGGCCTGCTGGCCGATCGCCTGCGCATCAGCCCGGACAGGTACGCTGGGGCGCCGAGGGGCGGTGGCGCGGGGGACCAGTGGGGGGGTGGGGGAGGTGTAGGGGCGGCGGTGCCGGGCGGGGGACTGATTGAGCCGCCCGCTGAGTCTGGCTTCCCCTCGCAGGGTCTACATCAACTATTACGACATGAACGCGGCAAACGTGGGCTGGAACAACTCCACCTTCGCCTGAGAGCCGCGCCCCGCCTCTCCCCGGGCTGTCTGCAGTGGCCCGACCCGGGAACCCGCCTCACCCTGTATTCTAGGCCCGCCCGCCTCCACCTTCTGGTGGGGAGAAATAAACGGTTTAGAGAAAGTTTCTGCTGTCACAATGGCTACATATTCACTCATGGAGGCATGACAGGGACATCTCACATCCTCAGAGGCATGATTAATCCAAGGAACGCCGTGGGAGGTGGGGAGAGCAGGTTTAAGAATGAGGTAGATGTAAGATTTATTGCCGAGGTAAAATGAGGAAACTGAGGCAAGTATAAGAAAATGAGAAGCTAATTTATGCAGCTCCCTGGCGAGGTTCTGTGGTCCAGAGGGGAGCCAGAGAAGTCGCGCCCAGCTGCTTAGGTCATGGGGTTTTATGGAGATGGAAGGCAATTGATTGGCTATTGGGGTGTGGGTAACCCCCTATATAGGCACCGAGGAATGAGAGCTAAGCAGAACTCTGGCACAGTTAGAGTTTGAGGAATATCTCACTTTATAGTGTTAATACTCAGCTGTTTCCTTTTATATAATCCTTTACATAATCATATATTAGTTTATAGAAATAGGGCTTGTAGGCTCCCTTTATATAATTCTCTATATATAATCATATAAATAGTTGATAGTATGAGTGCCTAAAGAATATTTCCCTACATATATACCTATAATTATATCTTTGTTCATATTTGGAGGAATGCCTAGAGTGGACAAAGTACAGAGCATGAATTAAGGAATAAGCAGCTTATAATTGGAGGAATGCCTAGAGCAGATATGGTGCAGAGCATGAATTAAGGGAAAAACAGTTATACCAGGACAAGAATCCATGGCCCAGGTGGCAGCGTTCAGTATTGTAAAGATGATACCTGTTGTATGGCAGGCTTGGGGTGAGAGCCACTCCTCCTGATAAAGGAGTTGTAGGACTTTGCTCCAGTTCTTGTGGAAGGCTGCCCTCAGAACGGCAATCCACCTTGGTGACTGTGAACTTTAACAGCTCTTGCTACTGTGCTGCTTGAACAGCATCTTCCCATAGAATCCATTGGAAGCTGCCAGAAGGTGGCAGTAACCTTGACAGCTCTGTCACTGCTATGTGATTTAAGCAGCCTCCCATAAATCTTAGTAGTTTCCCATAGAAGTATCGCACACTGCACCCTTTTCACTTTGCACGGCCCACCTTCAAGCCTCGGTGATCTAATGGGGGTGGACCCCTTACCGCACACAGCCCTTGCCTTGGTGGGAATGGGGCCCTTGCCTTCATGGGAATAGGCTCCTTGCTGCGAGCTGTCCACCTCCTGGCCTAGGTGACCTAATGGGGGTAGACCCTATGTTTTATTGCTCACGACCCTATCACTATCCTTAAAGATGATTTCACTCACTGCCCTGCCCCCTAACCTATACACAATAAATACTCATGCTTCTGGACATTCAGGGCTTCGCTGTCTCGCCAGGCGCCTCGCCAGCCAGCTTCGCCCGACTCCGCTTATAGGTGGCATGACACCCCCCCCCACCGAGCCCAGCTGCATTTTCTTTGTACTTCTGCGTCCTGTCTCTTTATTTCTCGGATCCTGTGCCTCAGCACAGCATAAGGGTCACCCCACGACCCTGTGGGGCACTCGGCCTTACATCTGGCTTCCCGACGTGCCCTACATTGGGGAAACAAAGCAAAGGCAATTTTATTGGCTGTCAGGAAGCAGGAAGTGCCTGAAACCAGTTGCCATTGGTAGGCAGGTGGGGCTTTGAGTAAGTGGGCCTTGATTGGCTGTTGAAGAAACAAAGTGAAGGCAATCTTATTGGCTGTTAAGAAGCAGGAAATGCCTGGAGCTAGTGGTCATGGGTAGGCGGGCCTTCCAGGGGCACACAGAGTAGATGGCTACCTGCCAGGGCCTGATGGGGCTTCTTCAGAAAAAATTTTCCTGCAGGGTTTATCAACAGCGGGCTGGGGGTTGAATGCATAATTTGGTGCTGAATGTGGGCTTGGGTCTGGTATGCAGAGGCGGGCGCGGAGAAGCTGTGTGGCAAGGCCAGACAACGAGCTCGGGTGATGACGTAGTTATCAGACGCGGAGAGAGATGGATGTGTCCGTTTAACCCTCTGCGAGGCAGCCGGCCTTACAGTAGATATGATAGAAGAGCTCCTGGCTTTGAAGAAAGAAAACATTCCACTTCAGAAAGAGGTTGAAGAAGAAATGAAGCAGCACACAAGTAATAACACGGAATTATTGGGAAGCCGACCTGATGGTGCTGCTGCTGGCAGTGATGATGATGGATTTAATCAGCAGTTTCCGAGGAAGGAGAATGAAGTGCATGACAGGGCTGAAAAGAAAACATCTGCTGGGCGCGGTGGCTCACGCCTGTAATCCCAGCACTTTGGGAGGCCGAGGGGGGTGGATCACGAGGTCAAGAGATCAAGACCATCCCGGTCAACATGGTGAAACCCGTCTCTACTAAAAATACAAAAAATTAGCTGGGCATAGTGGTGCGTGCCTGTAATCCCAGCTACTCAGGAGGCTGAGGCAGGAGAATTGCCTGAACCCAGGAGGCAGAGGCTGCGGTGAGCCGAGATCGCGCCATTGCACTCCAGCCTGGGTAACAAGAGTGAAACTCCTTCTCAAAAAAAAAAAGAAAAAAGAAAACATCTACTGAAAAGAACAAGGTCAAAAACCAAATCCGTTCTGGAGCTGACTTTGCTGACTCAATGCGACCATCTGAAACAGCCTCAGAATTCGAGTTGTCTCACTCTACTGATGAGAATTTTTTGTTGCTGATTGAACAACTTAAAATGGAGCGTAAAGATTCTGTTAGCCTATCAAGAATCAAGGATGCATTTCATTTATATGAACACTTACTGGAACTTAAGAATAATGACTGTGAACGACTTACAGCAGAAATTAAACAAATGGGAAATACGGTTAGTGTACTACAAAAGGAAATATCTGAAACAAAAGAGACAAAATTACAGTTAGAGCATCAGAAAATCGAATGGGAACAAGAGCTGGGCAGTTTGAGGCTTGGCTTAAAGCAAGAAAAAGAGAAGAAAGAAAATTCCGATACGTTGTGAATAAAGGTAGTGAACAGTTAAGGATAAAGGAAGAGGAATGTAGGAAAAAGGCTGAAATGACGCAACGACTTGAATGGACTCTGAGAACCTCATTAAGGAATTGAGGATGGTCGAGCAGCAGCGAAACGATGCCCAGCAGCAACTTTCCGAAGAACAGAATGCCAGAGTATTACAAGATCAGATTCTGACCAGTAAACAAAAGGAGCTAGACATGGCTCAAAAGAAAATGGATTCTGAGGGAGTTACGAGACAACTCCGACTAGAATGGACTGATCCCCTAAAACAACAACCTACAGCAGAGGCTACATCATTTAATTTAGATGAAACACAGGATTTAAAGAAGAAATTGGGTCAAATCAGCAGTGAAGATGACCTTACAGAAGCACAGGAAACTGCACCTTCACAATCTCTACGTGTGGACACAGAGAATGAAGTTCTTTGGCAGACATTATTCGCTATGATAGCATTAAAAAAGAAATGTCAAACACTACATTAAAAAATGTGCAGCTGAAACAGGAAAATAATAAATCTCGAAAGTTTTATGCAGAGAAATATGTTAAAACTTGGTGAAGCTGGACAGTATGAAGCACTGAGTGAAGGAAGATTAGGACAGAATATAGTAGAAAAGTTAAACGAAATGCATCTCCTCTTGCAGACTCAAGCAGTATCTACGGAACAGATCCTGCAAAGGCTGGATGATATGAGTTCAGAAACAATTCAGACCTCCACTCAGGTCTTTAGAGAAGCAGGGGAGTCACACACCCCACTCACCTCGGCCACCCAAAGTGCCGGGATTACAGGCGTGTGCAGCCGCGCCCAAAGGTAACAGAAGGCTTTACAGGTATGTCTGGCAAACACGAATGGTCCCAATGGAAACCCCACACCTCATTTCCTCAGGGAACTGTTGTGGCGAGGCTTGGGTGGCTGCGGGGAGCAGAACCCAGGCTCAGGGTTCCAGGGTGGACAGAGCCTTATAACCAATAACTCTGCACCTCTCCCATCCACCTGCCTGCAAACTCTCCTGACGTTCCCTAACACAGGTGTTTGCAGTGAGGGGCTCTGGGTGGGAGAATCTTTCTGTCCTCTGGCTACCCTTTGCCCATCAAGAAGGCCGAGGAAGGTGGGACTGAAAGGTCTAGCCTAGAAGACCTCAGACTCCTTCCCAACTCCAACTCCTCCGCCCCCTTTTCCAGTCTCACCTCTGGCACCCCATGTGCTGACCCCTAGGTAGAAGGGAATCAGCTATGGGTTTCTGCCCAGAGTGGCGAATCTGCCTTGGGTGGACAAACACCTTAGATACCGAGTCTGCAGCCCGGGGCAGGGTGCTGGTTTCTCCTCACCTCTTCATACCCCAGAATATGGAAACACACTGGGGCTTCCCTGTTGGGAGGTAGGAGGGAAAGTCTGGACAAAATGGCCACCAACCCAGCCCCGACCCCCACTCCTGACACCATTGCAGCCTGGCTCCCCGGTGTCCCGGCTCTGCACCTACTCCTCCCGAAAACCAAGGAACCCTGAGGCACTCCCAAAACCTCCAAAATGAGGTTCAAGGCCTGCTGCTAGGCTGTCCGTCTGTTGCAAACAGTGGCCCTGAGGGCAGTGAGGGTCACCCTGTAGACCAGGAGTCTTTATCAGCGGGTGATACAGTGCCACCAGAGTGATGGAGAACAAGAGCGCATTAGAGGCCCCACACCTGTCTGTCCCACACTTCGGGGTTTTAAGTGTTACTTAGAAACACGTTTCCAAGGCCAACCCTGCAGGTCCCGGGGCAGTGAAATGGTGTGAGGAAGAGACCCCCCACCTGGTGGGCGCTGGAGCCCATGCTGCAGGCTTGAGGTTTCCTTCTTGGATGGCAGTACCTGTGGTGTAAGAGGCACCCTCCTCGGCCCTGGTCTTTGTCACATCCCCTGAGCTCCTGGGTACCCCCAGCCCCAGCCTCTAAAGGTCTGAGGCTGAGCTTTGCCCAAGACCCACAGGTTCCCCTCACAACAACCTTTTCCTCCCCTTCGGGCCCCATACCCCACCGCAAACCTTGGCTGGTCCCCCAAATCCTACCCCACCTCAACAGCTGTGCTGCCCATAGGGAGAGCAGGGGCATGGGGCCCCGTGAGCATCTAGTCCAACTCCCACTGACCCCAGGGTCCATGGCATGGCCGTACACTCAATGCCATGCCCCCTACAAGGGCCCTGTGGCTTCACATGAGCAAATTGGAGTCTCTGAGGGCTGAGCAGTTGGGCAGGGCAGGCTGGGCACCTGCTGTGTGAGGACAGGATGGTTGGTGGGAGATCTGCCCTCCAAAAACAGGTGAGTGTCTGAGGTTCTGTGGCCCCCTGGGGGCATCCACAAGGTCGTGGCTCCTTGGACTCTAAGGACAAAGAGGGTATCTATGGGTCAGGGGCCTACCTATCCACTCGCCCTGCCCAAAGCGTTTCCAAGTCCCCTGGGACTTACAACCGAC
This sequence comes from Saimiri boliviensis, assembly GCF_048565385.1. Lineage (NCBI taxonomy): Eukaryota > Metazoa > Chordata > Mammalia > Primates > Cebidae > Saimiri > Saimiri boliviensis. The sequence continues at coordinate 27,294,274 of NC_133469.1, read as the reverse complement.
CTGCCTGCTGGAGAGGGCAGCTGCTGCATCCCACACCTGCTCCCATTGACCCCTGTCCCATGGCCAGCCTTGATGGCAGTGGATATGGTGGTAGGGAAAGAGACAATGAGGAAGTGTGGTCAAGTACCTACTTAGAAGTCTCCAGATGGAGCTGGGAAGTGCTAGGAGACCAGTGAGGCTGGTGTGTGCAGCCAGCGAGCCGTATTCGGCCCCTGGTGGGATGCAACTGAAATGTGTTCCCAGTGAACCGCTCCCTGCCCCCACCCCCCCGCCCCACACTGACGGGCTGGCTGTAACCACTAACAGGAGCTAACAGGGCAGGCAATGGGACAACCCTATTGCCTCTAATGCAGTAGATTAAATTAACACAGGGCCAACCCTCATATCAGAGTGGTTTTCCAGTTACCTGGGAGAGATCAGCTGATCACTGGAGCTTGGGAGATTTCCAGGATTTCTGTAAAGCCCTCTTCTGCCATCTCAGTCCCTTTCCAGGCTGAGCAGTGGCAAAGTCAAGTCTTAGTCCTCCGGGCCCTGGCCTCCCTGCATGATTTCCAAGACTAATGCGGGGGACAATGTCAACCCACCAACCAACTGCCCAGATTTCCCCTCATGGTGAGGGAGGCCAAGCCGTTTCATTTCTGTGTTTGAAGCCCATGTAAAAGAGACAGAGATGATCAGTTTCACAAACTGACTCTGTCCCTTCAGCCCTGGAACCTCAGCCCTCATCTGGTGACCATGGGTTCTGGACTCACAGTTTAGCCCCCAAAACAGCCAGATAGGGCACCAAACGGAAAGGTTACAAATGAGAAGCCTCATCCCCCACGTCCTTCAGTGACTTGCCTTCTTGTGTACCTAGCTCTCTTCTCAGTTTAATAGGTAATACATTGACATGGCTGAAATTCAAAGCATGCCAAAGGGCCGGAGAGAGAAGGCTCTGTCCTGTGGCCTCCTTCCGCAGGGTAATCTTCTCTCAAGTTCACCAGATCACTGCCTCCAGACAGGGAGACACTGGCTCCTCTTTCATCATGGTTGCTTTCTTACCCTTCCGGAATTCCTTCCCAAGCATAGCTGTATCCCTTCCACTGCTACCTAACCATCCATTTTAGTCGGTCAGGGAGATGGTTTCAAGACATCATATATTCTCCTTGGCCGCAGCACCCAAAAAAGCCTTTCTTCCTGCAGTGATTGGCTGTGCGGCAAGCAACGGGACCCAGACCAAACCCCTGGGTGCTGCCCAACTGTCCCATCCCTCTAAGAATGTGCCAGACACTGGCCCATCCAGGGGGCTGTGAAACAGATTACCCCCAGCTCTCTAGAATTTGTTTTCTCAAAAAGAAATAAGGCAATAATGTCTTATAAAAAGAGGTGAATAACTTTAAGCCTGTAAACCCCAACCATCTGTAAGAGCACCCCATCTTATAGAAAAGCATGAGTGAGAGCTACGTGCTGAGAAGAGTCTGGAAAGGAACCCTGTTTCCAAGAAGAGTCCCTCATAGCATGATGGGATGAGTCCTTAGTGAACTGCCAACCAAAACAAAAAACACAGTACCAAAAAAGAAGTTTCCTGCTTTGGCATCCCTGTACTGCCATGTCAAAGTATTGAGAGGGCGCATCTCTTAGGCTGACAGTAAGAATCTTGATGACTATTAGTGAATAAAAAGCCAGAAGAAGACATGAAGGACAAGAACTTACACATTTAACATTTTGGCACAGGTCAAGTAACTACAATAGCCTATATACCAGACAGACAAGACAAAATATATTTAGAATACATGTGAAAAGTATTGATGCAGAAATGGACATTTCTCAGAATAAGATATGACTTTACAGATACCATACAGAATATGTGATCTCATGCAGACACAGGAGATGTGGTGGCGGTTGCAGGCGAGCAATAGAAAATAAATTTCCTGGCTGGGTGCAGTGGCTCATGTCTGTAATCCCAGCACTTTGGGAGGCCAAGGCCAGGAATTCAAGACCAGCCCAAGCAACATGGTGAGACCCTTGTCTATACAAAAAAAAAATTTTAAGGTTTCTTGTACCTGGAAATGAATTCAAGATGAACTCTAAACAGAACATCTACAGAGAAAAGTAACACCTTTAAGGTCACTGGAGAACTAAATAAATGAAGAGACTGACCGTGTCTCTGGATTGGAGATAATATTGTGCCAGCAACGGTTCTCTGATAATTCGGCACAGTCCCAGTTGAAATTCCAACAGATTTTTCTGTGGGAATTGACAACCTAATTCTAACATTTATATGAGACTCTAAATGATCAAGAAGAGTCAAAACATTTTCTTGAAGAAGGCAAGGTGTGAGGACTTGTTTTCTCAATGTCAAGACACATTGTCAAGCTATACAATTAAGGCAAAGTGGAATCAGAACATGGCAAACAGACCAATGGAAAAGAGAGTAATCCAGAAACAGACCTCCTCACACACCTGGGCACAGTATCAGACTGGGGAAGCACTGAAATCCACGTGAAAAGAACTATTCAACTAGGGGTGCTGGGCAGCTGGCTACCACGTAAGGAGAAAGATCAAACTGGACCCTTTTTAAATCCCACACAAAAGTCAGTTCTGTGAAGATTAGAGCCATAAAGAAAAGACCACACAAAGATCTTAAAAGATGATATAGAAGAAAATCATCTCTATGATTTAAGTAAGATAAAATAAGTACATACAATAAGGAAAGATTGACATACTGTTATTAGTAAGACACCAAAAGAATAAAAGACATGCTACAGTTTCTGCAAGTCATCTTAACGCAAGCAAGCCCCCAAATTGGGGCTCAGCCTGAGAAGGTTCTTGGCTTTGCACAGGAAGTAATTTGGGAGTGACTCAACAGAGAAAAGTGAAAGCAAAGCAAGTTTGTTATAGCAACAGAACACAGAAAAGTGGGTTTCATAAACAGAGCATCCATACAGATGGATGGGGTTTACAGAGCTACCCCACAGGCAGAGAAACACTCCTGGACTGCCAGCTATCTATATTTATAGCTACTTCTTAATTATATGCTGAATAAGTGTCAGGTTATTAATGAATTTTCTAGAAAAGGGACCCAGAGTTCCTGGATCTGAGGGTTCCTCCACCTTTTAAACCACATAAGATAACTTTCGGGTATTGTCATGGCATTTGTAAATTGTCATGGTGCTGGTGGGAATGTCTTTTAGCACGCATTATCATCAGCATATAACCAGCAGTGAGGGCAACTAGATGTCACCTTTGTCACCATCTCGGTTTCAGCTGGTTTCAGCTGATTTCTTTACTGCATCCTGTTCTGACCAGATTCTGTTTTGCTCAGCAGGGTCGTGACCAAGGTCTTGACCAGTGCTTGGAAAACAAGTTCTGCCGATCTCCTACTTCAACGTTATGGACAAAAGACTCCTACCCAGAACATACAAAAAATGCCAACAGATAGTAGGAAACCCTTAAAAACTGAGCAAAGGACTTTAGAAGCCACTTCATGAAACAGAATATCCAATGGAAAAAGGTGTTTATCCTCAGTAGAAATCAGGGAAATAAGAACCACCATGCATACCACTAGCAGCCCCATCAGCTGTAACTAACATGCCCACAATCCCACTTCCTAGGTATATCTACCCTGGAGAAACTTGCATCTGGAAGCAACCCAATGTCCATCAAGAATAGAATAAATTATACTTGTTCATTCATGGAATATTCAACAGCAGTGAAAATAACAAGCTATAGGTACAAACATCACCATGGACAAATCTCATAAACATATTGAGCAAAAGCCAACAGATACATATAATGCAGTTCCATTTATATAAAGTTTGAAAACAAGGCTCCCCAAACTACATTGTTCAGAGGACCATGTGTAGGTGGGAAGATCGTGATGAAAACCAGGAAATGATTTCTATCATGGTCAGGACAGCTGGCCAGGGGCATTAGAGAGGTGATGGGGTGCTGCAGTATTTTTCTCTCTCTTCTTACAAGTGACTATGTATACTTATTAAAACTTACGCATTTTTCTGTGTGTCTCTTATATTCCCTGAGACAAAAGTGAACATGCAGAAGAAAATGAAGAGCACCACCACCAGGGCGACTGTTGGGTACTGCGTCATGCAGAGACACTGCCCGACTGCCCCATCCCTCTAAGACCTTGCCCACACTGGCCCATACAGGGGGCTGTTCCCACTTTGCTGGCCTCTCTCCAGCCCACCCCCGGCCTCCCTGAGCTTCCCACCACAGTATTTCTGCTGGGAGTGGGGGGTCCTTCTTCCTCACCTCTTTGTTTCCCCATGAGGTGCTGATGCCCCTGAACAAGCACCCCCTTAGTGCCCCCATCTAGTTTTTCTGGGCCCTGCTTTGCCGTGTGCTTCCTGCCCTCTGGCATGTGCTATGACCCTCACAACTGTGGCGGAGGCCCGGGGATTGGGATGGGAAGAAAGGCGTGTTCTGTTTAAGCCCCCTTAAATCCAGCAGAGGCTTTGAGCTTTGAGTCCTCACAAGTAACCACGTAAAGTCTGAGGCTTGGGGGATGGCTGATGTGTGCACGGAGGCTTCATGGGGACATGCTGGCTTCCGGCCTTGGCACTTCCCCACAGTGCTTTGGAGCTGTCAGCTGGTGCTTACAGTCTTAGGGTTGGCTTTTAACTAGTGGCCCAGGCTGGAGGGTCCACCTTGCTGATATAAAGTAAGGTCCACATGGGGGTATGACCTGGGCAGCTCAAGACAGTGCTTTGGGAGGGGTCACAGCTCAGAGCCATGTTCTCTGAGTCCTGCATGGGCCTCCCTTGATCCAAACAGAGACAGTGCAGAGGAGGCTACGGAAGGGTCCAGACCTCTGAGGCATCAGTGGAGGAGAGCAGGCCCAGGCTTGCTGCCTTTACTGTGTTCTCAGCCAGGTCTGAGGTTACCACTTCCAACTGCAAATGCAGAAAGGGGCCAGTGTGCTCTGGTATGAGTTTTGTGCCACCCATAGTGGAGTTGTGCCAGATGAGCTGTCCCCAAAGCCTCCTGCCAGAACAGGGACTGGGGAGGGTCCCTCCTGAACCCGCAAAGCACATCCCTAGGCCTGCAGAGTTATTTACAGTTTGTTTTTATTTGTTTTTCCTTTTCAGAGACAGGGTCTCTGTTGCCCATGCTACAAGGCAGTGGTGTAATTGAGCTCACAGTAACCTTGAACTCCTGGCTTTAAGCCATCTTCCCACCTCAGCCTCTTGAGTGGCTGAGACTACAGTCTTGTCCCCCATGCCCAGCTAATTCTATTTTTACTTTTGTAGAGACAGGATTTCCCCAGGCCAGCCTCAAGTGATCCTCCCACCTTGGCATTCCAGAATATTACAGGGACTACAGGTATGAGCCACCGTGCACGGCTATTACATACATTTTGACCCGAGAGTTGGGAGACTAAAGTTGTGGCTTTGCCCACAGAAAGGCAAGAGTTTGTTAATGGACAACAGTATTAAAAGGAATCGGGGCCCTTCAGAGAAGATGCTATTTTCTCGGGTTGAGACAGAGAAACAATGAAATCAATACACATCCCAAAGCTAGCAAGGGCCATACAAATGGCTTGTGCCGAGAACCGTCTGTCCCAGGGAATTGGGTTTACTCGGGAGATCCAGAAGGAACTGGAATGGTTTGAAAAACACACCACAGTCTTACTCTTAGAATGGGAGCAGTGGTGTCAGGAGGCAGACTGAGTAGAAATGAAGGGGTTGTGGGGCCCCGCAGTGGGCCAGACCATCTCAGGGGACAGGAAAGCTCCCCGATGTCAGGAGAGGGCAGATGTTCGGGAATAGACAAGGTCACCACCAGGGAGCCAGGTGACTCAGAACACTCTTGAGGGGGGTGCCATTCAATGCTGTAGATAGCGACTCTAAGAACCAGAAGCCATTCCATGAGCCAGGGCAGCTCTCAGAGGCTGTAGGGAATTTGGGCAAATTCAGAGACAGAAAATCAGCATCAAACATTGAAAATATTTTGGGGTGCACTTGGGGACAGCACAGTTACTGCAGGTGGGTGTCTGGAGTTGCTCGGGCCCCAAGGGAATGCATTTTTAACATGTAGGGATTTGGTGTCAAGGAGGGCTCAGTGCTGTCCTCCCTGAGGAGAGCACGGCCAGTCAGCAGAGAGGGGCCGATGGCAGGGAGGGTGGCCATGACCGCCATCTCGGTCCGCCATGCCACAGTGATTCATACGGCAAACCTACGATTTCCTGGTTTTGCTTTCTGTTGCCAGGGGAGACCCCCAAGTGACAAAATCTAGAGGAATATGTCAGAAAAAGTAAATATACAGGCCGGAAAGCAAAGGGAAAGTAAAAGGAGGAAAGGTATTGGTGTTGAACACAAATACTCAGCCCTCCGTGTGAAGACTGCCAGAAGCCAGCGCAACCTCCAGGGCCCCCAGCTGAGCCACGCTGGGGATGTGAGCCAGCAGCCGCGTGAGGAAGAACCGCTGTGGACATCTGTCCTTAACTGCAGACGCGACGCGGCTCAGGGCCGGGAGCACTCCCAGTGGAGGACAGCTATTGTCCTCAGGGCCATGGAACACAACCGCTGCTCCCCAGCTCTCAGCTCAGCAACCTGCCTGGCTGCGCTCCACTGCCTGGGGCAGGATCTCTTAGGGCTGAAGACACCCATGCAATGGGCACACACACAGAAACAGAAATGATGAGATTTCACACATAGAAACAGGAAGAAGGTATTATAAATAAGACCCAGGCAGGTGATGATACGCTCAGGGAGGAGGAGGACAGTTCCTTCCTGCTCACCCAGCGGGGTTGCTGGGGCTAATGCTATAAGCTTCCATCTGGTCAGCTCTGCTGTGGGGTCTAGGCTTTGACTGTCTTCCCTGTCTACTCTCCCTCCGTCAGCTGCCAGGGCATTCCTGCTGGGCTACTCAGGTGGCAGGAAGAGAGGTCTACATGGGGGTCCTGGATCCTGGACACATCTCATGGCCTTCAAGCTGCTCTAAGGACTTCCCTGCGGTTGGTGAGCAGAAAGCTGAGGCTGTCACCGTCTGGTTATTCCTGGTAACTCTAGGTCTTTTAAAACTGGAGCACATGGCAGGCTAGTGAAAATGCTGAGGCATCCAAGCCCTCCCGCACCCACTGGGTAGGTAAGCACAGAGCCTTGGAGAGTTGTTCACATCACCAGCCTCTGACAGACCCTGGGCTCTCTTTGAATGCTTTGGGCTTGAATCCTTTGACCTTAAGACTCTTTTTTCCCTTTGGACTTTCAAAGGGCAAGGGAACTTAATTTTTTGACTTGAATTTGACCCTAGGAAATGTATAAAAGACATTTCTAGGTTGACTTTGTATCTGGGTATCTGGTATTTTACATATTTGCAGAACCTCACCCAAATTTGAACTCTGAAGTTGGACCTAATTTAGGATGGGAAAGTAGGAAGAGTAGGAAAAGGATTTGTAGTTTGGGGTCCAAGCTACCCTTGGAATTAAATAGCATTGAAGGCTGACCCATTCCAAGTCCTAGGTAGGGGGAATCTATGCTGCCCTCAGGTCTCCCAGAGGGAGTGGATAATATAGGGGCAACTGGGCTTAGCAAATAGCAACAATATCACTGACCCCTAAGTTCAGGAGCAGGTGACATTTTCAACACAGCTCCTTGCGTGTTCCCTTGGGATTTGGCCAATTTACCAGGTGGGTGTCCAGTGGTGCCCTCTCTAATCTAGGGTGAAACAGTGCAGGCTGCCCAACTTGTGAAGGTCTCTCTCCATCACCCCAGACCCCTAGGGAGCTCCCAACTGGCTGCTGATGAGATCAGACCTCCTGCCTCCTTCTGGGCCCTAAGAAGTGCTGGCCTATGTGGTCCCCACCCTTCCCCCTGGGACTCCTCCCTCTTTTTCATCCCCAACGCTACAGTCAGCCTCAGCATCACCCCTCTGACTTCCACAAGCCTGTTCCAGAACCCTATACCTATTTTCTCTTCTGAAAATGAACCCTGAACTATCATTTTAGGTAATTTTTTTAAGGGACCCACTCTGTCCATATAACAAGAGGCGGAATATGTTCTGATAGTGGAGGCCACGGGGATCGGGAGAGGGAAGAGGAGAGTTAACAACAGATACCACCCACTGTCCATGCTGTGAGCCTGCAGTCCCCTGCTGCTGGGGCCTCTGCAGGGAGTTGGCAACTCTGATCCCTGGGCCCAGAGACTGAGTGAGACTTTGGCCTTGCAGTCCCTTGCTGAGTCAGACCCCTTGCTGATCCCTGCCTGGTGGGCTCCCAAAGCCCCCTGCTGTAGCCCCTGCTGAGCATCCTTCTGCATGCACTTTCTACCCTTGAGGGACCCTCCTCTCGGTTCCCCCAGCCTCAGCAGTTCTCTTCCCTGTAGGCCCCTGGAGGGGCAGGCCGGGCAAACCTAGCAGCGGGGGCCTGGCTGTATCAGGACAGCAACTCAGTTTTCCAGGCACAGGCTCTAGGGTGCCCACGTGTTGAGTTCAGTTCCTCTGACTCTCAAGCCAGGGCTCTGACGGCACCTGCCTCCATCAGGGTGCAGGAGGTTGGCCTGGGCACGGCTCTTCCTCCTAAGGCAGGGTCAGTGCTGAGTAAAGGCCAAGACCATTTTCCCAGGTAAGGTCAGGCCCAGACCTGGGTCCAGGGCCTCTGAGTCCACTTCCGCACTTTGGCCAAAAGGGTCATGAGGGGAGAGTGGCCTTTTCCAATTTCCCAAGCAATTTCCCCAGGTGTTACCTCATGTTATCTTCATGAGGACCACCCTGTGAGGTAGGAATTAGCAGCCCTGCTTTAAAGGGGAAACTGAGGTAAAGTATGAGGCTTCCCTGGCAGGGCCAGCCTCCAGCACAGCAGCAGGGGGACAGTGAGGATGGCCCGAGCTGGTGCCCGCTCCCTAACTGCACTCCCTTCCAAGCTAGTCTATTCTCAGATTATTCTGCTCATTTTCCTCCCACTTCCCCTCTCCTGCTGCCATGTTTTTTATGCAAGAGTTTTATACAAGAGTTTTCAATAGCTCCTCCCAACAGTCTTATAAGGCAGTGTAAAAGTGACCAGACCTGGAGCCCCGAGAGTTCCCTTGGGGTTCCCAAAGGCATGTATAGGATCCAAGCTGCTTTTTCTGGCTCCCACTCTGCTCCCTTTCAAGAAGTGCACCTGTGGTTAGAAGTTCAGCTTTGACTGCCTCCCGTGCATGTGCAGGAGAACACAGAGCAGGCTAGAGCCCAGCTCAGGGCCAGAGAATCTCATCCTACTTAGAGGTGGATTCTTTTGTGGGGCGGGTACAAATCTCAGAACCTCCCCACTGTATGTGTTGAGAGGGTGAGATGGGACGCATTGGGGGAAGAGGGGGCTGCAATGGGTGCAGCTGCAATTATTCAGAGTGGAGGTGGCTTAAAAGACCACACTATGTTCACCGTTCAGAGTCCCTCTGCCTTGGGAGGAGTCCTATCAATGCTTTTGTCATGCGCTTTAGGAAATTATGTGGAAGATACTTTTACAAGTTGGTTGAGGCCCACTGTCTCTTTTCAGTTCACATTCTCCCTCTGTCCCATACTGTCCTGTTACAATGGCTGTGGCTATTTTGGATATGACTGAGAAGGCAAAATTGCGTGGGTCTAGTGGGATAGATTTCTGGGCTTTGAAGTCACTTCTGTATCTACTTAAATTGCTATAGTTATCTTTGTGCATAAATGGCTTCTGGTTGATGCAGGCGAATCCCCATATTGGGACTCAGCCGGGGAGGGTTCTTGGCTTTGCACCGTGACGAATTCAGCGGTAGAAACAGAGAGAAAACTGAAGGAAAAGTGATTATATTCCAGTTTGCTGCTCCACAGACAGAGCTGGGCGAACCCACAGGTAGAATAGCACTCCAATATTTCTGGCAAGCTATAGTTATACCCACTGTTAATTATATGTTAAATAAGGGACAGGTTACTCATGAACTTTCTGGAAAAGAAATGAGAAGTCCCTGGAACCATATAAAATCATTCCTGGGTTATTGCCATGGCATCATTTGTAAACTGTCATGGCCCTGTATCTTACGCAAATGCATTATAATTCCTAATCTGAGCTGGTTTTGGCTATTCTTTATTATTGTTATGTCATGTTTTGATCCTCAGGGTTTTAACCTGTGCTTGGAAAAGTCCCGCTGATCTCCTACCTCACAGGGATATGCCTACTGCCAAAGGAGAGACAGAATTGTCTTTCTATTCTCTCCACAGGAAATATTACAAAATCACTGTAACACGAAAATGTGATCAAAGAGTCTGCAGTCAAAAAATATGAGGGAACAGAGTAAACCACATTTAAACGTGAAGGTGTCTGGCACTTAGTAAAAATGTCAGATTTTTTTTTTTTCCTGGAGTTTGTGGTGTTTGTCAGCTTTTCAAAATTTGTCACTTCTTAATCTAAATAATCATTTTATATAGAACAAAATTACTCGTCAGTGCTGATGATGCCCTGGTTTTCCGTTCAGTTTTGTTTTCCAATCAACTTTTCATCTAAGACTCAATTTTCCTCTTCAGTTCTTCACGCAAATTTCAATCTTCCCCTCCAGCTCTTCACCCAAGACCCAATCCTGCCCTACCTTCAACTCTTCACCCAAGACTCAATCCTGCCCTCCAACTCTTTTAAGACTCAATCTTCCCCTCCAACTCTTCACACAAGACTCAATCCTCCCGTCCCAGTGTTCACTGATGATCCTCTTATCAGCTATTAATGGGGTCTCAAACATTCTCCATGGCTCTGTTCTCATGCCATGCAATCTGCTAATCTTTATAAACTGAAGACCCCACTTAAATGCATTTAAAGTATAGTGTGACCCAATAGCTTCTTTAGCCCAAGCTTATTGCTTCCTATGAGAATCATCATCCTCAAGTCACACATGAGGAAACTGAGGCCAAGGCCAATGCTAAGGCCGATGGAAGTGACCGATGTTGAAGATGACACAGCATGACACAAGGGATTAAGTCAAGGATATTGATGAGATCAAGAGAGCTGCTATGCTTTGTCCCAAGGCCATTCCAGTTGGTGACAAAATAATAATCTGTCTCTAACAGAATCCTGGCCAGGGCTTCTCCCTCAGAGCAGCTGCCTCCTACTGGAGCTAGCAATGCCTTGGTTTATATAGTTTCACTCACAGGCTGTCTTAGCTCTACTTAAGCAGGAAAGGGCGGAAATGACTTGCCCAAGATCACTCAGCTAATAAGCGACAGACGCAAGTTTCAAATCCAGGTCCCGGGACTCGGGGCAGAGCCAAGGAGAATGAGAGCAAACAGACTGGCAGTTGATCAAACTGACACAGCCTTCCTGGTAAAGGGGACGGTGAGGAGAAATTAACAATAGCAGGAGGCTCTGGCCAGAACAGGCTGCCTCCAATTTTCTCTTACCAGTGGCCCCCAAAGCCATGTGAGCTGGGCTTTCTGACAACACTTTATTGCATTTGCAGACCTTACATGCTTTAAACATGCTTTTAGTATCTCACTGGGTCTCTAACAACCCCAGGAGTGGGCAGATTGGTAATTATTTCATTGACGGCCAAACAGCTTCACAAAAACATTGGGAGCTCAATAATTTCCCTATTGAGATGTACCACCCCAGGAGCTGTTCACTTATATCAGGTTCTGTAAGGAGAAAACCAACAAGGTCTTCCCTGAGGGATGTGGGCTTAAACTCCAAGATATCCTGCACCATTCTGTAACCCTCCTGACATTTCATAAACCCTGATCAGAGTAAAACATTCCATGAGGGTTCGGGCCATAAAAAAACAGACTGCCTAACCACCTAACTACAGGAACATCCCTATCACATCCTGCTGGACAAGGAGCCAAGAAACAGCTTCATCAACATTCTGAGCAGCAAGTCATACTGCCCTCCCTCCCCACATCCAGACCTGTAACTGACAGAGCAGGAGCACTGCCATCTTGAACACCACCATTCTAAGTTCCCCCTTAATTAAAAGCTGCCTAAATCCAGCCCCAAAACATCAGCCAAATGCCTAATGTCGGCATACCCAGAAACATTCCAACCCTAAGATAAACCCCTTTCTGATCAGAAACATGCCAACCCCAAGATAGCCTCCTCTCCGACCAGAGATATTCCAACCCCGCAATAAACTTTCCCTCACATGAAACATTCTGAACCTATGATAAGTCCCCTTCCAAAACCCTTAAATATCCTTAGTTTGTAAGAGTGTGGCCTAACTCAGCCAGCAGCCCCTCTCAGGTTTGTCTAAACTCACCCCTGTTGACTGTTCAGCCACCCTTTGTGTGGCTTTCCTTTTATTCTTAAGATAACCATTCCAGTCTGTAGGCAGGATGCATGCTCTGACACTAAGCTTGTCCCCGCTCCACAGGTTTGTCCTGGCAATAAACCTGTGTTGCTGGTTAAGCCACCAACTCTTTTTTTTTTTCTTTTAATATATTTCTGTCCTGTCTCATGGCATTGTGAACTCTTTCAGATTCTTTCTTTAACCCTCACCTTCCCTTCAAAATCTAAGAAGGATGAATTTCTCCCATCTCCCTTCTTCAAAGAACCTAAGAAGGATCAACATCAAGATAGAGGGTCAAACCCAGAGTAGATTCCATGAGAAGTCTCCCTCCTGACAAAGGTTACTAAGGATGGGGTCTTCTCTGGACCCCCTAGTCTTAGACATAGTCCACCACAGCCAGAAGCTGTTAAAATAAGATTGCAGTGCTTCTGGCATAGCCAAAGACAGCCTTCTCTTAAAGGCAATGGCTAGCTCTCCACAGGCTGCGCCCTCATTGTTAGTCCAAGCTGTATTATTTTGTAAATCTCTTCACCATTCTGTAGACCCTGGTCAGAGTGAAACATTCTACCGGGGTTTGGGCTTTCAGTAACACCCTGCCTAATTGTCTGACTTCTTTATCACATCCTTTTGGACAAAGGTTTAAGGAATATTTTTATTAACATCCTCTTGGGCCGTAAAAGTCATACCGTCCAGACCCCTCTCGTTGTGATTCTTCCAGCCTGTGAGTGGTAATGGGGCTTTGGCATTGCGTTGGTCCCCACCTCGCTAGGCTGTGTTAATAAACCTGTGTCGTAGAGTCTTGATCAACTCTCTGTCTTTAAGCCTCATCTTTTTTTCAAAGCCTAAGACTCCTGTGTCCTCTGTCCCTCTGTCCCTCGTTTCCCTCCTTAACCCGAAAGGGAAATCTCCCCCGAAGGTAAAGGTTAAGTCTCCCAGGGATGAAGAGGGAGATTGAGGCACCAGAAAGAGCTGCAGTCACAGCCACCTAAGAAAGCCATCGCCGAGGTCTCTTCCTGACCAAGAGCTGGGCTCCCGACTCAGACCAAGAAGGCTTTTGTTTCTTTTCCTTTCCAGCCCCCCACTCCCCACCCACACCCCTTTTCTGCTCTCCAGCAGGGGCTCGTGACGGTTTACAGGGCTGGGAAACGATGCCTGTCCTGCCCTCCATTTCTGCCCTCTCCCTCCACTTTTGCCGAGGCCACCCCTCTTCCCTTCTCCTTCCCTCCCTCTGGGACGCCGCCGTTCCCTCCACCCGACACCCGACACGGCCTGGGGCTCCAGACTCCCCCTCCAGGCACGGAAGTAGCTCCTTCCCTGCCCCGACCCGAGCTTTCGGCCCTTGATTCAAAACAGTCTGAGATCCCGAGGCCCTTCCCTTTCCACGCCTGCGCTCTCCAGTCCCGGGAAGTTTTCCCGCCCCTTCCCTGCAGCCCCCGAGGCCACCGGGACACAGGGAGCCATGCGACGGCGCCCTCGGGGGCCCTGGGGACACTGGCGGATGGTCACCGCCTCCTAACGGCGCAGCGAGCGCCCGTTTCCGGTGGCCGGTAGCCCCCCCCGGTGGGCGGGGCTGGCGAAGTAGGTTGAGTCCACGCATCCCAGCATGCTCTGCGCGGGGGCGGGGCTTCAAGAGGCCAGGTGAAAGTGGAACTGGCGTGTCAAACCAGCCCATCAGTCTCCAATCTGCCCCCGTGCAGGGCCGGGGGCGGGGTTCCCGGGGGCGGGGTTCCCTGGGGCGGGGCCGGGGGCGGGGTTCCCGGGGGCGGGGCTTTGTTTGGGTATCCTTCTGGCGTTTTGCCCCTGGCTTCTCTGAGATGCTCCCACGCGGACGTGTGGCCCTACTTCGCTCATTTCCGTTCTATATCCTGTTCCATTCTCTTGTAACGGACGTTTGGAGTGTTGCCAAATTTTTTGCTATTAGATAGATTATAATAGCATATTAAATAACATCTTCAACATAGTTTGATTGTAATAACATTAAATATAGCATCTTGAACACACAGTTTGAGCGTGCCAACCTGATGGGTGTGGAATGTAATATTCATTATAACTTTGATTTTCATTTCCCTGCTTTCAGTAAGTTTGAGCTTTTAAAAAATGTGATTATTGGCTACATCGTTTCATGTTCTGAGAATTACCTGTTTATATATATTTTTTGCCCATTTTTCTATTGGGTTGTGGTTTTTTTCTTATTGATTGGTAGTTCTTTACAATTTCATGGATACCAGTCTTTTACTAGTTCCGTGCATTAATTGCAAATATTTGCACCTATTCTGTGACATGCTCCCTTGCCACCCCCAATTCTAGGATGGTTTTTTTTTTTTGAAGCACAAATTTGAAATCATAACACAGGCGACTATCAATCTTTTCCTTTATGATTTGAGCATTTTGTGTCATCCTTAAGAACTCAGGCCCTGTCCCAAGATCATAGAGACATTCTCTTGTATTTTCTACTGATTCACCCACCATATTTAGGTCCATCTGTACTAATTTTTTTTTTTTTTTTTTTTTTGAGACGGAGTTTCGCCCTTGTTACCCAGGCTGGAGTGCAATGGCGCGATCTCGGCTCGCCGCAACCTCCGCCTCCTGGGCTCAGGCAATTCTCCTGCCTCAGCCTCCTGAGTAGCTGGGATTACAGGCACGTGCCACCATGCCCAGCTAATTTTTTGCACTTTTAGTAGAGACGGGGTTTCACCATGTTGACCAGGATGGTCTTGATCTCTCGACCTCGTGATCCACCCGCCTCGGCCTCCCAAAGTGCTGGGATTACAGGCTTGAGCCACCGCGCCCGGCGCTGTACTAATTTTTATGTATGATATGACATAGGGATCTTACTTTATTGCATTTACCAAAAAAAATGAGACAGGTGTCTCAATCAATAAAGGTTAATTTAGCCAAAGTTTGAGGACACGCCCAGGAAAAACACAAGTCTCAGGTCCTAATGTTAACACCTCACACTTAGTAGAAATGACCTTCAAGGTTCTCAATAGCAGAGATGTGGTTGAAGAAGAAAAGGAGACATACAGTTTGTAGATGGCAGTAGCTTCCCAAAAGAGGCGGAAGGGCAGAATATGCAATTGTCTCCTTGTGGGAAACCTTAGAGGCCAAAAGCCTCCCTGCCCAAACTTCAGCCCCAAAGACCGAGAGAATAAATATCTCTGAGATAAAGCCTTAACCAGAGCCCTGGCACTAAGAAAAGGCAAGGCCTTATTTATGCAGACGTGAGATACGTGTTCTCTGTGATCCATGCTCATGGTGCAATCGGGTAAGAAAAGGGACTTCTAAATGCCAATGACAAATCAAATATGCAACATAAATATTGGCACTACTGCAAGCGGTGGAAATGACTAGACCAGGCGTCCCCAAACTTTTTACACAGGGGGCCAGTTCACTGTCCCTCAGACCATTGGAGGGCTGCCACTTACTGTGCTCCTCTCACTGACCACCAATGAAAGAGGTGCCCCTTCCTGAAGTGCGGCGGGGGGCCAGATAAATGGCCTCAGGGGGCCGTAGTTTGGGGATGCCTGGACTAGACAGAATCCTGGGGTCATCTAATGGGGTACTTTGGAATAATGAAGGGGAGCAACCTAGCACATATGGGGAGGGAAAGTCCTTGCTTCCTTCAATACCTCTTTATGAATATAAACCAAGACACTCCCCTAGGGAATTACAGGAAGCCATGTAAGAGGGATATCATCAGAGTTCCCTCTCAGAGGGATGGGCCCTAAATAAGAAAGGCAGGATTTGGGTGCCCAGAAATCTGAGTTGGGCTACTATAAATCCTGCCCATGATTTCTCGAACCATGGCAAGGAGGCTAGGCACACGTGGCTCCTCAGGATAATAAGGACCCCAAAATTGAAGAAAATGATAGGTAAAGTGGCTGACCAATGTGTCTATTGTCAGAGAAACAATGCTCAAACCAGACCTCCCATACCTTCCTTGGCCAAGGTGGTATAATGCAGGGGAATCACGCAAGGTGCGGACTGGCACATTGGCTCCATGGCTCCCAGAGGATTTAAATGTCCCCTGGTGCTTTGTTTTCTTGACGCTTTTACTGGTTGGATAGAGGCTTTTCCACGCTGGACTGAAAAGGCGGAAGCCATGAAGGCTTTACTAAGGGAGTTTACCCCTCAAATCAGTCTCCCTAAGTCAGTCCAGAAAGCTGATGGACCCACATTCATTTCTAACATAGTGGTAAAAACTTCCCAGGCCTTGGTCATATAGTGGAAGTGGCACGTAGCCTGGAAACCAAACTGGCTGGGAAACACTGAAAGGTCCGACAGAACTCTCAAAGGTAGCTTAGCCAAGTCCTGCCGGGAGGCCCAAGAGAATTGGTTAAGGCTGTTACCCATACTCTTGGTCCGAGTATGGGTAGCTCTCAGAGGAAGAATGGGACTTAGCCCCTTCGAAATGTCACATGGGGCCGGGCATGGTGGCTCATACCTGCAATCCCAACACTTTGGGAGGCTGAGGCAGGTTGATCAGTTGAGGTCAGGAGTTCGAGACCAGCCTGGCCAATATGGTAAAACCCCATCTCTACTAAAAATACAAAAAATTAGCCAGGTGTAGCAGCACGTGCCTGTAATCCCAGCTACTCAGGAGGCTGAGGCAGGAGAATCATTTAAACCTGGGAGGCAGAGGTTGCAGTGAGCTGAGATCACGCCACTGTACTCCAGCCTGGGGGACAGAGAAAGACTCTGTCAGAAAGAAAAAGAAAGAGAGAGAGATTATATGGAGCTGGGCATAGTGACTCACACCTGTATTCCCAGCACTTTGAGAGGCCTAGGTGGGAGGATCATTTAAGCCCAGGAGTTTGAGACCAGCCTGAGCAAAATAGTGAGACTTCATCTCTATTAACATAGTAATAATAATAACCCAGTGTGGCGGTGCACGCCTGTAATCTCAGCTACTTGTGAGGCAGAGGGAGGAACATTGCTTGAACCCACGGAGGTCAAGGCTGCAGTGAGCCGTGATGACGCCACTGCAATCCAACCTGGACGACGACAGAGTCAGACCCTGTCTCAAAAAAAAAAAAAAAAGAAAGAAAGAACGAACGAAAGAAAGGAAGGAAGGAAGAAAGAAAGAAAGAGAAAGAAAGAAATGTTACATGTAAGGCCTTATCTAGGCATAGCCAACCCCTTCTCTTGCCCAGATAGGGAGAATATAGAAAGGGTGATAACACTATTGCACTCCAGGCTGGGCGACAAGAGTGAAAATCCATCTCAAAAAAAAAGAAAAGAAAAGAAAGGGGGTGAAGCATATCATGTTATTCATCTGGAGTCAGTGGTTGCTGCTGTCAACTGCCTCGGCAACCCCAGCCTCCTGGTCTCCTCTGGGGTAAAACTTCATCTGTTCAACTCAGGAGACTGGATATACCTCAGGACCCAGAAGGCCGAGTCCCCCAGGACCAGCTCAGCCCTGTATGGATGGGGCGTCTTTTATTTCTACAGTTTCTCGTCTCCACACTAGCAGAGAGGGGCGCACAGGACCCTGCAGGGCTGGACCCTACAGGCGTGGTGGCCTATCCCTGTAATCCCAGCTACTCGGGAAGCTGAGGCAGGAGAATTGCTTGAACTTCACGGCAGAAGTTGCAGTGAGCCAGGACGTGCCGCTGCACTCCAGCCTGGGCAACAGAGTGAGACTCTGCTCAAAATAAATAAATAAATAAATAAATAAATAAAACTTTAGGAAAAATCTGTCAGGAAACAGGATTGAAGGGAGGAAAAGCAGTACCTCTTGCCTTTTTCCTCTTATAAAGTTGAGTATACTCCAAATAGGAGACATGGATTCACTTCTTTTGAGTGTTTGGCTGCCCTATGCCTACTGGCATCTCTGAACCTTTCATTCCTGGATTGAGTGGTCCCTGGATTATGGGGACTTTTTTTTTTTTTTTTTTTGAGATGGAGTTTCGCTCTTGTTACCCAGGCTGGAGTGCAATGGTGCGATCTCGGCTCACCGCAACCTCCGCCTCCTGGGTTCAGGCAATTCTCCTGCCTCAGCCGGAGTACTGAGTAGCTGGGACTACAGGCACCTGCCACCATGCTCAGCTATTTTTTGTATTTTTAGTAGAGACGGGGTTTCACCATGTTGACCAGGATGGTCTCGATCTCTTGACCTCGTGATCCACCCGCCTCGGCCTCCCAAAGTGCTGGGATTATAGGCGTGAGCCACCGCGCCCGGCCGGGGACTTCTTAAGAGCACAATGCAATGCCATGACAGCTACATAAAGGAACTAACTAGAAATCTTGGAGCATATATATCTTCAACAGGTAAAAGAGGCATAGCCTCTGCCAACTAACAAGACTTGCCATCCTTTTTGGCCAGGAGATTAGGTATAAATCAAGGTTTTTAGAAGAAAGCCTGCACTGTCACCTTGCAGCCATGCACTGTGTTTCCATGTTTCGGTCAATGACGGACCGAATATACAATGGTGTCCCCATAAGATTATAATGCTGGCAAATCCCCACACCTGTCATCCCAGCAGGCTGGGAGGCCGAGGCAGGTGGAATCATTTGAGCTCAGGAGTTTGAGACCAGTCTGGGCAATATGGTGAAACCCTGTCTCTATAAGAAATACAAAATAAGCCAGGCATGGTGGTGCTTGCCTGTAGTCCCAGCTACTTGGAAAGCTGAGGTGGGAGACTCACCGGAGCCCAGGAAAGTCGAGGCTGCAGCGAGCCGTGGTCATGCCACTGCACTCCAGCCTTGGCAACAGTGAGACCTTGTCTCAAAAAGAAAAAAAAATTATAATGCCTAATGCCATATTTTTACTGTAGCTTTTCGGCTTTTCTATGTTTAGAAATGTTTAGTACAAAAATGCTTACCATTGTGTAGGCTGGGACTGACTGGTGAGCAGGTCCCCAACCCCATGACACCACCCTACCCAGCCTGGCACTGCTTGATGGAGCAGGAGTGGCTCACTCCAGGCAGCCAGCGCGGGAAGGGGTGAGGCTGCCCTGGAAGGAGTTGGGGCCCGCGAGGGGTCGAGCGTCACTCTCCTCAGCTCACTGGCCAGGCCCCTGCTTCCCCGCTCCCCCTGCCTAGCCGCCTCCACCCACTGTGACCTCTGGCCACTTCTGCCATGTTCATCAGATGAATTTTTCTATGCCCTTAATCATGCCGAACAAACATTTTTAAAAAATGGAAAACTGTTCGAAACATGAACAGTTGTGC
Organism: Saimiri boliviensis; assembly: GCF_048565385.1. Lineage (NCBI taxonomy): Eukaryota > Metazoa > Chordata > Mammalia > Primates > Cebidae > Saimiri > Saimiri boliviensis. The sequence goes on along the minus strand of NC_133469.1, from coordinate 27,274,889 downwards.
CATGTAATTTTGGTTGCTGGTGATGGCAGAATTCCGGCTTACAGATTGGTGTTCTCCTCTGTCTCAGACTGTTTTGCTGCCGTGTTTACTAATGATGCCAGAGAAGCAAGAGAAGAAGAAATAAAAACGGAAGGAACAGAACCAAATTCATCAGGGTCCTTGATCCAGTATGCTTGTACAGGCTGCCTTGAATTAAAAGAAGATAACGCGGCCGGGCGCGGTGGCTCACGCCTATAATCCCAGCACTTTGGGAGGCCGAGGCGGGTGGATCACGAGGTCAAGAGATCGAGACCATCCTGGTCAACATGGTGAAACCCCGTCTCTACTAAAAATACAAAAAATTAGCTGGGCATGGTGGCACGTGCCTGTAATCCCAGCTACTCAGGAGGCTGAGGTAGGAGAATTGCCTGAACCCAGGAGGCGGAGGTTGCGGTGAGCCGAGATCGCGCCATTGCACTCCAGCCTGGGTAACAAGAGCGAAACTCCGTCTCGAAAAAAAAAAAAAAGAAGATAATGCTGAGTACCTGTTGCTATCTACAGCTTGCCTTCTTCCTTTTTGTTTGTTTGTTTGTTTGTTTTCATTGTTGTTGTTGTTTGTTTGTTTTGAGACAGAGTCTCGCTTGCTCTGTTGCCCAGGCTGGAGTGCAAGATGTCGCAGTCTCGGCTCACTGCAACCTCCACTTCCGGGTTCAGGCAATTCTCCTGCCTCAGCCTCCCGAGTGCTGGGATTACAGGCGCCTGCCACCATGCCCGGCTAATTTTGTGTATTTTTAGTAGACATGGGATTTCACCATGTTGGCCAGGCTGGTCTAAAACCTCTGACCTCAAGTTTTCCACCTGCCTCAGCCTCCCAAAGTGCTGGAATTACAGGTGTGAGCCACTGTGCCCAGCGGCATGCTGTGAGTTTTTAATGAAATAGCTTCACCCATCCAACTGTCTTGAAATTCATTCTTTTGCTGATGCCCAAGGTTGTACAGATTTGCACAAAGTGGCTCACAATTCTACTATGGAGCATTTCGTGGAAGTAATCAGAAACCAGGAATTTGTATTATTACCAGCCAGTGAAATTGTGAAGCTCTAGGCTAGTGAGACATGAACATTCCTGATGATGCCGCAATTTTGAATGCACTTCTTACTTGGGCCCGTCATGACTTGCTTCAGACAGAAAGATCGAGGCAAACTTTTGGCTCATATTAGGCCACCTCTTCTTGCACCACAGTTCCTGGCAGACATGGAAAATAATGTACTTTTGGGGGATGATATAGAATGTCAGAAACTCATTATGGAAGCAGTGAAACCATTTATTACCAGAGAGACGACCATGGTAGAAAGTCCTCAGACAAAAGCTAGGAAGTCCACTGTTGGTGCATTCTTTGTAGTTGGGAGAATGGATTCAATAAAAGGAGCAGCAAGCATTGAAAAGCCTGATCTCTGTACAAATGTGTGGACTCCTGAAGCAAATATGAATGGGAGGAGGCCACAGTTTGGGCTTGCAGTGCTAGATGGCAAACCATATGTGGTTGGGGGAAGATGTGGACTGAAGACTTCGAATACTACAGAGTGCTGCAGCCCCAAACATAGTGATGCCACCTATGTCCACACATAGACCTGGCCTTGCTGTGGCTGTACTGGAAGGTCCCATGTATACCGCAGGAGGGCGTGAAGGCTGGGGCTTTCTGAACGCAGTGGAAATCTGGGACTCTCAGGCTCACCAGTGGAATTTTGTTGCTACTATGTCTACCCCTAGGAGCACAGTTGGTGTGGCAGTGCTAAGTGGAAAACTTTATGCAGTTGGTGGTTGTGATGGAAGTTCTTGTCTCAAATCATTAGAAATTTTTTTTTTGAGACTGAGTCTCGCTGTCACCAGGCTGGCGTGCAGTGGTGCGATCTCGGCTCACTGCAGTCTCCGTCTCTGGGTTGAAGCGATTCTCCTGCCTCATCCTTCCAAGAAGCTGGGACTACAGGTGTGTGCCATGATGGACAGGCATACCTTAATACAGTGGAGGCTGTGATCCCCAGACAAATGAGTGGACACAGATTGCTCCGCTGTGCCTAGGAAGAGCTGGAGCGTGTGTTGCGACTGTAAAATTATGCTTTAGTGCTCTGTTTTCTACATGAAGACACCCTCTTCCTTTATTCATTGAGTACAATTATTCTACTATCAATGGATGCAATTATTCTACTATCAATGGATGTAAATGTGCATTGCCTCAATCCTGGGCACAAAGTGCCTGATCTCAGAGCAAAGATGGTAAAGTAAGGGAGGGAGGAGCGGATGGACCAGGATTAATTACTTTCATTTCTTAGAAGTGAACACCTGCAGCTGGTAGATTGTGAACATGCATTCCTGATGTAATATGTGAGGACAAACTCACGGCTCTGGAACATAACCCAGTGCTAACTGGGAATTTCATTTATTCAGTCAAGCACATCTTACTCACATCCAGATTTATTTTCTTACAGGGCAAACGCACCAGATGGAACTTCTAAAATGTTGCTTTTTGTAAGTTTATCATACATGAGTTGCAGTCATTTGTTTGCTTGTTTGTTTAATCACAACCACTATTTCAATGATACATGAAAGACAACACTATTTAGTTTTTTTTTAAAGAAACATCTGCAATATATGTGTGTTGGTTGTGGATTTTGTTTCTAAAATTGGCTTAGTCCAATAAATAAAGAAAAGTGCCGGGTGCAGTGGCTCACGCCTGTAATCCCAGCACTTTGGGAGGCTGAGGCGGGTGGGTCATGAGGTCAAGAGATTGAGACCATCCTGGTCAACATGGTGAAACCCTGTCTCTACTAAAGATACAAAAAATTAGCTGGGCATGGTGGCACGTGCCTGTAATCCCAGCTACTCAGGAGGCTGAGGCAGGAGAATTGCCTGAACCCAGGAGGCGGAGGTTGCGGTGAGCAGAGATGGCGCCATTGCACTCCAGCCTGAGTAACAAGAGCAAAACTCCATCTCAAAAAAAAAAAAAAAAAAAAAGAAAAGCATTAAAGACTTAAGGCAACAATAACCAAATACAAACATGATAAGATCTTTGAAGTCTATTTAAATATTCATTCCATTACATCTAGATTCACCAAGAAACACGTTATGATATTCTTAAGCTGACATTGAAACATGATGTTTCACATTAAATTTAAGACATGCAGCTGGGCGCGGTGGCTCACGCCTGTAATCCCAGCACTTTGGGAGGCCAAGGCGGTTGGATCACAAAGTCAGGAGTTTGAGACCGGCCTGGCCAACATAGTGAAACCCTGTCTCTACTAAAAATACAAAAATTAGCCAGGTGTGGTGGCGCACACCTGTAATCCTAGCTACTCAGGAGGCTGAGGCAGGAGAATTGCTTGAACCCAGAAGTCAGAGGTTGCAGTGAGCCAAGATCCTGCCTCTGCACTCCAGCCTGGGGGACAGAGTGAGACTCCATCTCAGGAAAAAATAAAATAAAAATAAATAAATTTAAGATATGCAAGTTTATGTAGAGAAAATAAATGTTATATATCCTATAATGTTATTTCACCTAATTAGTATTTAATTATATGGATTTGTTTTATATTATAAAATATCTTTTGATATTGACAAAATCGTTTGGATATTATGTTCCCAAGTCTGCATCTGCCTCCCCTGCCTTATTTCTTATGTTTTGCCACAGTTAACCCTTTGTACTTCTTTGTAATCAAACAGTCTGTGGGGAGGGGAAAGGGGCTTATTGAATGTCTAAAAAACAAGCTTAAAGTGTTTGTTACCCAAAGTTTGGTACATTTGTAAACGATAATTATGTATGTGAATGTTAATACTCTCAGTGAATTGTTATTGTTTGAAAAAATGCACTGGGCAGTAACCTTTTGTGATAAATCCTACTGGGAGCAAGTGGACTACACAACATAGCTTAGGTGTGTGGTAGGTTATGTCATCTAGCTTTGTGTGAGTACACTCTGTGATGTCTGCACAGTGACAAAACTGCCCAATGATGCATTTGTCAGAATGTATCCCTGTCATTAGCAATGCATGACGGTACTGCTAACCACCTACGCTGCCATCAAGTTAGGGAAAAGCCCTCCTGAATTCATGTGAATCGAACCAAGCTAGACCCAGATCAGCACTCTGAGGACAACTGTGGAAGACCCTCCCTACAGGGGACCTTAAAATAATGACTTCCCAAACCGATTCCCAGGCCCCAGAAGCAGATGGCATTTTATAGTAGACAGCTTTTCTCAAGATCATGGATCAAGAAACTTCACTTCCACCCATTTTCTCACATTGGGACTCCTTGTCCAAAAAGCAGAAAACAGAAGAGCCTCTTCCTTTTAATGAATCCTCCTCTTTCTCTGGCCATTTATTTATTTATTTATTTATTGAGACGGAGTTTCGCTCTTGTTACCCAGGCTGGAGTGCAATGGCGCGATCTCGGCTCACCGCAACCTCCGCCTCCTGGGTTCAGGCAATTCTCCTGCCTCAGCCTCCTGGGTAGTTCGGATTACAGGCATGTGCCACCATGCCCAGCTACTTTTTTGTTTTTTTTTTTAGTAGAGACGGGGTTTCACCATATTGACCAGGATGGTCTCGATCTCTTGACCTCGTGATCCACCCGCCTCGGCCTCCCAAAGTGCTGGGATTACAGGCTTGAGCCACCGCGCCCGGCCCATTTATTTATTAAAAAGCTGACTGGAGATTGCTTGTCTCAATTCTGTCCTATGATTGTCCCTCGGATCTCCACTCTGGGTTCTCTTTCAGACTGTGCCTCATTCTTAGTAACCCTTACTGTTTTCTCAACAGGTCAGAAACAGAACTGATGCCCTGTTACACCAACTCTCCAAATCCTGTCTACTTTAATCAATCTGACTGCTGGTTATGTCAACATCCAGATCATGCTGAAGAACTTGAACCAATTTTCATTCCTACCAACGCTAGGACTCGGTGGGTCCACTATGAAAAATGGGTACGTGACAGCTTGTGACATCTACAACTGAGAAAACAACATTACTTCTTTTTTTGGTAGATTAATTGGACATGGACAAACCTCTATGGAACCTCAAAGACTGTCCTATGCTCAGGTAGTCATTAGAAGGAAATCTACCGTGCGCAGTGGCTCACCCCTATAATCCCAGCACTTTGAGAGGTGGAGGTGGGTGGATCGCTGGAGCTCAGGAGTTTGAGACCAGCCTGGGCAATATGGTGAAACCCTGTCTGTACAAAAAAATTAGTAGGGTGTGGTGGTGCATGCCTGTGGTCCCAGCTACTCAGGAGGCTGAGGTGGAAGAATCGCTTGACCCCAGGAGGTGGAGGTTGCAGTGAGCCATGGTCACACCACTGCACTCCAGCCTGGGCAACAGAGCAACACCTTGTCTCAAAAAACGAAAAGGAAATTTTCCCTTTGTTTTAAAAACAGGTATGGTGCTAAATGATATATTAGTGACACAGCAAGAGGATATTACAGTTGAATCCTGTGATTTGGTTCCACAGGTGGCATCCTCAAGCCTCCCATGAAGGTGATAAAAGGTTCTGGCACTGACTCTGGTGGTACAAATGCTTGCCAAATCACCAGATGTTATGGTAACCGCACAAGCCACCCTTGTGTAACATGGGATAGCGCATCTGCTCTCTTCATTAGGCTGCCAAACACCGGACATTACATATAGGTAGACTAAATATCTGGATGATCTGGTCACATGGCAAAACCAACATACATGCCAAGGCCAGACTGCAGGCATCCTATATCAGATATTTTGCAACCCATTCTCCTCCTACAGACTGAGCAAGACACGTGGAAGATGGATGTGTGTAGATGCCTACATGATAGATGACAAGACACCAGCCCCCAACATTTGATTTCCTCTCTTGGGGAAGAAGCGGGAGGGGAGCTTTCCCAGGCACATCAACCTAAGGGAGGGATGGTTGCCCCCAGCAGCAAGGGGCTGGAAGAGCCAATCAGATCTTTCAGAAGGAAGGGTTCGTTCTTGTCCGCTTCAGGCCCTGGGCTGCAGGGTGTGCTGGCAGGGGTCACTCTCCTTGGGGTGGCAGCTCCTGCAGCAGGAGCATAAGGAGGTACCTGCTGGTGTTCACAGAGAGGAGGGGACAGGCGCCCTGAGTGAGAGGGAGAAGGCTGGGGTGGCTGACCCCACGCCACACCTGCCCAGGATGATCACTTTCATGTGGCCTGGCTGGTGGGACTCCTCCAGGGAAGTGCTAGAGGGGCCCCTTAGCAGCTCTCCATATGATGGCTGGTGCTTTAAATGCCCATCTCAAACTGTGACTCTTCACCGCCCGCTAGGCTATTACGCAGGTGGTTCTGCTAGGCTATTACACAGGTGGTATCTGCTAGGCTATTACGCAGGTGGTTCTGGCCGGCTTCCATGGGGGGTTCATCAGTGGCAGGGCTGGTGACCCCGGGAATGGCGGGCAGATGCCTCCAGGGTGTTTTGGTCACAGGTGAGTTCCGACACTCCATCAGGAATTTACGGTCATTGATGATCCTGGCACCTCCCGGGGTGGTACTGAAGAGCTTGCTGAGGGAGGTGGGGGGTGAGTTGGGGGTCATGCTGTAGTCCCCGGTGGGGTGAGTGGGAGCTGCACGCCTTTGCTGAGCACCACTCCATGAGGGCGGGCGTGGCCAGGCCTGGGGTCTCGCTGCAGCTCCTGCCCCTAGACATGATCTCCTGTGTGCTGCAGCGTCAAAGCTCTCATGGCCCTCAGGGCATTTATCATAATGATATTTATATACTCTGCTATAAATAACAGGGCAAAGGGGCCTGTGGCACATTCGATATTAAAGCCCAAAAAAAATTCTGATTCCGCCTCTGGGAGGTAGGGTGGTTTCTGCCAGTGTGGAAATAAATCATACCAGAGGTCATGATGGTAGGAGCAGGCAGAGAAATTCTTACGTTCTGAGGATTATATACAAATTAGACAAACCACTTTATTTATTTATTTATTTATTTATTTATTTATTTGAGACAGAGTCTCAGTCTGTCGCCCAAGCTGGAATGTAGTGGCGTGATCTTGGCTCACCACAACCTCCGCCTCATGGGTTCAAGCGATTCTCCTGCCTCAGCCTCCCACGTAGCTGGAACTACAGGCATGTACCACCACGCCTGGCTAATTTTTGTATTTTATAATGGATACAAAGTTTCACCATATTGGACAAGCTGGTCTCGAACTCCTGACCTTGTGATCTGCCCGCCTCGGCCTCCCAAAGTGCTGGGATTACAAGCGTGAGCCACCACGCTCCTAACCACTTATTAATAGGACTGACGGGAGGATAATAGCTACAGTGACTTCATGTGAGATTGTTCGGGCCACTCTGCCTAGTGCACCGATTAGTGCATTTTTTGAATTAGACGCTCATCCTGATCAAAGGATAGACCGCTAGGCTCGATGTGGCTGATATGAACAGGAGGCTTATGTTAAGATTAATTATAGAGAGTGGAGTGTGGGGAGAGGGATTCTTTTGAGTTCGGTAATAGATAGTCCTAGAGTTGGAGCAATAATGTATGGGGGGTGTATTTCTATACATTGTTGTACATTATACAACAATCTGTACAAAGTTTTATTGCATCTGTGATTTTTACTGCCCGGTGCCCCCTGACTTCCTGGTGGTGGTGTCCCCTCTGCTCCCAAAGCTGCCAGGCTCCTGTGTCTCTTTCTCCCAATTCCTTTCTAGCCATACTTCCTGCTCAATTCACCTGTGGGTAGACCCAGTCCCTACTTCTAGAATCCTCCAGGGATGATTCTCATTGCCTCTTGCTCATTCTACACCCTGCAAAGCCCCTTTCATCAGGTTCTGCAAGGAAAGTCAGGCCCTGGGAATTCCCATGCATAATCCTTTCTCAGACAGGGTGTCTGTGAGGGGGGCGCCACGGGGCACAGACACTCGTGGCGGGGGAGAGGAGGGTCACAGCTGCCCCACCTTTGCCACGGGCCTCTCCCCAGCCTACTCCTGAGCCTCCTTAGAATGCTTGCTGCTGTGAGAGTTGCAGGTTCCCTGGCCTTGTGAGAACTGAAGGTTCCCTGGCCTTATGACAGCGCAAAGGGAAACAAGAAGTTCCAGAATACAGGGTCCTGGGGCCAGATCGGAGAGGGCACAGAGCCAGGGGCCCTGGCTAGACACAGGCCCAGGTCTGCCGCTGGCCGGCTGCAGCTGTGGCGCCTGGCATCGTCTCAACATGGCCCTGGAGCTCTACATGGACCTGCTGTCAGCACCCTGCAGGGCCGTCTACATCTTTTCAAAGAAGCATGACATCTCGTTCACCTTTCAGTTTGTGGATCTGCTGAAAGGTCAGCTTCCACTGCTGCCCAGCGGGCCTGGTCCTGGGGGGAGGCAGGGCACACAGCTTGGGGCTTATTTTTCCCCTTTATTTTATTTATTTATTTATTTATTTATTTATTTTTGGAAGAGTCTCACTCAGTTGCCCTGGTTGTAATGCAGTGGTGCTATTTTGGTTCATTGTAACCTCCAATGGGTTCAAATGATTCTCCCAGCTCAGCCCCCTGGTAGCTGGGATTACTGGTGTACACCACCATGCCCGGCTAATTTTTTGTATTTTTAGAAGGGATGGAGTTTCTCCATGTTGGCCAGGCTGGTCTTGAACTCCTGACCTCAAGTGATCAGCCCAACTCAGCCTCCAAGTGCTGGGATTACAGGCGTGAGGCACCATGCCCAGCCTGATTGGGGCGTTTCTGAGAAGCAGAGGCAGAGACAAGGGAGTCCCCCGAGAGGTCCACGGGGAAGGAAGAGAAGCCCGGGGGCTTGTAGGCTGCGTCCCTGTCCAGCCTACCTTAGCCAGTCCCCACTAATGACAGTCTTTATGCCGGATATGAACAGGCTCTTCTAGGGGAAGGGGGAAGGAAGAGCGGCTGGGACTCCCTGGGCTCCCACCAGGCGCCCTCACTTCCTGGTGGGAGTCTAGGACCTTGTGAACGCAGCACCTGCCTGCCAGGGTGCGAGTGGAGCCCTGGAAATGTTTCCAACAGGAGGCAGCTGGTCCAGGAAGAGCTTCAGTTCCTGCCCCCACATCAGATTCCCCATTCAGACAACCCCAATTGCATCTGAAAGGCTCCCCTGCGGATGTCCAGCCATGTGCTGGACCCGGCTTCCTTAAAGTGAAGACAGAGTGAGGGAGATGGGAGCGGGGCTGGGACCCAGACCCTCGGGGCTTCAGGTGATTCAGAGGCTGTGGCTGCAGATCCTGCTTTGTGGGTGGGCACTGGAGGCCTCCAGCTTCTGGGCCAAAGGGTCATCCTGGTCCTGGGACACAGGTAGGAGGCACGGGAGTCACCAGCCCTAGGGTGGGGCAGGCTGGGAGCCAGCAGTTCTTATCCCAGTCTGGTTCTGCCACGGCCTTGCCCTGTGACCTGGGGTGAGCCACAGTGTCCCTGCAGGCCTCAGTTCTCTCTTCTTTTTTTTTTGAGATGGATCTCCGCTCACCGCAACCTCCGCCTCCCGGGTTCAGGCAATTCTCCTGCCTCAGCCTCCTGAGTAGCTGGGGTCACAGGCACGCACCACCATGCCCAGCTAATTTTTTGTATTTTTAATAGAGACGGGGTTTCACCATGTTGACCAGGATGGTCTCAATCTCTTGACCTCGTGATCCACCCGCCTCGGCCTCCCAAAGTGCTGGGATTACAGGCTTGAGCCACCGCGCCCGGCCAGTTCCCTCTTCTTGAGAAAAGAGGGAGGCATTTGTGTCTCTAGGAGTCTCAGTTCTCTCTCCCCTGGAGTCCCACAGCCTCAGACCTTCCCTGCTCCTCCCAGGTCACCACCACAGTAAAGAATACATTGACATCAACCCCCTCAGGAAGCTGCCCAGCCTCAAAGACGGGAAATTTGTCTTAACTGAAAGGTGAGTCTTCCCCAGGGCCCTTGCACTGTCTCTGCTCCTCCTGGGAGACTTCGTGGGAGCATCTCCCTGTTTACCACGGAAAATCTCACACGCACACTAAAGTGGAATGAATGCTGACTAACGAGGGTCATGATGAACCCCGCAAACCCACCGCCCAGCTGCCAACTTGGGGTCTATTTTACATCAGTTCTGCCTTTGACACCCCATCATTTCATAATGTCTAGGGGCCAGCTCATGTCTATAATTCAGTACTTTGGGAGGCTGAAGCGGGTGGATGGCCTGAGCTCAGGAGTTCAAGACCAACCTAGCCTGAACAACATGGCACAACCCCATCTCTACAAAATATACAAAATGTAGCCAGCATGGTGGCCCGCACCTGTGGTCCCAGTCACTCAGGAGGCTGAGGTGGAAGGATTGCTTAGGCGGAGGTTGCAGTGAGCCACGGTTACGTCACTGCACTCCAGCCTGAGCGACAGAGTGAGACTCCATCTCAAAAAATAAAAATAAGTAAGCAAATAAATCAACAAATGTTAGAAACATACCTCTAAGAGGTAAGGGTTCTTAAAAAAAAAAAAAAAAAAAGGCCGGGCGAGGTGGCTCATCCCTGTGATACACGCACTTTGGGAGTCTGAGGTCGGAGGATTGCCTGAGGTTGGGAGTTTGAGACCAGCCTGATCAACATGGAGAAACCCCCTCTCTACTAAAAATACATAATTATCTGGGCCTGGTGGCGCATGCCTGAAATCCCAGCTACTCGAGAGGCTGAGGCAGGAGAACTGCTTGAATCCCAGAGGCGGAGGTGGCGGTAAGCCGAGATGGTGCCACTGCACTCCAGCCTGGGCAACAGAACAAGACTTAAAAAAAAAAAAAAAAAAAAAAAAAAAAAAAAACAGGCTGGGCATGGTGGCTCATGCCTGTAATCTCAGCACTTTGAGAGGCTGGCATGGGAGGATCGCTTGAGGCCAGAAGTTCAAGACAACAGTGATCTCTGATTGCACCACTGCACTCCAGCCTGGGTTATCATAGAGCGTAGCATCACTACGATACCATCAAGATACCTAATACAATTAACAGTAAGTCCTAGGTTTCGTCTAATATCTGGCGCCTGTTCAAAACTCTGATCCTCTCCTGAATATTTTCTTGGCGGTTTGTTTGGAGCAGGTCCAAAGGAGATCTGAGTCTCGCAGCTGGTTGCTGTGTCTGCTCCACTTTAAATCCATTGCTCTCTCCATACCCTGACTTTTCACCTTGCACGGCCGCTGTGATGATGATAAAGGAACCCTTGTCCTGTGGACAGTCCCATGGCAGCCGTCAATCAGCAAGTCCTAGGACGTCCCCTCTAAAGCAGGTCTCCCTCCGTCCCCTTCCCTCACCCCGATGCGTGTCTCCCTCCGTCCCCTTCCCTCACCCCGATGCGTGTCTCCCTCCGTCCCCTTCCCTCACTCTGATGCGTGTCTCCCTCCGTCCCCTTCCCTCTGTCCCATGGCCCCCACCCTTCCCACACACCACAACCTTCCCCGTAGCTGCTGGCCTCCCTGTTGTCCATTCTGCCCCCTCGGGCTCACCCTCCATCCCGCACCAGAGAGGTGGATCCTTCATGCCCTGGCTTACATAACGCCTAATCTTCAGGATTAAGTCCGTAACCTCCCTGCTTCTCCAGGGGCCATCATCCGTGGCCTCCACAGTGTCTGTCTCACCACTCCCCAGTCACCCCGACCTTCTTCCAGCCGCACCCACCTGCTCTCCTTTCTTCAAATTCACCTTGCTCCCCTTACCCTGGATTTCAGCATGTGTTTTTCTTTGCCTGTTTTTAGAGACACAGTCTCCCTCTGTGGTCCAGGCTGGAGTGCGGTGGCACAATCTTGGCTCGCTACAACCTCTGCCTCCCAGGTTCAAGTGACTCTCGTGCCTCAGCCTCCCAAGTAGCTGGGACTACAGGTGTGCACCACCACACCCAGCTAATTTTTCTATGTTCATTTTAGTAGAGACAGGGTTTCACCATGTTGACCAGGCTGGTCTCCAACTCCTGACCTCGAGTGATCCGCCCACCTTGGCCTCCCGTAGTGCCTGGATTACAGGTGTGAGCCACTGTGTCCAGCTTGTTTTTGTTTTTGAAAAAGGATCTGGCTCTTTCACTCAAGCTGGAGTGCAGTGGTGCGACCTTGGCTCACTGCAGCCCCAAACTCCTGGGCTCGAGTGATCCTCCCGCCTCAGCATCCTGATTCGGCACGTGCTGCTCCCCTCGCTGGCCTACTCTTTCCCCTACCACCAGCCCCAACTCCTACACCCTGCAGTTCTCCCTCCCTGCCCTTGCTGACTGTCAGACAGCCCTGGTGAAGATCTTTCCCAGGGCTGTTTGGGCTCCTCCTTTCCCTGGAGGCCCCAGCAGTTGGGACCAGGTCACACTGGGGTGACTGATGTAGGGGGACTTGGGAAAGCAAGGGCAGTGCCCCTGACTGGCCCCTTCTGCAGCGTGGCCATCCTCTACTACCTGTGTCGCAAGTACAGCGCACCATTACACTGGTACCCACCAGACCTGTACACACGTGCCCGTGTGGAGGAGTTCATGGCTTGGCAACACACGGCCTTTCAGCTGCCCATGAAGAGGATAGTCTGGCTAAAGGTGAGCAGGGTCACTTGTGGGGCTTGGGGACAAGGGGACAAGGGAGTCAGGAAGGCAGGAGATGACTTCCGGCCCTGCTGGCTGCTGGTGAACTCCAGTAAGTCTCCCTCCCTCTCTGGGCCTCATTTCCTCAGCTCCTTCTGCCTGCTAACAGCTGTCGGGAGTGTGGACTGAAACAGTGGGTATGAAAGAGTCTTACTAGGGCAACGGGAAGGGCATACAGGAGGGGCTGATGTCACTCACCCAGGACAGCATTCCAGGTTTTTCATTCTGAACAAGAGAATCTGAGTCAAAGGGCCCACAGAAGGCCAGGCAGGTGCGGTGGCTCAGAACTGTAATCCCAGTACTTTGGGAGGTCAAGGAGGGTGAATCACTCGAGGTCAGGAGTTCAAGACTAGGCTAGCCGACATGGCAAATCCCGTCTCTACCAAAAATACAAAAAAAATTAGCCGGATGTGGTGTTGTGCACCTGTAATCCCAGTTGCTTGGGAGGCTGAGGTAGCAGCATCACTTGAACTCGGGAGGTAAAATTGGCAGTGAGCCAAGATCAGGCCACTGCACTCCAGCCTGGGCAACAGAGTGAGACTCCATCTCAAAGAGAGAGAGAGAGAGAGAGTCTATAGAAAATTTGAAAATGACAACCAGTACACGTGTCCCTACTTCTAATTGTATGCCTGTGACAGGCCTCACCTAATCAATCACAGGATTTATGCCTGATGGGCTAACCAAATCCTTGTGAACATGTGGTAACTTCCAGCAATCAGAATTTCCACCAATCAGAACTGCTAAAAGAGGTGAAACTACTTTCTGTCCAATAGCTATCGAGCTGACAAGAGTACAGAGCCCTGGCAGGGCATGTGGCCCAGGAATGCAGCCTCCTCTTCCCTCCTCTTCCCAACCCTGGCCAGTTGCTGATCCCAAAGATAACAGGGGAGGAAGTTTCAGCTGAGAAGATCGATCACGCAGTGGCGGAGGTGAAGAACAGCCTGCAGCTCTTTGAGGAGTATTTTCTACAGGACAAGATGTTCATCGCTGGGGACCAAATCTCACTGGCTGACTTGGTGGCCGTGGTGGAGATGATGCAGGTGTGGGGAGGGGTGGAGGAGGGTTAGTTCACGGAGGTGAAACTCCTCTGTGACCAGCGGGGCCATCACTTGAGGATAGGCTGGTGAAGCCGGAAAGGCAGGTGGAGCTGCCACGGGGGCTGTGGGAGCCAGGTCTGGGTGCCCGGACTCAATGTGCGGGCAACAGGAAGCGCAGAACGTTATGAAACAGGAGGAATCACAATTCTCCAGGCTTGACAAAGTTTCTTCAGTGTGGGAGGAGCTGGAGGGTGAGCCTGAGACAGGGAAAAGAGCCCTGCATTTCCTGGTCAATCCACCAGCGTCCCCGATGCCTCCTCCTCTTGCTGGACTCCCCAGGAAATGTTCACTGGCTTCCTGGGTGTCCTTCTGGCCCTGCCTCTTTCCCAGAGCTCCAGACAGACAGCTGTGAAGGACAGCTCTCCTGGCTGGGTCTGAGCGGCGTCCACTGTGCTTTTCGAGGCACACCTGGGTGTGGGGCATTTATGTGGCCTCTACATGCCACATAAAGGGAGGGTGACCAGTCCTGCCTCTCAAGACGCTGGCCAGGGTCTACACTGGCCATCCTGCACACCAGCTAGGGCACTGCACACTCATCAGACAGTGGCCAGAGCTATGCCCAGGAGGAGGCATCCGGGATCCTGGTGGATTGACCAGGTGACACAGTGTTCTTTTCCCTATCCCAGAGATCTCTGCCCGATATGCAAATTAGTCTCTTCGATCTGTTTGCAGCGCAGACCAGCACGAGAAAAACTCATCCTGGCCTCCCCCAAGGGTTCAGTCATAGGCTTCGTCCCCCACCCCTTACATTTCACCCACCACCTCACCCCTCTTGGGCTTCCCAAAGATCTTGCGTGCAAGCCAAGCTCCAGGGTAGACTGCCTTAGTGAGCAGCCAAACTGCACGGCAGACTGCCCGCCAGGCCTCCCATTCTAGCCCCTGTGCTTGATCACAGTGGGAGGTTAAACATGGGGAAAAAACTGAGTCCTCCCCCTCATCCACATATACACACCTGGGATAAGGGGTTTCCCTGAAAGAAGGCAGGATTCATGGGAGGTCGCAGGCTGGAGAAGTGGGAGCTGCCTGGGCCAGGAGCCTTCTCAGTGTGGTTCAGAACTTGGGGTGAGAAGATCAGTGAGCAAGGGCCCTGGGGGATTCTGGATCCTCTATCCCCACCTACATCTATTACATAGTCTGTGACCCCTTGCTCAGGCTTGGTGGGTAGCAGCCTAATTCTTTGCAGAGGCTGATGGGGAGGGCCCCTGAGGCTGTGGTTAAGACCCAGGTGAGGCTGGTCCCCAGGATGACCACATCTTCCTCTTTATCTATACACAGCCCATGGCAGCCAAATATAATGCCTTCCTCAACAGCTCTAAGCTAGCTGAGTGGCTCATGCGGGTGGAACTGAGTATCGGCTCTGGCCTCTTTCGGGAGGCCCACAATCGACTAATGCAGTTGGCTGACTGGGACGTTTCTACATTGGATCCAGCGGTCAAGGAGAATATTTCTGAGTTGCTGAAGAAGAGCAAGTAACCCTAGACTCAGCCCATCCTGCAGGGCCTGGCTGGCTCAGCTCTCTGAGCCACGTTCCTTAAAGGAAATGTTAAAAAAAAGAAAAAAAAAACTGTTCCTTGCCTAATAAAGAACTGGAACAACCATCACAGCTGCTGAGCAGCAGACAGTTGGCGTGTGCGTAGGGTC
Organism: Saimiri boliviensis; assembly: GCF_048565385.1. Lineage (NCBI taxonomy): Eukaryota > Metazoa > Chordata > Mammalia > Primates > Cebidae > Saimiri > Saimiri boliviensis. Next base: position 27,259,637 of record NC_133469.1, on the reverse strand, counting down.
CGATGTGAGAGTGGGTGGTGGTCACAGATCCTTCCAGTTTCCCGAAAGAATTTTAAGAGCAAAGGGTTAAGTATAGTTACATTGTCAGTAATAATAGTTGGTGACTTCAAAACCCCACTTTCATTAATAGAAAAACTACAGAAGATCATCAAGGAAATAGAGACTTGAAAAACACTGTAAACCAATTGCACACAGTAGACACAAACAGAACTTTCCACTGGACGAGAGCAGAACAAGCATTCTTCTAAAGAGCACGTGGAATTTTCTCCAGTATAGAGCGTATATTTAGTCATAAGTCTCAAACTTAAGAAGACCGAAATCATACAAAGTATGTTCTCTGGACACACTGGAATAAAGTTAAAAATCAAGAACAGAAATAACTCTTTGTTAAGCCCTATCCTATGTGCCTGTTAGACATGCTTATAGGCACATAGTACATTCTGTCTCCTTGTTCTTTAGCCAAAATATCAGTGCTAGACATGCCCACAGGCACGTCCCATCTGGCAGCCTATGCCCCTTCCTTATTTGAACTTCTCCATTGCTTTTACCTGTTTAGATAAATTTTAAGTTGTTAGCCAGTCAGGTTATAATTTAAATAGTGAGGTCTGGCTCCAGCCAACGGAGATCAAACACAGCAGTAAGGACAACCCCAAATGCGTAAGGGATAAATGTCTGCTTTTCCTTTGTTTGTTGTACTCTCACGGAAGATGGCTAGCAAGGGTACCCTTCCTGCAGTGCAGGAAGTAAAAATTGCTTTGCTGAGAAGTCTTTTGTCTCGGTGTTGATTTTTCTTTGCCACATCGAGCGTCTGTTTTCAACAGTCTCCTAGGTCTCTCTCCTCACTCTGAAGCGATGCTGTGTCCCACAGGTGGCATACAGGGCTGGTTCATTAACCTCCTTGCAGGAAGGGAAGTCCCCGGCTATTTCCTGGCCCTCTCCCATGCCTCCTCATAACCTTCATCCCTGTCTTCTCTACACCCCACTCCCTGAAAACTGGCCTGTCCATGCCCCACACCTGGTCTCAAACTTGTCACCTGTCCCTGCCCTCTCCCCTCTGGACTGTCATACTTATCTGTTGTGTGTCTCAGACCTTCTGTTATCTGAGTCACTAATAAACAAACCACTAATAGTACAAGATCATGACAGACAGAGACTCTTGGTATGCCTGACTTTCAGTGGAGGCTGCTTTAAGTATGCACACTTATACAGAATTTTATATGTGTAGTCGAAATGGTACATATAAACCTACACTTTTTTCTTTCATGTTTTGGGGGTGTGGGGGAGCCTGGGTCTCACTCTGTCATCTAGAGTGGAGTGCAGTGGCACATTCACAGCTCACTGAAGCTTCGATCTCCTGGGCTCCAGCGATCCGCCTGCCTCAGCTGCCCAGGCACCTGTAATTTTTTTTTTTTTTTTTTTTTTAATGAAGGGAATCTTGCTATGTTGCCTAACCTGGTCTTGAATTCCTGAGCTCAAGCAATCCTCCCTTCTTGGCCTCCCAAAGTGCTGAGATTACAGGTGTCAGCTACTTTGCCTGGCTACAATTTCAGTCGTATTTACAATGTACAATTCAAGTGATTTTGCCACACTGACCACACTCATGTTTAAGCCACATCAACAGATTTCCTACACAGTCAGTGTGGACCAGCTGAGGGTGGGGAAGGTCGAGAATCCAAGGGTCACTGCCCAGCCCCACCCGAGCCCGCACGTGTAATTGGATCTCGTGATTGCCCAAGAGAAGCGCAGATTTCCCTAGGGAACATAAAACTGCCTGACACTGAAATGGTGGCAAATCAATCAAAAATATTTTTAAGCTCCCGTTGCATTGATTATTAGGGTCGAGGCTGGGGAAGACTCCTATAGGCGCGTGTGTGTCTGTGTGTGTTTGGGATGTTCAGACCTCTAATTGGGCTAGGAACCAGGCGACCACCACGCCGAAAGCTTGAGGAGCGAAAAATCTACCAGGCGCTGGCCAGGAGGGTCCAGGAAGGGACCAGGTGGGGCCACGACGCAGTGAAAGACTCGTAGTGGGGGGGGGCTACACGTAGTGCGTGTGGGGGGGTGTCAATGGGACTTCCGGAAATCTTAGCCAGCACACGTGACTTTTGTTTGTAGAAGCGGGATGTACCCTAGACAGCCAATCGGGGAGCGCCGAATCTCTGTCTAGCCAATAAGAATCCAGGTTTCTGTGGCGTCACGCCCCTGCGCCCGGGTGCGCGACACTTGGGTACTCCGAGCTTTTTCTCCGCCCGTGTTGGGTTCGTTCCTGTGCCCGCCATGCCGTTCTTAGAGCTGGACACGAATTTAGCCGCCAACCGAGTGCCCGCGGGGCTGGAGAAACGGCTCTGCGCCGCCGCTGCCTCCATCTTGGGCAAACCTGCGGACGTGAGCGTGGGGCGGGCAGCACCGGGTGAGGGGAGGTTGGTGGGCCAGGGGTCCGGGCCTGTCCCTGCTCCGCCTCCCTGACCGCGACCCCGTCCCATCTCCTTAGGGACCACATCCCCCCTCATCTCGCACGCCAAGCTCTGACTTTCCGTCCTCCACGATCCCGCTGCTCCCCCTCTGCATGGCTTTCCCTTGTCGCCCTCCCCCGTCATGACCCGGACATGACCTCCAGGGACCTCCGCCTGTACCGGGATTCCTGACCCCGCAAACACTGCGCGTTTCGGCTTTTGCGCGCTCGGGTCCGTCCCCAGAGGTAGCCCGGGCCCGCCCCAGCTTCGGGCAAAACTTTCCGTGTTTCCCTCAGCGCGTGAACGTGACGGTGCGGCCGGGCCTGGCCATGGCGCTGAACGGGTCCACCGAGCCCTGCGCGCAGCTGTCCGTCTCCTCTATCGGCGTCGTGGGCACCGCCGAGGACAACCGCAGCCACAGCGCCCGCTTCTTTGAGTTTCTCACCAAGGAGCTATCTCTGGACCAGGACCGGTGCGTAGGGGAAGTAGGGGATCCGTTTGGGACTACGGCAGACGACTCAGTGATCCTGCCTCGGGGGGAAAATCCCATTTCTTGCCCTGCCCAGTAGGGACACATCGGGGCGTGGGGCCCTTCACCTGAGGTTTGTGAAAGAAACGAACCTCAGGCTCCTTATCGTAGGACCATCTTCAGAGTGCAGTGCGGGCAGGATTGAATGAATTCCTGGCTCTGCTCCTCTAAGTCTGTGAATGGGGAAGGCTCGCTTTTAACTATTCCCTAGAGGCATTGCAAGGGTCATATGGGATTGTTTGTGCTGTATCTGCCTTAGCTCGTGGCAGAGTAGGTACACCTGGCTGAAGAGTGATTTTCTAGAACTTTTTCCAGAAAAACGAGCCAGGCTGGTCAGAAGGAATTCTGGGTATGTTTTGAGGTTATGTCTTTTGGACCTATGTCCCAACCAGATTCCACGTGAGGTTCACGGGGACTCAGAGTAGTGAAAGAGCATTGGCCTGGATGTCTAGACGTCTGCTTTGGGTCCTGCATAGCTGGGGGATCCCAGACAAACTTGGAAATGAACCATCTGGTTAGCAACCTCCTCTTCTGTGAAAACAGGGAAATGACGTCCCTCCCCCGCAAGAAGCCTCTACAACCCAAACCTGTCATTCTGTGACAGAGTTAAAGTTCCCTCTTGGGTAAAAGATATTCTTGAGCCACGTCCATGCCTCTGAGGAAGTAAGGGCATGAGAAGCTTGAAAGGACACTGGCCAGGTATGGTGGCTCATGCCTGTAATCCCTGCACTTTGGGAAGCCAAGGCGGGAGGTTCAGTTGACCCAGGAGTTGGAGACCAGTCTGGGTAACATAGACACCATCCTCCCAGAAAATGTTTGAAATTAGCCAGACATGGTGGTGTGCACCTGTAGTCCCACTTACTTTGGAGGATGAGGTGGGAGATGGCTTCAGCCCAAGAGGTTGAGGCTTCAGTGAGCTGTGATTGCGACATTGCACCCCAGCCTGGGTGGCAGCGAGACCCTGTCTCCAAAAAAAAAAAAAAAAACACCTTCTGGAGTGGAGCCTTTGTTAGTCCGTGAAGGCCAATGAGGTATGGCCGAACCTGATGTGTCCTCTCTCAAGCTATGGAGAAATAATAGAGTCAGCCCTCTGTATCGCTGGGTTCCGCGGCTGTAGATTCAACCAACCGTGGATTGAAATATCAAAGAAAAAAATGGGTAGTTGCATCTATACTGAGAATATGTACAGACTTTTTCCTTGTCATTATTCCCTAAACAATACAACTACCACATATATTCGATTAGGTATTGTAAGTAACCCAGAGATGATTTAAAGTATGTGAGAGGATGTGTATAGGTTATATGCAAATATTACACCATGTTATGTAAGGGACTTGAACACGTGTAGATTTTGGTATCCTCTGGGATCCTAGAACAAATCTCCCATGGATACTGAGGAAAAACTGTTATTCTAAGAACAAGTATTAAGAAATGCTTACCATGTGCTGGGTGCTCTACAGGTACTTTACACTCATGATCCCGTTCCATCCTTACTGTCCCTGTCCACACTCTCTTTGCTCAGACAAGACATGCTATCCCCATGAGGTAAATAGCTCCATTATGCCACTTTTATAATGGGAAGATGGAGGCTGTTCATACTGCCCCCTGCCCCTAGGCAGGCTATCCCGAGCTCTGATGCTCCTCGCTGGAATCTTGCTGTCACCTCTGAGAAGGTCATGTTCACTTATGGCACAGGCATTAGTGGCTGGGGTTGGCGGGGGGTCACTCTGTGCCCAGTCTTTGAGAAAACGTGGCTGAGACATGTGCCCGTAGGGAGCCTGCAGTTAGGAGGAGGCAGGCTGCCCCTGAGCCCACACCAAGACTGATGGAGATGATGGAGTGTACAGTAATCACACTGAGGCCACTGTTGAGTGTCTATCATAGGTGGGCCATGCTGGTGTGCAGCCCCCATCCCACACCTGAGTGTCCCACTGCCCTGCTGGAGGTTGGGGGAAGATCATTACTGGGATGAGTAGGCCTGCAAAATGCGTGGTGGGCTGAGGCAGGCTGTCCTGGGTACCCACAGTTGGGAGTCCCCAACAGGGGTCTTGTAAGGTGTGGTGTTAGCCAAGGGGCTGATGATATCTTTTTCTCTGTCTCCTGAAGGATAGTTATCCGCTTTTTCCCCCTGGAGCCCTGGCAGATTGGCAAGAAAGGGACGGTCATGACTTTTTTATGATTGGCATGGAGGGATCCAGGGCATCTCTGAGCTGGCTGCCCCTTCCAGGGAGACCTCTTGGCAGAGTGAGGGCCTGGTGATACCAGCTTCGGATAATCCTGCATACAACATTCCTGTGATCACATAATCCTCTTCTTCATCTTATACGAAATAAATGAAGAGAGCTTCCTTGTTCAAACATGACTTCTTACCTCCTATTATCTCTCCTGGGTATCCTGGGCCACCATGAGCAGCAGGGCTGGTGGATAAAGAGACTGTATGGAACCTGGAGAGGGATGTCTTCCATCTTCAGGGCTGCTGTCTGCTATGTTTAGACTGCTCAGATCTGGGTGTGGAAGTCTCAGCCTGGAGGCTCTGCTCTGTATACCCATGTGCAGGCCTGTGGGAAGGTGTGGGCAGCTGGTCCAGCTGGGGCCTCCCTGCAGACCGCTGACCTGAGCTCCTGTCCTCAGCCCCCAAATGGGACCAGAACTCTGTTCTCCTCCTGAAGCCTACTCCCTCCGTGACTGGCTGGATGGCCTGCTAATCTCCTCTCCCCTTTGCCCCACCCCTGTGAAGTGTGGGCAGGAATTGCCTGTGTTCCTTTGGGGTTGGTCACCAGTTTTCCAAAAGCAGGGTCCCCCGTCTGCCCCTCCTCCTCCACAGGGTTGCAAGTTCTGACTCCCACCCTTTGGCAAGGCTCAAGCCCTCCCAGCCAGCATCATCCCTTCCTGGCAGTAGCAATGGCTTTCACAACCTTTCAGCCCAAGGGCCCCCAGGCCGGGAGGAAGGCTGGGGGGACACACGGCAGGCCTGTAAGGCTTCCTGTGTCTTCTCCTGTTGCACCTGTGCCTCACACTCACACACAGACACACAACCACATACCTTCACACACATCCTCCCACGTCCACACACAGTCACACGATAGTCACATTCACACACATATACAACCAGATACAAAAGCATACCACTAACTCACATTCACAGTCACACGGTTCATACACGCACAGTTCACTGACATTCACACACACGCATCACACACAGGCAATTCAGTCACATGGCCAAAAGCCAGTCCTCACCTTGCTATGGCTCCCTTCCCAGTGTCGCCTCAGCTTTTGGCCCTCAGTTTCCCCTTCCCACACCTGCACTGCTGGAGAGCCCTGAACACACCCCCATCTCATGCCTCCAGCACTCGCGCAAGCCCTTCCCTCTGCCAAGAGCACTAAGTGGAATTCAAGGTCACTTCGCGGGACCCTTCCCTGCCCCTCCTCACAGCACAATTAGTTCAGCGGAGGTCACTCTCCCGGGCTTACTGCCACCTACACAGCACCGGGACAGACTGTTGAGCTTTGCTCTTTATTTCGTATACTATACTGGAGTGTCTAGAAAGCAAAACCGTCCGATTAGGAACAATGCAAAAGCAGCCAGTGTGGATCAAGAAGGCACAGGCTGTGGCCGCCGTCCCCAGCACCTGATGGGGGAGCAGGGGTGGTAATGGAAAAGTCCCAGGAAAGCAGGCCACAGTGTCCCCGAGAGACACTGGAAATCACTGAGAGAGAGACGGCTGGAATGGGACCTAAGAAGCCACTACCAGGCACCCTCAGGGCAGGACAGTTGCAATGGTTGCTGCTGGGAGTACTTCTGGCTAGGAGTGGCACATGGTGGGCACAGGGCAGGCATGGGAAATGGGGGGCACTGGGCAGTAGCCCAGAGCGTGTATGAAGCATCCTGTTTATTGGTTGGCAGTGACATCTACTGTCACATCTTGAGAACTGCATCCACAGCCACAGGGCCTCCTGTGAAGACCTCAGGGCAAACTGCGCAGTCCTGCCCTTAGAAGGTGATGCCAGGGGGTGAAGCGACACCTTCCTTGGAGGTTTGCATTCCTCAGAGTCCCTCCAGCATCTTGGTTTTCCTGATTCCAATGTCCTCCCTTGATCCCCCAGCCCTAGGGGTAGTAGCTTCTTGCCGTGTTTACCTCCGAGTTAACCTGGATTTTCTCTGTCTTTGGAGTTCTCTAATGCCTGGTTACCAATTCCGTATATTAAGTTCTCTGTTAAAATAATTGTGGTGGGGTCCATCCCATGGATATACCTGGAGGTCTGTGTGACAAGGTATAATCCTACTGTTTGCTGTTAATACAAAACTGTCCTAAAAGGTAGGAACGTTTGTTAAAAGGTATCTTTTAAGCTTCCTAGACTTCAAAGACTGTTGCTGTGTCCTGTGAAACATTGCCTATATCCTTTAATAGTTTGCAATTCGAATTGGTAACTTATTTAATATGTTGTTGCCCCGGTGTTACAGTTGTGTTGACTTGTTATCTTGAGGTTACTTTGGTTAACCATGATGAGGATTACTAGCACATACTTTCACTCTAATAAAACCAATAACTCTTGGTTCCCTATTCAAAGTGTTTGGAATCTTTATTTTATTTAAAACACTGATGACATTTGCCAATTTTTGATTGCTTTCTTCATGTTGTTGATTTGTAGGAGCTCTTTATATATTGCAGATTTAGTCTCCTATTGGTTACGTATGCTGCATTTGAGGAGTAGCAGCACTGCCAAGGACACTGAGTGTCCTGCCTATGCAGAGCTTCACCGGAAGCTGGAGACAAGGAACTGACGCAAGATGGAAAGATAAAAAGAGGCAAGTAAGAAACAGAATTGATCCCCAGTGCTGAGATCCTGGCCCCTATCCCAGACCCTTCAGGGAATCCTGGCAATTTGAAGCAGCATAGTCGGATAGGCCTCTGATGGGGGTGTTGGGAGGGTTTTTTTGGCCTCCTTTTCCAGGATGCTCCAGTCCCCAGCCCCCATGTGAATGGACCACAGGGGCCCAGGCAGTGTGGTCATCCTTAGGGCCCCAGAGCAGCCGGGGTGGGATCCCACACCCAGGCAGGAGGTGGAAGCTCAGGGTTCTGGCCCCAGATCATCCAGAGACTTGCTCTATGATTCTGGGCAAAGTCCTGGTTTTCTCTAGGCCTCAGTGTTTCTGTCTGCCTCATCGGTGTGGCACAAAGAGGGACACTGCCCACAGGCTGAGCTCACACCTGCATCAGCTCCTCCAGCGCCATGAGATCAGCCAGCATCACCTGCTGGCCAGCAAGGAAGGCCCTGTCCCCAGGAACTTGTCCTCTATCCACTGCAGTGCATAATCCATGGCAGTCCTGTTGCGTTTCACCTTCTCCTTGGGCACCTGGACCCCAGTGAATGGCCCCAGCACCTGAGGGGGGCAGAGAGTGGGTCAGTCTATGGCCCCTGCCTACTCCCAACTACTCTCTGATGGCCAAGCACTCCCCACATGGCTCGCCTCACCCGGGTCCACAGGAGTACACCAAAGGTGCCGCGGATGCAGTTGGCATGCCAGCCCAGATACTCATGAACACGGGCACGAGCCTGAAGGTCAGATAGCAGTGGTCCACTGTCTGGTACTTACAGCTCAGGTACATCAGGATGGCTGAGCTGGGAATGAATGGGCAGTGGCTATAAGGACACTGGCTATAAGGCCTTTACCCCCAGTGGGGCCCAGGGTCTTCTCTGCATTTGAAGGACTGTCCTCCAGCTGCGGCCTCCAGCTCCAGCTCCTCGGCACCCCCCCTCCTCCCCCGAGTCTCCTGTCTTTGTTATCGTGGGCACCGACTCTTGGCTGGACCTTCTGCTTTGCACTTTGAGAACTGCATCTCTGTGATACCCCAGCAGCTGCCCTGTGAGGTAGAGACTCGTTACCTCTTTAGCACAAGAGAAAACTCAAGGTCAGAATGGTCAAGTGATACGTCTGAGGTGGTGCAGCTCAGAAAAGGCTCCCTGGACCCCTGGAACCCTGCATGGGGCCGGCACACAGTGGATGCTCAGTGGAGTGCCTTGCGTGTCCATGCGCATCGGTCAGGGATCAGGAGGGGAAGCACATCTTTTGCCCTCCTCTGACAGGTCTCTCGCCATCACTTCTGCAGCTAGCTGACCTCTTGTCCTCTTCCTGCCTGGTGGCTGGACCTCACCAGGAGCTGTGCCCTCGGGCCATGGCATTGGCCTCCAGTCCCAGCTTGGGCAGATTGGGGTAGTCTGAGAGAAGTCAGTAGAGGCTATTTTCAGCTTGCTTGCATTTATTGAACCTGCTCTGTACAACACTGGAAAAATGTCCCCTTGTCCTCTCTTCCAATCCCCTTCAGTCTGGGAGTGGAGGGGCACTGGGGCTCAGAACAGGATGAAGACAAAGGTTCTTGGACAGGCTGTGTCAGCCCCTGCTCATCCCAGACACAACCCAAGCCGTATGTGCTCCCCAGGTGCCCCTCCTCTCTCCTCCCTGCCCATGGGATATGAGCCAGGGCCACGTGTTGCTTTTCAGAGGCCTGGTACCAGAGACCCTACCTGGTTCCAGGCCTTGCCCAGACCCACAAATGACTGGGCCCTGCCATCCTACAAAGGCCCCAGTGCAGGGACATCGGAAGGTTCTTTTAGAGCTTTGTTTCTCCAAGCCGCAAGGCAGCAGGAGGGAGGGAGCGAATGGGATCCTCTACAAGGGATCTTAGAGTTTCACCCAGTGGAATGTGACAGACTGTGGCCTGCAGAGCTGCAGAGCAGCTGCTGCCAGACAGCAGGAGCTCCGTTCGTGCCCAGGATGGGGAGGGTGCCGCAGCTGCAGGGGGCCGGAACGTTAGTGCCCAGGATGGGGAGGGTGCCGCAGCCGCAGGGGGCCGGAACGAGTACTGCTCGGGAACCTCCTTTCCTCTCCCTGGATCCCGGCCCTGGCATCTCACCAGGGGACGCAGTGATGGGCCACGGCTGGGCCTGGGACCCTGGCTGAATCTTTCAGAGTATCCTATCCCTCTGGCCAGTGCCCCAAGCAAGCCAACCAGAATGCTTCCTTGGAAGTTTTGAAATTGGAACTCCCTATGGGGAAGTAACTAGGAGCTGGGGCCACCTATAGTGGCATTTCCTGAGTTCATGGAGTAGGCCAGTCTGAGAGAAAAGCTGACTCAGAGAAAGGGAGTGATAGCCAGGCTGGTGGCCCATACCTGTAATCCCAGCTACTGAGCTCCGGAGGCTGAGACAGGAGGATCACTTCAGGCCAGGAGTTTGAGATCAGCTTGGGCAACATGGTGAGACCTCGTCTCGCTGTTTCTGTCTCTTTCTCTCTTTTTTCTTTTTCTTTTTTTTTTTTTTTTTTTTTTAAAGACGGGGTTTTACCATGTTGGTCAGGCTGGTCTTGAGCTCCTGACCTCAGGTGATCTGCCCGCCTTGGCCTCCAGAGTGCTTGGATTATAGGCATGAGCCACCGTGCCTGGCCATTTTTTTTTTTTTTTTTTTTTTTTTTTTTTTTTTTTTTGAGACAGTCTGGCTCTGTTGCCCAGGCTAGAGCACAGTGGTGTGATCTTGGCTCACTGTAGCCTTTGTTTCCAGGGCTAAAGTGATCCTCCCACCTCAGTCTCTTGAGTAGCTGGGACTACAGGCATGTACCACTGTGCCCGGCTAATTTTTGTATTTTCTGTAGAGACAGGGTTTCGCCATGTTGCCCAGGCTGCTCTGGAACTCCTGGGCTCATGTGATCAGCCCAGCTTGGCCTCTCAAAGGGCTGGGATGATAGGCATGCGCCACCGTGCCGGGCCCTAAGTTTTGGTGTTTTTTTTGTTTGTTTCTTTTTTGTTTTTAATTAGTGGGGTACGGTGGGTGCACCTGTAGTCTCAGGCATTCCAGAGGCTGAAGCGGAATGACTGCTGGTGCACAGGACTTGGAGGTTGTAGTGAGCCGTGAACATGCCACTGCTCTTCAGGCTGGGTGGCAGAGCAAGATGTCATGTCAAGAAAGAGACAGAGAGAGAAGGAAAAGAAAAAAATGGGGAGACAGAGATCCAGTCTCAAAGAAATAAGGGGGGGAGGGGGAGGGAAGGAAGAGGGAGGGAAAAGGAAAGGGCAAGTGTGGGGAAGACAGAAACAGGTTCCGATTCCAGTTCTCTTGGTGGCCTCTACACCCCTACTCTCCTGACTGGAGAAGTTTTCTGAGAAATCTCCCCACCCACCCACCTCCCACTCCAATTTTTTTTTTTTTTTTTTCTCTAAGCTAATTGGCATTGAGTTTCTACTTGAAAAACACAAGAAAGTTCCAGGAAAAGCCTGAGAAGCCCTGGTGGGCTGAGGATTCAGCTCATATGAGCTAGTATGGGGGAATGCTGGAAGAGTAAAGAGTGAAAGTCCAAGAAGAAATTTGCATCCAGGAAAGGAGATCAAAGAGTTAACCTAGTTGGATCCCAGAAGAGCCTGAGAGTTTCCTGACCTCATTCACTCACTGCAGGTTCCAAAGGCCAGGCTTCCTGTGGGCTGGCTGCCCCCTCCTACCCACAGGGTGAGACCTGGCTCATGGGTGGATGGGCTTCTGTGCTCCCCTGGCCTCCCTCCCCCAGGCTCAGGTGCCTGCTCTTGCATCTCCCCTGGTCTCAGAGTCACCTCCATCCTCAGCAAGGACCTCACTTGGCCACTTAGCTCCTCTCTCCTCCACCTTCAACCTCTTCCCCTCTTCTGGCTTCTTCTCCCACATAAAAACCTGCTTGACTCCTGTCAAAAATCTCTCCCCTTTTAACCACTGTTTCCTTCTGCTCACTGGCTGGTTGAAGGCATCATTTCCAGGCTGTGGCCATCACTTTCCTGCCCCAACTCCAGCCTGGGCAATAGAACAAAACTCACCAAAAAAAAAAAAAAAAATTTTTTTTAAAACTCCTGGACTCAAGCAATCCCGCCACCTGGACCTCCCAAAGTGCTGGGATTATAAGCATGTGCCACTGCACTTAGCCACGTTTGTTAATTTCACTACTGGCAAACATCAGGGAGAGGCTGACCCACAGGACCTGGGAAGGGGATTGTCTTTTGGATAGAGATCAAGACCAGGGTTGGGTCAGAGGAAAGTCAAAGAAATGACACATTTGGGTTAGAAGCAGAGGCTCACCAGGCGCGGTGGCTCAAGCCTGTAATCCCAGCACTCTGGGAGGCTGAGGTGGGTGGATCATGAGGTCAAGAGATTGAAACCATCCTGGTCAACATGGTGAAACCCCGTCTCTACTAAAAATACAAAAAATTAGCTGGGCATGGTGACGCGTGCCTGTAATCCCAGCTACTCAGGAGGCTGAGGCAGGAGAATTGCTTGAGCCCAGGAGGCAGAGGTTGCGGTGAGCCGAGATCGCGCCATTGCACTCCAGCCTGGGTAACAAGAGCGAAACTCTGTCTCAAAAAAAAAAAGAAAAAAAGAAGCAGAGGCTCAGGCTGAGCCTGAGATTTATTATCCAAACTTAAAATGAAATGCAGTGATTAAAGGACACAAGATCTCTGTGTGCATCATTCTCTTTGTGGCTTTCAGGCAGCTGTGGGAGACAGGGTAGGGATGGTGGTCTGGGGAGCTGAGGTGCTCTGGGACTTCGGCAAGTCTTAAGCAAGCCATTCCTGCTCTCTGGGCCTGGGTCCCATGGGCCATTAGAAATGAAAGTGATGGCCGGGTGTGGAGGCTCATGCCTGTAATTCCAGCACTTTGGGAGGCCGAGGCGGATGGATCACGAGATCCGGAGTTCAAGACTAGCCTCACCAACATGGTAAAACCCTGTCTCTACTAAAACTACAAAAATTGGCCAGACACAGTGGTGGGCACCTGTAATTCTAGCTGTTGGGGAGGCTGAAGCAGGAGAATCACTTGAACCCAAGAAGTGGAGGTTGCAGAGAGCCGACATGGCACCATTGCACTCCAGCATGGGCAACAGAGCAAGACTCTGTCTCAAAAAGAAAGAAAGAAAATGAAAGCGCTTTGTGAACTGCTGAGGGCAGTGCAGGGGTGAGGTTTCCCAGCTCACTGGATCATGGCCAGTACCCTGGGCAACAGCTTCTGCTTTGTGGTGGGGTCTGCAGGTGGCAAGTCCTTGGCCTTCAGAATGATGTCATGGGCCTCCTGGAAGAGGTCCTCCCCCACTGCTGCCTCCACGCGATTCCGCCACGCGGCCAGCTTGGGTCGGCCTTCGAAGACTTGGCAGCCAGCACCCACGGGCTGTGGGGAAAAGGGGACAGAATGGGGATGGATGGTTGTAAGGGCAAAGATGGGCAGCATCTGATTTGGGGACCACAGAAGCTCCAGAAGGGGTTTGCACACACACATAAGCACAGTCCCGTAGCCAGGTGGGGCAGGCATAAGCAGGACTTCAGCAACTAGCGAGGACCCCCCCTGCCTAGTGGGCCCACCAGCCCCCAGCACTCACGTGCATCAGCTCCGTGATGGCTACCAGGTCAGCTAAGGAGATGTGAGGCCCGGCGAGGAAGGCCTTGTTCTGGAGGAACTTGTTCTCGAGCAACTGCAGGTTCACATCCAACTCTGCCAGGGTGGCTGCCAGTGTCTGGGGAGATACCGGCTCACCCAGGAAAACAGGGAACATCACCTGGGGATTGGGCAGGTGAAGTGGGGAGTTAGTGGGGTGGGGAGTTAGTTTTGGTTTGCATTTCCCTAAGGATTAGTGATGCTGAGCATCTTTTCTTGTACTTGTGACCCAAAATGATAATATTCTGAAGACATTGTGTTAAGTAAAATACATCGATTTATTTTTACTTGTTTTGTTTTGTTTTTGAGACAGTGTTTCACTCTGTCACACAGGCTGGAGTTCAGTGGCGCTACTGCAGCTCACTGCAATCTCTGCCCCCCTGGGTTCAAGAGATTCTTCTGCCTTAGCCTCCCGAGTAGCTGGGATTACAGGCACACACCATCACACCCGGCAGATTTTTGTGTCTTTATTAGAGATGGGGTTTCACCATGTTGGCCAGCCTGGTCTCAAACTCCTGACCTCGTGATCCACCCGCCTGGGCCTCCGTAAGTGTTGGGATTACAGGCGTGAGTCACCGTGCCCAGCCCTCCCTCTACTTTTTAAATGTGCCTACTAGAAAATCTAAAATTACGTATGTGGCTCACTTTATACTTCTATCGGACAGCACTTGACTAAATGAACTAAATTCCAGAGAGGCACAAGCCCTTCCCAGATAAGCTACTTTTATTCCAATTTCATTTCCTGGAGCCCAAGCAGGCAGTGAGAAAGACTGCCACAGGCACAGGCTTTTCTGACAGAGCAGCAGTTTGGGAACTGGGGGCAGGGCTGAGCAGCAGAGAGATCTTATAGGCACTGTAGTAGTTGGTGATTAGATTCCAAAGCCCTGCTGGAGTGAGGCTAGTGACTTGATCTCACATTCAAGATATTTGAAACCAAAGATAAACCGAAACCAACTAAACCTGCAACCAGCCCCCCTCCTGATTAGCTAGAAGAGAACAGCCTCACATCCTGGCTGCCTGACAAAGGGAAGTACAAGCCCTTGTTTGCGGATATTTATTATGCAATTTAATCTCTACTTTTCTTTCAGCATCATGTCTGGCACACAAGAATAATTCATGAGGCCTGGCACGGTGGCTCATGCCTGTAATGCCAACACTTTGGAAGGTCGAGGCTGGCAGATCACCTGAGGTCAGGAGTTCAAGACCAGCCTGGCCAACATCGTGCAACCCCAACTCTACAAAAGATACAAAAATAAGCCAGGCGTGATGGCGGAAGCCTGTAATTCTAGCTACTTGGGGGGCTGAGGTGGGAGAATCTCTTGACCCCAGGAGGTGGAGGTTGCAGTGAGCCAAGATCAAGCCATTGCATTCCAGCCTGGGCGACAGAGAGTCCATCTCAAAAAATTCAAAAATAATAATACATCATGAAATATGCAAAGAAGCGGCAAGTGTGACTCATTATCAAGAGGAGGGAAAAAACAGTAGAAATAGACCCATAGGCTGGGCACAGTGGCTGATGCCGGTAATCCCAACACTTTGGGAGGCCAAGGAGGACGAATCACTTGAGGCCAGGAGTTTGAAACCAGCCTGGTGAAATCCGGTCTCTACTACAAATACAAAAAGTAGCCAGGTGTGCTGGTGGGTGCCTGTAATACCAGCTACTTAGGAGGCTGAGGCAGGAGAATCGCTTGAGCCCGATAGGTGGAGGTTGAAGTGAGCTAGATCGCGCCATTGCACTCAGCCTGGGTGACAGAGCGAGACCCGTCTCAAAAAACAAACAAAAACAGACCCACATTTAGAACAGTTAGGTGTTGAAATTAGTTGACAAGATTTTTAGTTAACCGTGATAAATATATTAAAGAATTTAGAAAAAAAGATAAAATGGATGAACAGATGGTGAATTTCAGCAGAGAAGTAAAAATTCTAAGAAACAACCAAATGCGGCTGGGTTGGTGGCTCACGCCTGTAATCCCAGCACTTTGGGAGGCTGAGGTGGGCAGCACGAGGTTAAGAAATGGAGACCATCCTGGCCCAGCATGGTGAAACCCCGTCTCTATTGAAAATACAAAAATTAGCTGGGTGTGGTAGTGCACACCTGTAGTCCCAGCTACTCCGGAGGCTGAGGCAGGAGCATTGCTTGAACCTGGGAGGTGGAGGTTGCGGTGAGCCGAGATCGCCCCATTGCACTCCAGCCTGGTGAGAGAGCAAGACTTCGTCTCAAAAATAAACAAACAAAAAACCAAATGGAATTTCTAGAGGTGAAAAATACATTCTCAAAGAATGTATGGGATGAGCTTAACAGCAATTTGGCACAATAGGAAAATCTGTGAAGGCAAAGACAGGTCGGTAGAAAAAAATTCAAAACTGAAAAGAAGAAAACGGTGCCTGAGCACTTTTGGGGAATGTCCTGACTGCCGCCCCCACACTCCCAGCCTCACCTTATGCCACAAAGCCCGGAGGCAGCTTCTCCGCAGAGTCGTATGCTGCCATGCCAGGTACTCGTCCACGCGTGCTCGGGCCTGCAGGTCCTGAGGATACCAGTAGTCAGGGACCTTATATTTGTGTGTCAGGTAGAGCAGGATGGCCACACTGTGGGTGAGGGGAGACATGGGTAAGGAAGGGCACTGTGCCGGGTATTTTCTACATAGTCCTTTTTTTTTAAGACAGTCTTCCTCTGTCACCCAGGCTGGAGTGCAGTGGTACAGTCTCAGCTCACTGCAGCTTCAGTGTCTGTGGGAGTGCACCACCACACCTGGTGGTTTTTTTTTTTCTTTTTGTAGAGATGGAATCTCACTGTGTTGCCCAGGCTGGTCTGAAACTCCTCCTGGCCTCAAGCTTCAAGCAATACTCCAGCCTTGGCCTCCCAGAGTGCTGGCATGACAGGCATGAACCACTGTGCCCAGCCCACTTCTTTAAACTTTCTGACAATTTGCCAAAGTATTAGCCTCATTTTCCAGAGAAGGAACCGGGCTTAGAAAGGCAAAGACTTGCCCTGGGGCACACAGCCTTTAATGGCAGAGCTGAGAATCTTTCTGAGGCTAACATCCAAGCTTTTCCTACCACCAGGCAAAATCCTACAACAGAGTGTCCCGCCAAATGTTTAGGACAGTTTCTGACCAGAGGACCAGAGAAAGCTTCCTGGAGGAGGTGGCATCAAAGTTGAGCTTTGAAGAAGCTCAGTTCTTGCCATTCTGCATCTGCCTCATCCTCTGGTATTCTGTCCAGTCTCTGACGGCCTGGCTGTTCAGAAAGGCTTCCCTGTCCCTTTGTTCTTTCTGTCATTCTGTCTGCCAAGAATCAGCTCCTACCTAAGCCGACTGAGGTAGTGTGGCTCCCTAAAGCACCAACCAGGAAACACTCCTGCAGCTGCAGGACCCTAGAAGAGCAGAAGACACAAGGCCCCCGGCACTGCCCTCCCTCCCTGGGTTTTGAGGGCCGCCATGGTGATGAGGTGAGCATGGAGCTGGAAGAACACTGAGGATGTGTCCTTTTGGAGACACGGAAAAGCCTTCGGGAACTTGGGGTTTCCCAAGGGTTGGGCACGCCAGCCAAAAGGGCAGAAAACCTGTGTTTCTGCCACTGGTTCACGTTCTCTATTAAGCTGGGCTACACCCACGGCCCAGCTTAAGAACTCCATAGTCTGGAGCTTCCGCTTCTATAGGAGTGCACCACCACGCCTGGCTGTTTTGTTTTTCTTTTTGTAGAGATGGGATCTCACTGTGTTGGGCAGGCTGGTCTGAAACTCCTGGCCTCAAGGCTCAAGCAGTCCTCTGGCCTTGGCCTTTTGCTCCCAGCTGATTGCTGAAGCCACCTCTGAGGAGGGCTGCAGGTCCCTGTGAGCCACAGACCTCCTGAAGGTGAGAGGAGTGACAGGGACATGCAGAGATTGCACATTGCCTCTGACTAGTACCCGGGGGAGGGCACAACACTGAGTGACACAAGGACTCAGGACACCTGGGGCACCAGGAAGGAAAGATGGCTCTGGGAGAATGTCAGAGGAATTCAGCCAAGGCGCGTCCATCCTGAGATGTCAGAGATGAGCTCTAAAGCACAAACTCCAGGTTCTTGTTATGGGCTGAGTGACTGGTGACAAAAGTGGCAGAACCAGAGAAAGGTTGAGATTTCCTGAAGAGGATTCAACTTCTTGGGACCTGGTGTGATGTAAGTCATCCAATATCCGGTGCCTCTCCCATGGGGGAGACCCATCCCGGGAAGCTGCAGCCCAGAGACGGAGCCACTGGGCAGCCCAGATGCCCCTGAGCCATCGCCACACAAGCTTAGCCAGACGCCTGCCCCTGTGGTGGGCAAAGCTTCCATCCTCCCCTGCCCTGCCCTGCCTCAGGGATACACTCACCAGCAAGGACTGGTGTGGAAGTAAAATAGATGTTTGCTTTTCCAAACATCAGGGTGAACTGGAATAGCAGGCAGGCAGGGGCCTGAGGTCCAGTCCCAACTCTCTGTGGGATGTGGGGTAAAGAGACTCTGTGCCTCTGAAGACTTCAGTTTCCTTGTCTATGAAATAGAGGGTTAGGACAGGATGGGTCCAGCAGGCCTGGCAGCAGCGCCAGGCTCCCAGTTACCTCTCGCTCAAGGTGAAGTCCCCGTCCTTCAAGGCTGGCACCTTCTTCAGGGGATTCACCCGGGCAAAGGCATCGCTGAGGTTCTGACCTGGAAGAGTCCAGCATGGTAGGTGGTGGGAGGAGAATGCTGAGCCCTCCGTGGCCTGTGCCCCTCCCTGCAATGCTAAGAACCCAGTTTCACAGCTCTTCGTCCCATCAGTCTGCACTCTTGGATGGCAGACTGGAAGGGCCCCTGTGGGAGGAGAAGACCGCTCCACCAGCTGGTACAAAGTAGACAACACCCCTTGCCAAGTCCGGCAGGCACAGCCTCCTCCCACAGCCTGTCCCTCTGCGACAGAGCTCACCATGCAGAGTGTGGTGCCTGGACCTTTGCACGCACCCTGCCCACCTCCTCTTTCCACTGCTGCCAGCTTCATGAACTCACATTCAGAGTGCCCCAAGCTGCAGGGTAGGTCACCTGAGGGGACTCTGACTTACTACCATGTCCCTTGCACCCAGAGAAGTGGCCTTTTCTGGTATCTACTTACTTGGAAGCAACTTCTACTGGCCCCGCTAGTCCCTTGCTTCGCCCTGCCCTGGGCACTGTGGAGCTGTGACTTTAAGCTCTGCCAAAGCTGGGACAGATTTCTCAACCCATCTGCAGCCCCTGAAAAGTACAGGCCAGTGTCCCCTGGGCACCTGGCCTCTGCCTGAGCTTGTCTGAGTGGTTTGCTGCTGCACATGCAGCCAGAGAGAAGCTTTTTTTTTTTTTTTTTTTTAAGACAGAGTCTCAATCTGTTGCTCAGGCTGGAATGCAGTGGCACAATCTCGGCTCACTACAACCTTCGCTTCCAGGGTTCAAGTAATTCTCCGGCCTCAGCCTCCTGAGTAGCTGGGATTAGAGGCACGCGCCACCACACCCTGCTGATTCTTGTATTCTTACTAGAGATGGGGTTTCGCCATGTTGGCAAGGCTGGTCTGAAACTCCTAACCTCAAGTGATCCACCCGCCTCGGCCTCCCAAAGTGCTGGGATTACAGGCATGAGCCACCGTGCCTGGCCCGAGAGAAGCTTCTAAGAGCATTAAGTCTCATCACTGCCCTGCTCCATAGCCTTCAGTGGCTCCCCATTGCCAATGATCAGATAAAAGCTCCTCAAAATTATACACAATCACCTTAACTCTTCAGCTTTAACCACACCTGCTACCACCGCTCCCTCTGCCCCAACCTTTTTTTTCCCTTACGGATGGGCTTTCACTATGTCGCCCAGGCCGGTCTTGAACTACTGGCCTCAAGTGATCCTCCTACCTCGGCATCCCAAAGTGCTGGGATTATCGGTGTGAGCCACCACGCCAGGCCTGCTAGCCTCTCTTTGCCCTCCCTTCGGGCTGTTTCTTCACCAGGAACACCCTCCCCTCTCTCGGTAAAACACGCGTCCCTCTGCACCACTGCATTTGACAACCAGCTTGAACACCCTCTTATCCCGCATTCCCTTTCTGCTGCCCACACTCCGCAGAGGAAGTCCTTGTGCAGGACAGGTGGGCAGTTTCCAGAAGAGGCTAGGTGGAGAAGTTTCAGGCGGAGGGCCAGCCGCGGAGTGGGAGCCCTGGGCAGAAGGGTCAGCCAAGTAGAGTCGCCCTGCTTGCCCACCCGGCCATACCTGGGTTCTGCTTCCAGCCCCTCCTACTACCCCACCCCACACTGGGCCTGGGCCTGCCAGCTCAGCCCTCAAGGAGCTTGGAGGCCTGCCAGAGAAACAAAAGAGGATGTAGGGCTCGCCAAGCCCCAGGGTCCCCCTTCTTCCCCCAGCCTATCTCCTGGGGCAACCTACCTCCCCAACAGGAACGAGGCAGAGGACAAAGTTTCGGGAGGCAGAGGACGCAGTGAGCCGCGATTCTACCACTGCGCTCCAGCCTGGGTGACAGAGCGAGACTCCATCTCAAACACAGCAAACAAGCAGAAAAACAAAACTCTTCGGGCTGGGCGTGGTGGCTCATGCCTGTAATTTCAGCACTTTGTGAGGCTGAGGCGGGCAGTTATTTGAGGTCAGGAGTTTGAGACCAGCCTGACCAACATGATGAAACCCCATCTCTATTAAAAATACAAAAAAATTAACCGGACATGGTGGCGCGCACCTGTAATCTCAGCTACTCAGGAGACTGAGGCAGGAGAATCACTTGAATTCGGGAGGCGGAGTTTGCAGTGAGCCGAGATCCACACCACTGCACTGTGATGATAGAGCAAGAGGGAGACTCCGTCCCAAAAAAAAAAAAAAAAAAAAAAAAAAGCCGGGCGCGGTGGCTCAAGCCTGTAATCCCAAGCACTTTGGGAGGCCGAGGCGGGTGGATCACGAGGTCGAGAGATCGAGACCATCCTGGTCAACATGGTGAAACCCCGTCTCTACTAAAAAAATACAAAAAACTAGCTGGGCATGGTGGCGCGTGCCTGTAATCCCAGCTACTTAGGAGGCTGAGGCAGGAGAATTGCCTGAGCCCGGGAGGCGGAGGTTGCGGTGAGCCGAGATCGCGCCATTGCACTCCAGCCTGGGTAACAAGAGTGAAACTCCGTCTCAAAAAAAATAAAAGATAAAAAATAAACAAATAAAATAAAATAAAATAAAATAAAATAAAAGCAGAGGACAAGATTAGAGGCAAAACAGAAGGAGCAGAGGAAGGAAGGGACAAAGAGGGACCCCAGTACAGCCTGGGCGGGTGCAGAGGGCAGGGCTGGAAAGTCAGGTCCTGGGGCAATGCCTCATCTGTTTACTGTTGCAGAATCTCAGCAGCTGGGCCACAAAGAAGGCACTTGGCTCTGTCCCAGTCTGTGCACTTGGCACCCTTAACCTCTCTCCTCCCGCCTTTCCCTAGGCCCAGGTCACACCCGTTTTTATTTTGTTTAAAAATGTTTTTTAAGATGGGGTCTTGCTACATTGCCCTGACTGGAGTGCAATGGCTACTGAAGGGCACCATCATAGCTCACTACAGCCTGGAACTCCTGGGCTCAAATGATCCACCCACCCAGCCTCCCAAGTAGCAGGGACGACAGGCGCGTGCCCCTGCACCCAGCTGCGCCCGTTTCTGTCCTCTGCTCTCGCTTCTTTTTATGGTCCCTACCACTTTATTCGGCCTCAACGGAACCCCGTGGTCCATTCCGTGAGGCCAAGCTTGGATCTCCCTGGCGGCTCATCTTCCTCCGTTCGGTCTCCAAACCAGACCAGCAATGGCCCCAGGAAGAGGGTGGCACCAGGAGAAGTTCCCTAAGCTACTGTATGCCTACCTGTCTCTTCCTGACTTTTCAGTTCCCCAAACCCGAGGCCGGGCCTACCTTTGATCAGATCCACGGTGCGCAGCTCGAAGGGGATGCCATTCTTCTTGGCGAAGATATAAACGGCGCGGCAGGGCTGGGACAGCAGGTCTAGGTACAGCTCCAGGCCCATAGCGGAAACCGACCGACCAGATTGGAAACCTATCGGGGAGTCTGCAAACTCCAGTGCCAAGACTTAGGTCTCTGACCTTGGACCACGCCCCTGCGGTCACGCCATTGGGCAGCTCTGACGCCTGAGCCCCTTTAGTCCAATTGCAGACGGGCGGCGTGTCCGAGGGCTGGGCCCGCCTGGCTTCTGCCACATCAGGGGAACGCGCAGAGAGGCCCCAGTCCCAGCCCTTTTGTGCCTGGCTGGTTTATTTTACTTAGCATTATGTCTTCGAGGTGCATCTGTGTGTCAGAATTTCCCACCGTCCCCATTTTACAGAGGAGGAGACAGAGTCTGAACGATTATAGGCCCAGAAAATCTGGCTCCAAAGTCCATACTCTTGGCTCAACACTGCAGAGACAAAGCTACTGGCAAAGCCGCAGGGCTCACGTCCAGTGTTTTGTGGCCACTCGATTCACTCCAGTTGCACTCTCTGGAATGTGACAGCCTTGGTCTTGCTGCTCGGGCCAGCGCAGTGCCATTCATCGCGTTCCCTGGGTTCATTTCGTCCCTTCTCCTGTGTTCTCCATCATCTTTAAAATGATAAGGAAGCTAGAGCCCTCCAGAGTCCTTGCAAGTCCACAGCCTGGATTCATCTGCTGAGCCGTAAGCCCAGGCTGGCCCCTTGCTGCCAGGGAGCTCCCCAAGGCCTGCCGTGGAGCCTGTCAAATAGTATCAGGGTCCGTGTCGTTTCCCAAAACAAATCCCACTGAAAGTGTGTCAGCCAAAGCATAATGTTTTCTACAGAGTAAGGAACATTTCTGCAAAGTGAAAGTAATAAGTATTTTATTTTATTTGGATAGGGTCTCACTCTCTCACCCAGGGTCGAATGCAGTGGTATGATCATAGCTGACTACAGCCTCCAACTCCTGTGCTCAAGCCATCCTCCTACCTCAGCCTCCCTGAGTAGCTGGGACTACAGATGCCCACCACCATGCCCAACTAGTTTAACATTTTTTTTTTCTGTAGAGACAGGATGTCACTATGTTGCCTAGACTGGTCTCAAACTCTTGACTTCAAGTGATCCTCCCACCACCACCTCTCGAAGTGCTGGAATTACAGATGGGAGCCATGACAGCTTGCTGGTAATAACGATTTTTAACTGGAAAAAAAATTTAAGGAAAGATGAGAAATTCAGATTTCCATGTTAAAGTTTTTAAAGGAACTAGACACTCAGAGAAGGCAATGGCTGCCTTTTCCTCACCTGTGGATAACTCACATCAGAGACCCAAGGAGGAGCTGTCAGGATTCTGGTGCAGGCCTCAGTCTGTCTTGCAAGTTCAAAACCTAATTTGGGGCTAGGAGTGGTGGCTCATGCCTGTAATCACAGCAGTTTGGGAGGCAAAGGTGGGTGGATCTCCTGAGGTCAGGAGTTCAAGACCACACTGGCCAACAGGGTGAAAACTTGTCTCTACCAACAATACAAAAATTAGCTGGGCATGGTGGCCTGCACCTGCAATCCCAGCTACTCAGGAGGTTTAGGTAGGAGAATCACTCGAACATGGTAGTCAGAGGTGGCAGTGAGCCTGGATTGCTCCATTGCACACCCTCCTGGGTGGCAAGAGGGAAACTCCATCTCAAAAAACAAAAACAAAAACAAAAAAAAACCTAATTTGGTCTACATTTAAGGATTGACCATTTTCTTTGAGTCAAACCCACATAAACCAGCTCACAAGAGGCTGTATTCCTTTTATTAATTTATAGAAAAAAAGATTTTTTTTTTTTTTGAGACTGAGTTTCTTTCTCTCACCCAGGCTGGAGTGCAGTGGCACAATCTCGGCTCACTGCAACTTCTGCCTCCCAGGTTCAAGCAATTCTAGTGCCTCAGCCACCCAGGTAGCTGGGATTTCAGGCACGCTTAGCTAATTTTTGTATTTTTAGTAGAGATGGAGTTTCATCATGTTGGCCAGGCTAGTCTTAAACTCCTGGCCTCAAATGATCTGCCCGCCTCAGCCTCTCAAAGTGCTGGGATTACAGGCATGAGAAACCGTGCCCAGCCTGGAAAAAAGAGAAAAGTCGTTTAGACAGACCGCTCCCAACCATTGCTCAGTGCTGCCTTGGCAGTGCAGACTCTCAGAAAGCCTTGCGGGTGTTACTGGCCAGGACCAGGTCCGTTCTGCCCATGCGCAGTAAGTTAATCACCGTGACACGAGTTTGCCAAAGAGAAAAGGTTTATTCACGGGACACCAAGCAAGGAGGTGGGATAATAGCTGTCAAATCCACCTCCCTGAAAATAAGGCTTAGGGATAAGCCTTGCTTCCAAGCAATAGAGCACAGCCCCAGCTACACTCAAGAGGAGCGGCTATACCAGGATGTGAACAGCAGTCTGTCGGCCTTGTGGGCCTCCGACTCGGAAGGGTCGTGCACTCGGTTTAAAGCTTTGGTGTTGCCATCTTGACGTTCTGAACAATTTCAAAATAAGGCTCCCCACATTTTCATGTGTCATCAGTCCTGTCCAAGGAGTCCAAGGAGCTCATGAGGGTGGACAGGGCACTGTCTGCTCTGGGCAGCGATGGGACCACTAACAGCTGCTCTCCAGTCTCCCAACCCCTACCCCAAGGGCCACACCTTCCCCTGTTATCTCACATTTTTTTTTGGAGACAGGGTCATGCTGTCGCCCAGGCTGGAGTGAGTGCAGTGGTGCAAACTCAGCTCACTGCAGCCTCGACCTCCTGGGCTCACGCAATCCTTCTGCCTCAGCCTCCTGTGTCGCTCGGACCACAGGCGAATGCCTCCAGGCTCAGCTAATTTTTGGACTTGTAGAGACAGGGTTGCACTTTGTTTCCCAGGGTAGTCTTGAATTCCTTAGGCTCAAGTAATCCTCCCACCTCGGCCCCACAAAGTGCTGGGATTATAGGTGTGATCCACCGTGCCTGGCCTCTGTCACATTCTTGACATTTAAAGTTACTGTCATTGACAAGGAACATGGGTACACTTAAATTTACTCAAGAAGAAAACACTTTTCTCCGTTGAAGAGCTGCGTGGCCTAGCTGCTTCCTACTCTAGTTGACGTCTTTTTGTTTCCTTTTCCTTCTCTCTCTTTTTTTTTTTTTTTTTTTTGAGACGGAGTTTCGCTCTTGTTACCCAGGCTGGAGTGCAATGGCGCGATCTCGGCTCACCGCAACCTCCGCCTCCTGGGCTCAGGCAATTCTCCTGCCTCAGCCTCCTGAGTAGCTGGGATTACAGGCACACGCCACCACACCCAGCTAGTTTTTTGTATTTTTAGTAGAGACGGGGTTTCACCATGTTGACCAGGATGGTCTCGATCTCTTGACCTCGTGATCCACCCGCCTCAGCCTCCCGAAGTGCTGTGATTACAGGCTTGAGCCACCGCGCCCGGCTCCTTCTCTCTTATTTTTTTAGAGATGCTGTATGTCCCTCCAGGGCGACAAGAGGGAAACTCCATCTCAAAAAAACAAAACAAAACAACAACCTCATTTAGTCTACATTTCCGGATTGATCATTTTATTTGAGTCAAACTCACATAAACCAGCTCGGTGGTTTTTAGTGTATTAACAAAATGTTGTCCAGCTGGGCAACATAGCAGGACCTCAGCTCTAAAAAAAAAAAAAAAAAAAAGAGAAGAAGTTCTAGCCCCAAGAGACCCTCCTTCCTTGTCTTCCCCATGTGTTGGGATTACAGGTGTGAGCCGCTGTGCCCAGCCTCACACTGCGGTCATCAGATCAGCAGCAGCAGCCTTGCCTCGGAGCTTCTTCGAAATATACTAACAGGCTCCCACCACCAGACCCAGACCTACTGAATCAGAGTCTGTCTTTTCATTTTAGTGATCCTCTTGACTCAGCTTCCCAAAGTGCCGGGATCACAGATGTGAACCATTGCACCCAGCCTTCACTTTCCTTCCTGGTGAATAATTCGAGTCTTATTTTTTTCACTTGGCTATTCTAAAGGTTCGCCAATTTTTGTTGTTCTTTTCAAAAATCCTATTTTTGGTTTCATTGACTTTCTCTGTTGTTTTTCTATTTTCCATTTCATTTATTTCCATCTAGTCTTTATTATTTCCTTTCTTCTACTGGTGTTGGGTTTAGTTTGCTCTTATTTTTCTAGATCCTTAAAGTATAAAATTAGGTTATTAATTTGAGATTCTTTTTTTTTTTTTTTTTGAGATGGAGTTTCACTCTTGTTGCCCAGGCTAGAGTGCAATGGCACGATCTCTGCTCACCACAACCTCCCCATCCCAAGATCAAGCGATTTTCTTGCCTCAGCCACCCGAGTGGTTGGGATTATAAGCATGTACCACCACACCCAGCTAATTTTGTATTTTCAGTAGGGGCGGGGTTTCTCCATGTTGGTCAGGCTGGTCTCGAACTCCCAGCCTCAGGTAATCCGCCTGCCTTGGCTTCCCATAGTTCTCAAATTACAGGCATGAGCCACCGCGCCTGGCCTGAGATTGTTCTTTAACTTACGTGTTCATAGCTATAAATTTTGCTCTTAGCACTGCTTTTGCTGCATCCAGTAAATTTGGACATGTTGTGTTTTCATCTTCATTCATTCAAGATGCATTCTAATTCCCTTGTGATTTCTTCTTTGACTCATTGGTTTTTTAAGAGTGAGCAGTTTAATTTCTATGTACTTGTGAATTTTCTAGTTTTCCTTCTGTTCTTGATTTTTAACTTTATTCCAGTGTGTCCAGAGAACATACTTAGTGTGATTTCAGTCTTCTTGAGACTGATGACTAAATATATGCTCTATACTGGAGAATATTTCATGTGCTCTTTAGAAGAATGCTTGTTCTGCTCTTATCAGTGGAAAGTTCTGTTCGTGTCTACTGTGTGCAATTGGTTTATATTGTTTTTCAAGTCCTCTATTTCCTTGATGATCTTCTGTACTTTTTCTATTAATGAAAGTGGGGTTTTGAAGTCACCAACTATTATTACTGACAGTGTAACTATATTTAACCCTTTACAGGACTCTTAAAATTCTTTTGGGAAACTGGAAGGATCTGTGACCACCACCCACTCCCACATCAGATCCTACACACATGCCAACTGTCTGCTGCTCAGCAGCTGTGATGGTTGTTCCAGTTCTTTATTAGGCAAAGAACAGGTTTTTTTTCTTTTTTTAACCTTTCCTTTAAGGAACGTGGCTCAGAGAGCTGAGCCAGCCAGGCCCTGCAGGATGGGCTGAGTCTAGGGTCACAAGTACTTCTCCCGAAACTCACAGATTTTCTCCTTGACCACTGGATCCAATGTTGAAAAGTCCCAGTCAGCCAGCTCCATTAGTCGATTGTGGGCCTCTCTAAAGAGGCCAGAGCCGATACTCAGCTCCACCCGCATGCGCCACTCAGCTAGCTTAGAGCTGTTGAGGAAGGCATTATAGCTGGCTGCCATGGGCTGTGTATAGATAAAGAGGAAGATGTGGTCATCCTGGGGACCAGCCCCACCTGGGTCCTTGCCCACAGCCTCAGGGGCCCTCCCCATCAGCCTCTGTAAAGAATTAGGCTGCTACCCACCAAGCCTGAGCAAGGGGTCACAGACTATGTAATAGATGTAGGTGGGGATAGAGGATCCAGAATCCCCCAGGGCCCTTGGTCACTGGTCTTCTCACCCCAAGTTCTGAACCACACTGAGAAGGCTCCTGGCCCAGGCAGCTCCCACTTCTCCAGCCTGCAACCTCCCATGAATCCTGCCTTCTTTCAGGGAAACCCCTTATCCCAGGTGTGTATATGTGGATGAGGGGGAGGACTCAGTTTTTTCCCCATGTTTAACCTCCCACTGTGATCAAGCACAGGGGCCAGAATGCGAGGCCTGGCGGGCAGTCTGCCGTGCAGTTTAGCTGCTCACTAAGGCAGTCTACCCTGGAGCTTGGCTTGCACGCAAGATCTTTGGGAAGCCCAAGAGGGGTGAGGTGGTGGGTGAAATGTAAGGGGTGGGGGACGAAGCCTATGACTGAACCCTTGGGGGAGGCCAGGATGAGTTTTTCTCGTGCTGGTCTGCGCTGCAAACAGATCGAAGAGACTAATTTGCATATCGGGCAGAGATCTCTGGCATAGGGAAAAGAACACTGTGTCACCTGGTCAATCCACCAGGATCCCGGATGCCTCCTCCTGGGCATAGCTCTGGCCACTGTCTGATGAGTGTGCAGTGCCCTAGCTGGTGTGCAGGATGGCCAGTGTAGACCCTGGCCAGGGTCTTGAGAGGCAGAACTGGTCACCCTCCCTTTATGTGGCATGTAGAGGCCACATAAATGCCCCACACCCAGGTGTGCCTCAAAAAGCACAGTGGACGCCGCTCAGACCCAGCCAGGAGAGCTGTCCTTCACAGCTGTCTGTCTGGAGCTCTGGGAAAGAGGCAGGGCCAGAAGGACACCCAGGAAGCCAGTGAACATTTCCTGGGGAGTCCAGCAAGAGGAGGAGGCATCGGGGACGCTGGTGGATTGACCAGGAAATGCAGGGCTCTTTTCCCTGTCTCAGGCTCACCCTCCAGCTCCTCCCACACTGAAGAAACTTTGTCAAGCGTGGAGAATTGTGATTCCTCCTGTTTCATAACGTTCTGTGCTTCCTGTTGCCCGCACATTGAGTCCGGGCACCCAGACCTGGCTCCCACAGCCCCCATGGCAGCTCCACCTGCCTTTCCGGCTTCACCAGCCTATCCTCAAGTGATGGCCCTGCTGGTCACAGGAGTTTCACCTCTGTGAACTAACCCTGCTCCACCCCTCCCCACACCTGCATCATCTCCACCACGGCCACCAAGTCAGCCAGTGAGATTTGGTCCCCAGTGATGAACATCTTGTCCTGAAGAAACTTCTTTTCGAAGAGCTGCAGGCTGTTCTTCACCTCCGCCACTGCGTGATCGATCTTCTCAGCTGAAACTTCCTCCCCTGTTATCTTTGGGATCAGCAACTGACCAGGGTTGGGAAGAGGAGGGAAGAGGAGGCTGCACTCCTGGGCCACCTGCCCTGCCAGGGCTCTGTACTCTTGCCAGCTCGATAGCTATTGGACAGTTCCCAGGACAGAAAGTAGTTTCACCTCTTTTAGCTGTTCTGATTGGTGGAAGTTGCCTGGGCCCGTGTGTCCACAAGGATTTGGATAACTCATCAGGCATAAATCCTGTGACCGATTACCGATGCCTGTCACAGGCATACAATTAGAAGCAGGGACACATGTATTGGTAATTTTCTTTTTTCTTTTTTTTTTTTTGAGACAGAGTCTTGCTCTGTCGCCCTGGCTAGAGCACAGTGGCAGGATCTTGGCTCACTGCAACCTCTACCTTGCCAGGTTCAAGCAATCCTCTTGCCTCAGCCTCTCGAGTAGCTGGGACTACAGGTGCACGCCATCATACAAGCTATTTTTTTGTTTTACTTTTTGTAAAGACAGGGTTTCACCATGATGGCCAGGCTGGTCTCAAACTCCTGACATCATGATCTGCCTGCCTCGGCCTCCCAAAGTACTGGGATTATACCTGGCCTTCTGTGGGCCCTTTGTCTCTGAGATTCTCTTGTTCAGAATGAAAAGCCTGGAATGCTGTCCTGGGTGAGTGACATCAGCCCCTCCTGTATGCCCTTCCCGTTGCCCTAGTAAGACTCTTTCATACCCACTGTTTCAGTCCACACTCCTGACAGCTCTGTTGGGCAGGCAGGAGAAGGAGCTGAGGAAATGAGGCCCAGAGAGGGAGAGAGACTTACTTGAGTTCACCAGCAACCAGCAGGGCCAGAAGTCGTCTCCAGCCTTCCTGAATCCCTTGTCCCCTTGTCCCCAAGCCCCACAAGTGACCCTGCTCACCTTTAGCCAGACTATCTTTTTCATGGGCAGCTGAAAGGCCTCATGTTGCCAAGCCATGAACTCGTCCACCTGGGCACGTATGTGCAGGTCTGGTGGGTACCAGTGTGACGGTGCGCTGTACTTGCGACACAGGTAGTAGAGGATGGCCACGCTGCAGAAGGGGCCAGTCAGGGGCACTGCCCTTGCCTTCCCGAGTGCCCCTACCCCAACCACCTTGGCGTGACCTGGCCCCAACTGCTGGGGCTTCCAGGGAAAGGAGGAGTCCAAACAGCCCTGGGAAAGATCTTCACCAGGGCTGTCTGACCGTCAGCAAGGGCAGGGAGGGAGAACTGCAGGGTGTAGGAGTTGGGGCTGGTGGTAGGGGAAAGAGTAGGCCAGCGAGGGGAGCAGCACGTGCCGAATCAGGATGCTGAGGCGGGAGGATCACTCGAGCCCAGGAGTTTGGGGCTGCAGTGAGCCAAGGTCGCACCACTGCACTCCAGCTTGAGTGAAAGAGCCAGATCCTTTTTCAAAAACAAAAACAGGCTGGGCACGGTGGCTCACACCTGTAATCCAGGCACTACGGGAGGCCAAGGTGGGCGGATCACTCGAGGTCAGGAGTTGGAGACCAGCCTGGTCAACATGGTGAAACCCTGTCTCTACTAAAATGAACATAGAAAAATTAGCTGGGTGTGGTGGTGCACACCTGTAGTCCCAGCTACTTGGGAGACTGAGGCACGAGAGTCACTTGAACCTGGGAGGCAGAGGTTGTAGCGAGCCAAGATTGTGCCACCGCACTCCAGCCTGGACCACAGAGGGAGACTGTGTCTCTAAAAACAGGCAAAGAAAAACACATGCTGAAATCCAGGGTAAGGGGAGCAAGGTGAATTTGAAGAAAGGAGAGCAGGTGGGTGCGGCTGGAAGAAGGTCGGGGTGACTGGGGAGTGGTGAGACAGACACTGTGGAGGCCATGGATGATGGCCCCTGGAGAAGCAGGGAGGTTACGGACTTAATCCTGAAGATGAGGCGTTATGTGAGCCAGGGCATGAAGGATCCGCCTCTCTGGTGCGGGATGGAGGGTGAGCCCGAGGGGGCAGAATGGACAACAGGGAGGCCAGCAGCTACGGGGAAGGTCGTGGTGTGTGGGAAGGGTGGGGGCCATGGGACAGAGGGAAGGGGACGGAGGGAGACCTGCTTTAGAGGGGACGTCCTAGGCCTTGCTGATTGACGGCTGCCATGGGACCGTCCACAGGACAAGGGTTCCTTTATCATCGTCACAGCGGCCGTGCAAGGTGAAAAGTCAGGGTATGGAGAGAGTTATGGATTTCAAGTGGAGCAGACACAGCAACCAGCTGCGAGACTCAGATCTCCTTTGGACCTGCTCCAAACAAACCGCCAAGAAAATATTCAGGAGATGATCAGAGTTTTGAACAGGCACCAGATATTAGAAGAAGTTCCGGAATTATTGTTAATTTTATTACATACATATATTTATATATATATATATATATATATATATTTTTTTTTTTTAAGATAGAGTTTTGCTTTTGTGGGCCAGGCTGGAGTGCAATGGCGTGATCTTGATTCACTGTAACCTCTGCCTCCCAGGTTCAAGTGATTCTCCTGCCTCTAGTAGTTGGGATTAGAGGCACATGACATCATGCCTGGCTAATTTTGTATCTTTATTTTTATTTATTTTACTTTCTTTTCTTTGATGGCGTCTCGCTCTGTTACCCAGGCCAGAATGCAGTGGCACAATCTCGGCTCACTGCAACCTCCATCTCCCAGGTTCAAGCAATTCTTCTGCCTCAGCCTCCCAAGTAGCTGGGATTACAGGCATATGCCACACCCGGCCAATTTTCGTACTTTTTTTTAAGTAGAGACAGGGTTTCACCATTTTGGCCAGGCTGGTCTCTAAACTCCTGACCTCAGGTGATCCGCCTGCCTTGGCTTCCCAAAGTGCTGGGATTACAGGCGTGAGCCACTGCACCCAGCCTTAATTTTGTACTTAGTAGAGACTGGGTTTCTCTATGCTGATCAGGTTGGTCTCGAACTCCCAACCTCAGGTGATCTGCCCACCTCGGCCTTCCAAAATGCTGGGATTACAGGCATGAGCCACCGCCCCCGGCTTTTTATTAGGTATCTTAATGGTATTGTAGTGATGCTACACTCTATCATAGCCCAGGCTGGAGTGCAGTGGTGCAATCAGAATTCACTGCAGTCTTAAACTTCTGACCTCAAGTGATCCTCCCATGTCAGCCTCTCAAAGTGCTGGGATTATAGGCATGAACCACCATGCCCAGCCTGTTTTTGTTTTTTGTTTTTTTCCAAGCACCCTTACCTCTGAGAGGTATGTTCCTAAACATTTATTGATTTATTTACTTATTTTTATTTTAGAGATGGGGTGTCACTCTGCTGCCCAGGCTGGAGTGCAATGACACTGTCATGGCTCTCTGCAACCTCTACCTCCCAGGCTCAAGTAATCCTTCCACTTCAGCCTCCTGCATAGCTGGGACTGCAGGTGTGGGCCACCGCACTGGCTAAATTTTTGTATTTTTTGTAGAGATGGGGTTTTCCCATGTTGTCTAGGCTAGGTTGGTCTTGAACTCCTGAGCTCAGGCCATCTACCCGCTTCGGCCTCCCAAAGTGCTGGGATTACAGGTGTGAACTGGCCCCTAAACATTTTTGAAATAATGGGGTGTCTGGAAGGCAGGCGAACAGAACTGATATAAAATGGACCCCAAGTTGGCAGCGGTCGGAGCTGGGCAGTGGGTTTGTGGGTTTCATCATGACCCTCGTTAGTCAGCATTCACTCCATTTTAGTGTGCGTGTGAGATTTTCCATAGTAAATAGAGAGATGCTCCCACGAAGTCTCCCAGGAGGAGCAGAGACAGACAGTGCAAGGGCCCTGGGGAAGACTCACCTTTCAGTTAAGACAAATTTCCCATCTTTGAGGCTGGGCAGCTTCCTGAGGGGGTTGATCTTAATGTATTCCTTGTTGTAGGGGTGACCTGGGAGGAGCAGGGAAGGTCTGAGGCTGTGGGACTCCAGGGGAGAGAGAACTGAGACTCCTAGAGACACAAATGCCTCCCTCTTTTCTCAAGAAGAGGGAACTGGCCGGGCGCGGTGGCTCAAGCCTGTAATCCCAGCACCTTGGGAGGCCGAGGCGGGTGGATCACGAGGTCAAGAGATCGAGACCATCCTGGTCAACATGGTGAAACCCCGTCTCTACTAAAATTACAAAAAATTAGCTGGGCATGGTGGCATGTGCCTGTAATCCCAGCTGCTCAGGAGGCTGAGGCAGGAGAATTGCCTGAACCCAGGAGGCGGAGGTTGCGGTGAGCCGAGATCGCGCCATTGCACTCCAGCCTGGGTAACAAGAGCGAAGCTCCGTCTCAAAAAAAAAAAAAAAAAAAAGAAGAGGGAACTGAGGCCTGCAGGGACACTGTGGCTCACCCCAGGTCACAGGGCAAGGCCGTGGCAGAACCAGACTGGGATAAGAACTGCTGGCTCCCAGCCTGCCCCACCCTAGGGCTGGTGACTCCCGTGCCTCCTACCTGTGTCCCAGGACCAGGATGACCCTTTGGCCCAGAAGCTGGAGGCCTCCAGTGCCCACCCACAAAGCAGGATCTGCAGCCACAGCCTCTGAATCACCTGAAGCCCCGAGGGCCTGGGTCCCAGCCCCGCTCCCATCTCCCTCACTCTGTCTTCACTTTAAGGAAGCCGGGTCCAGCACATGGCTGGACATCCGCAGGGGAGCCTTTCAGATGCAATTGGGGTCTTCTGAATGGGGAATCTGATGTGGGGGCAGGAACTGAAGCTCTTCTTGGACCAGCTGCCTCCTGTTGGAAACATTTCCAGGGCTCCACTCGCACCCTGGCAGGCAGGTGCTGCGTTCACAAGGTCCTAGACTCCCACCAGGAAGTGAGGGCGCCTGGTGGGAGCCCAGGGAGTCCCAGCCGCTCTTCCTTCCCCCTTCCCCTAGAAGAGCCTGTTCATATCCGGCATAAAGACTGTCATTAGTGGGGACTGGCTAAGGTAGGCTGGACAGGGACGCAGCCTACAAGCCCCCGGGCTTCTCTTCCTTCCCCGTGGACCTCTCGGGGGACTCCCTTGTCTCTGCCTCTGCTTCTCAGAAACGCCCCAATCAGGCTGGGCATGGTGCCTCACGCCTGTAATCCCAGCACTTGGAGGCTGAGGTGGCCAGATCACTTGAGGTCAGGAGTTCAAAACCAGCCTGGCCAACATGGTGAAGCCCGGTCTCTACTAAAAACACTAAAAATTAGCTGGATGTGGTGGCATGTACCTGTAATTCCAGCTACCAGGAGGCTGAGGCAGGAGACTCAAACCCAGTGGAGGTTGCAGTGAGCCAAGATCGTGCGGCTGCACTCCAGCCTGGGTGACAGAGCGAGACTCCATCAAGAAACAAGAAAAAAAATAAGCCCCAAGCTGTGTGCCCTGCCTCCCCCCAGGACCAGGCCTGCTGGGCAGCAGTGGAAGCTGACCTTTCAGCAGATCCACAAACTGAAAGGTGAACGGGATGTCATGCTTCTTTGAAAAGATGTAGACGGCCCTGCAGGGTGCTGACAGCAGGTCCATGTAGAGCTCCAGGGCCATGTTGAGACGATGCCAGGTGCCACAGCTGCAGCCGGCCAGCCGCAGACCTGGGCCTGTGTCTAGCCAGGGCCCCTGGCTCTGTGCCCTCTCCGATCTGGCCCCGGGACCCTGAATTCTGGAACTTCTTGTTTCCCTTTGCGCTGTCATAAGGCCAGGGAACCTTCAGTTCTCACAAGGCCAGGGAGCCTGCAACTCTCACAGCAGCAAGCATTCTAAGGAGGCTCAGGAGTAGGCTGGGGAGAGGCCCGTGGCAAAGGTGGGGCAGCTGTGACCCTCCTCTCCCCCACCATGAGTGTCTGTGCCCCGTGGCGCCCCCCTCACAGATACCCTGTCTGAGAAGGGATTATGCATGGGAATTCCCAGGGCCTGACTTTCCTTGCAGAACCTGACGAAAGGGGCTTTGCAGGGTGTAGAATGAGCAAGAGGCAATGAGAATTATCCCTGGAGGATTCTAGAAGGGTTATCTTGGTGACCTACGTCCTTTCTCCACCTGGGAAGCTCCAGCTGGTTCAGGCTCCAGCGAGGTTCCAGCCTCCAGCTTTAACTCCTTGGGTCCAGTCTCTGCCTCAGAGCTGCACAGGCTGAAGTGAGGAAGGGGCTGCCGTGATT
This sequence comes from Saimiri boliviensis, assembly GCF_048565385.1. Lineage (NCBI taxonomy): Eukaryota > Metazoa > Chordata > Mammalia > Primates > Cebidae > Saimiri > Saimiri boliviensis. The sequence continues at coordinate 27,225,243 of NC_133469.1, read as the reverse complement.
GGGAAAGTCTCCCTTCTTACCTCTGCCTCCCCGCTAAAACTGAGCCCCAGATCCTGGCTCTGACCCTGCGTGGGCACAAGGTCACCATTACCTCTCTGCTATTAGGAAGTCGCCTTCTCTGAGGGCAGGCACCTTTCCCAAAGGGGTTCACCTTTAGGAACTCCGGCTTCAGGTGGTCCCCTGTTGGGCAGAAAGGAGGGAAGTCTCAGTGTAGGGCCTGGTCCTTGGCACCTACTCCATGGGGCACCGCCCAACCACCTGGCTCACCCCAAGCCAACTCCACAAGCTGCAGCTCGGAAGGGATGCCATTCTTTCTGGCAAAAGTAAATGGCATGGCAGGGGGGTGAGTACAGGTCCAGGAACAGCTGGAGCCCCATCGCTACTCCTCCCACCTGCCCTCCCCAGAGGTCTAGACCTCCAGGGGTTACTCAGCCCTTCTCTGCCCAGGCTGGGCTGTTTCCTATCCATAGTCTGCTGTTCTTGTCTGGAGAACAGGGCAGGCTGGGCTTCAGGGACCTTCTCTGGGCATTCCAGGGAAGGTAACTTCATCTTCTCTCTTAATTCTTGCTGAGAATTCCCTGGAGCTGGGCACCTTGTAAAACCCATGTCCCAGAACGCCTAACCTGGAAATGCAATGTCAGTGTTGTAACTGCATTGAAACTGAATGAGTGAGGTTCCCACCCTTTTATCTAAATACCCTATCAGTCTGTTCAATGTCAATGTATGTAGGGATGGTGTTGGGGGGAGGCCAAAGGGAGTCTTCATTTCTATAGCCTTCCACATGTACTATGCAGAGTTTTCCTCTAATGATCCTTGGACACTGTGTGGTCACTGTTTCCCTGCATAAACGTTTGATGATCCTTGTCTTTAGCACACCAGCGAATCGCCAAATTCAGATTTTCAGCCTGTGCAGTCTACATCGTTAATAAAGTCAGTTTCTAATGGAATATGCCTGTACCTGCTGTGTTTGTACCTGACCACTGTGAAGGACTCTCATTAAAAGCTGGACCTAGGAGTTCCCTCCCCTGGTCCCCGGCCCCCTAGCCCAACTGTTTTGCACTCTTTCCTCTGCCAGTGTGTTTCATCGTGTTCTGTTTCCCAGAGTGCCTCAGGGAGTGTTCGGGTTTCATATGAATGAATCGTTGCAGTCTCCAAGGAAGGGATTCAGGCCTAACTCTCCCAAGACCATAAGGCAACAGTCTTCGATCTAGAATCCCCATGTTAAATCTGCCATCCTTACTGTAGTGAGAGTGATACTGAGAGAGAAAAGTTAGGTTATTAGGGTGGGTCCTTGGTAAAACTCCTTTAAAGAGAGAAACAGCCTGAAAAATCAGGCTGCAGGCACAGATAAGGAAAGTTGCAAACCTCCAGCCCACTTACAGAAAGGAACAAGGTGCCACACAGAAACCCCTTTGATGTTTGTGCCTAAGACATGCCTGCAGCTACTTTGATAAGGGAACAAGACCCAGCATAGAAATGGCTTTGTCTTTTTTTTTTTTTTGAGACGGAGTTTCGCTCTTGTTGCCCAGGCTGGAGTGCAATGGCGCGATCTCGGCTCACCGCAACCTCCGCCTCCTGGGTTCAGGCAATTCTCCTGCCTCAGCCTCCTGAGTAGCTGGGATTACAGGCACCCGCCACCATGCCCAGCTAATTTTTAGTATTTTTAGTAGAGACGGGGTTTCACCATGTTGACCAGGATGGTCTCGATCTCTTGACCTCATGATCCACCCGCCTCGGCCTCCCAAAGTGCTGGGATTACAGGCTTGAGCCACCGCGCCCGGCCGGCTTTGTCTTTTGTATAACCAGTGGGCTTCCAGGAAATAGTCTCTTCTGCTATTGTGGGCATGTACACGGTGGGCTCCAGTGGGTTCCAGTAGGTACTTTCCTTTCTTGGACATGCTTTAGACTGTGAGCCAAGCCTCTATGATCATCACTTCAGCCCCTGATTGGTCCTGGGCCAGGCTATTGCTTCAGCTCCTGACTGGTCCCTGTCAAGGTCTGGGTCAAGCTGAGTAGCACTTCCTCCAAGACCAGTCAGCACATTCCTTCCCTTCCCAGTCCATAAAACCTTTTTGCCTCAAAGTAGGCAACCCACTCTGGCCCTCCTCCACTGCAGTGAGCTTTCTTCTTTTGCTTATTAAACTTGTACTCTAACCTCACCCTTTGTGTCCACACTCTTTAATTTTCTTGGCCGTGAGACAAAGAATTCTGGGTGATACCCCACAATGAGAGACTGGTACATTGTGGTGCATGAGCAAGACTGCAACAATGTTTTCTGCTTGCTTGTGTGGACTGGGCTCTTCCCACCTCTCCAGAGCGCTCTCCCCACACTGTGGCCCGGAGCTTTGCCTTACGGTAACACTGTGCTGCCTGATAGGATCTGCATGTTTCTCACCTTGAGACCTTCCCCATACAGCTTCCTGCTGCTTGGACCAGGCTTCCCACTTATTTTCGGCCGTTTCTTCCCAGCACATCTTTCATGCTAAGGCTCGAGTGGAGGGAAGCTGCATCAAGGCTGAAAGTTATCTATGTAGCTTTGAAACCATCTGTTTATGCTTCTGTTCATCCCCTCTGCAATACTGTTTACCCCAATACTCGGTCAAGGTTGGTGACCCAACAATTTTCAAAACTTCTAGCTTATCAGTGCAGCTTTACTGTACTGAACTGAGTTTTCCACATGCTTTTACTGTCTTCAAGGTTAAAAACGCCCCAAAGTTCATTCCTATTTAAATCATCCTTGCTAGACTTAAGAAGCTATGAATTCAACCACAGTGTAAAGTTCTTCCCCACAATGCTTTATTACTGTTACAGCTCCCAAGAGAGTACTGTCTAGCCTTGACAGAAGCCTTCAACTCTGTCGCCTTTCTCAGCTCTGGAATTCGGACACCACCCGCCACCCCCTCCTGGCTCATTTCCTCCTAGTTCATTTCCTAGGTTTCGTTCTTTTTTTCATTTTGTTTCAATATTCTGTTGTATCTGTGACTTTTGGGCTTCCAATCTGTTTTGGAAAGGGGAGAGGCACAGGTCATATAATGAATGAAGATGCTTTTCCTCCCTGGTTCTAAGTCAAGCTTCTCCAATCTGCTGGAAGGCTTGGCTTTGAATGCAGCTCAACACAAACTCACAAACTTTCTTAAAACATGTTGAGATTGTTTGGTGACTTTTATTTTTATTATTTATTAGCTCTTCAGCTATCCTTAGTGTATTTTATGTGTGGCCCCAAACAATTCTTCCAACGTGGCCCATGGAGGCCAAAAGATTGGTTATAACACACAGCGCATCGATTAGCAACTGCTCATGATTTAGCAAGCTGTGGAGCCGGGTAATAACCCACAGCTGTAGATAATAACACACAAAAAAGCTGTAGGCAATAACACACAGCTGTGGGTAGTAACACACAGCCTGTTAAAACTGGCGCTCTGAATGAAGACGCCCCAGACAGGTTTTGTGTGAGCAACGGGGCTGTTCATTCACTCAGGTGCGGGTGGGCTGAGTCAGAAAAGAGAATCAGTGGAGAGCAGTGCGGTAGAAGTTGGTTTTATAGGTTTGCGGTAAGCAGAGGAAAGTTACAGAAGTTACAATTTAGGGTAGTTTTTTGCAAGCTGGGAGGGGGTCGCAGGGTCTGGAGTCATGAGGTTGACCAAGGTCAGTAACAAAGTCCAATGGCCTTATCAATTGGGGTTGGAACAAGAAACAATAGAAGAATGTCTCAAGTTAGTTAGGCACTGCAGGGATTGATCATCTTCCTCTTTTCATGGTATTCTGGGGCTCACCATATGACACCATCAGTCAGCCTAAAAGACCTTACATTCCTGGCCAGGTGCGGTGGCTCAAGCCTGTAATCCCAGCACTTTGGGAGGCCGAGGTGGGTGGATCACGAGGTCAAGAGATCGAGACCATCCTGGTCAACATGGTGAAACCCCGTCTCTACTAAAAATACAAAAAAATTAGCTGGGTATGGTGGCGCGTGCCTGTGATGATCCCAGCTGCTCAGGAGGCTGAGGCAGGAGAATTGCCTGAACCAAGGAGAGGGAGGTTGCGGTGAGCCGAGATCTCGCATTGCACTCCGGCCTAGGTAACAAGAGCGAAACTCCGTCTCAAAAAAAAAAAAAAAAACAAAAAACAAAACAAAACAAAAACCTTACATTCATGTCTTTTTATATGATTATAAAGGAAAAAGAAACGAAGAGTGAGGGTGGAGGAATATTAGGAAGGCCAGCCCAGAGGGGTGATGGGGCAATGTTTCTCAGGGCTTCTTTGAGTGGGCTTGGGGGCAGCTCAGAAACCTAAAAATGGGAAAGAATTTAGACTGCTGAGAGATTTTGGGGCAAAGGTCGATATTGTGAGGTTAGAAGGAGCATTTGGCATATTGACTGCTTGGTTATAGCCTGGATACGATTTTGTAGGAATTGAGAAATTAATCAGAAAACACAGGGTCCAAATAAAAGAAAGATAGGTATCAGAGGACTAAGGATCGGAGGAAGCCATGACTCCCAGTTAGAGAGTGTCCAGCCAGCCCACTGAAGTCCAGAATAACCATCTGCCTGATTAGCGAGCTTTTGGGCTCTGTCTTTTAATTTATTGATGGCATCATATACGAGGCCAGACTGGTTTACATAAAAACAACATTCTTCATTTAGAAATAGGCAAAGACCTCCTTTTTCAGCAGTCAGTAAATCACGACCTCTGCGGTTTTGGAGGACAACTGTCGGTAGGGAATTTACTTGAGCTTGAAAAAGGGATAGTAATGGAGTTAATTCTGCAATGCTAGCAGAGAAATCATTAGAGAGGCTACAGAAGGTGAGGACTGAAGGGGTAACACCTGCTGTGCCCGTGCCGCGTGCAGTAGTAATTCTTAACCCTACAAGTAAGGGGATCAATGGAATGATCTGCTTGTGTTGTGTCAGGACCACAGGGGGAACAGGGAGGCTTTTGTTTCCATTGGCAAACTGAATTTTGGGAGTAAGGAAAACTAGGGTACAAGTGCCTGTCCGGTTGGTAGGAAGGCAGATGTAAGAAAAAGAACCACCGAGGAAAAAAGTTCTTGGCTTAGGCAGAGCTGGAAAGGCAAATAAGTGTTCTGAGGGGGCTGGGCTTTGGACCCAAATGCCAAGGGAACCAGCAAGGGTGGGGGCTGTTAAAGGTTGTAGCGGGGTTTGGTATGGTAACTGTGTGGAAGGAGACCTTTTGTTTTCATGGTGTACAAGGAAGCGTGTGGTATCTATAAGTAACTGCTCACTTTCATTAACAAGATTGGGTATGAGCAGAGAATGGGAGTGAGATTAAGAGTGAGTATAAAAGAAAAGAAGAGGGCTTTATGGGGTGGAGGAATTGGAGAGTTCCCTGCCACTGAAGATTATCCACCCTGAGAGAATTAAGGGTGGCAACCTGAGGGTAAAATCATAAACTAGCAGCTGTAATTGCCTGGAGGAAAAGTGTAAACTGGCATTTTTTTTTTTTTTTAAATGTAGTCTTGCTCTGTCACCAGGCTGGAGTGCAGTGCTGGGCTCACTGCAACCTTCGCCTCCCAGGTTCAAGTGATTCTCCTGCCTCACCCTCCTGAGTAGCTGGGACTATAGGCGCGGGTGCCACCACGCCCAGCTAATTTTTGTCTTTTTAGTAGAGACAGGGTTTTACCAGGTTGGCCAGGATGGTCTTGATTTCTTGACCTTGTGATCCACCTGCCTCAGCCTCCCAAAGTGTTGGGATTACAGGCGTGAGCCACTGTGCCCGGCCTAACTAGCAACTTAAACAAAAGCAGGGCATGTAAAAGTAAATGAGTACAGTGAATTTCAGCGCAGTTAGAAAACAGAAACAGACTTTCTGAGGTGTAGTTTACATAGTAGGGGCGACCGCGTTAAATAGTGGTGTTAGGAAAAAGATGCCTAGTGAAAGTAAAAGGAATGTTAGGTTTGTATAGGGTTACTCTTCCACTTTGGGGATACGGTTGAGTTTACGAGAAGTGAGGGAGAGTACTTGCGACTTCCAGGAGGAGGCCGAGGAGTCAGGCTGATTGTCTGATGGCCACAGCTTTATCCTGAAATGATGGACCCACTGGAGAGCGTCTTGCAGACCGACAGCGGTTGGGGTGCTATAGACGATCAGAAAGGGTCCCGTCTACTAAGGTTGCAGAGACCGAGGGGTTAGGCTTTTAACTAGGACTTGCCTTCCAGCTAGGGTGTTTTCATATGGCTGGGTATCTAGAGTGGGTAAAAGGAAATTAGCAGACTGGTGGATTTCATGTCTGGCCTGTCGGAGGACTGGGGTCTCAGAGAAGGTTAGGCTCAAGCAGAAAGGTGTGGCCATATAGGAGTTCCAAGGGGCTATACCCTGTGGCTTCTTTAGGAGTGGCTCGAATCCTGAGTCCTCTGCAGTGGATAACTCCAGCCTTGGCTGGGAGGAGAGCGGCCTTAAGGAGGGCCTTTACTACGGGGGCATTGATAATAGAGGACCCTTGTGTAGTGAGAAAACCTCTTTCTGCCCATATAGCAGCATGGTGGTGGAAGATGTGGAAGGCGAACTTAGAGTCAGTATTGATATTAACATGTAGTCCTTTGGCAGGAGTAAGAGCATGGGTTAAGGCAATCAGTTCAGCTGGCTGAGAAGTGGTAAGAGAGGGAGGTATAGCAGCCTCGATGATAGATGAGTGGGATACAACAGCATAGTCAGCTTTGGCCAGTGCCAACTGACTGGGCTTGGAGAAACTGCCATTAATAAACCATGTGTGGTCTGGGTCCGGAATAGGAAAAAGAGAAATATAGGGAAATGGGGAGGATGCTATATGGATTAGGGAGACACAGTCATGGGGTTCAGGGTTTGTTATGTATTAAAGACCGAGAGCAAGGGTTACAGTGGGTGTTTCAATGAATACTGAATAGAGTTGGAGGAGGCAAGGAGTGGACAGTAGGTGTGTAAGGTGTGAAGAAGAAACTAAGCTTTGGAGATTGTGAGAGCTATAGAGGGTAAGTGGGGCGTAGCTTGTGATTCTGAGGGATTCTGAGAGTATTAGGGTGGTAGCTGCTGCTGCTTGTAGGCATGAGGGCCAGCCCAGGACTGTGAGGTTGAGTTGTCTGCATAAAAAGGCTACAGGCCATGGGCCTGGCTCCTGTGTAAGAATTCCAATGGCACAGCCTTTTATTTCTGCTGCGTAGAAAGAGAAGGGTTGAGAGGAGTTGGGGAGCGCTAAAGTAGGAGCAGTCTCGAAGGCGTTTTTTAGAGAATGGAAGGAAGAATTGGGGAAGGATTTTTGGTCTATGGGGTCAGACAGGTTTCCTTTTATAGGTCTTGGACTAGCCTGTAGGATTTGTCTAGTTTTTAGACAGATAGGATACAGGAAGATGTCCCGACCTGCAGGACAACAACAGGAGCCCGAAGCGAGGGAGTGGGGATGGACGGGCAGGAGACGCGAAGAATGGAGACGAGACAGGAGTCTGATCAAGTCTCGTTTGTTGTTGCTGAGCTCACAGCTTAAATAGGCCAGGCAGGGAGGCGGGGCAAAGGAAGCTTGCAGTTGGGAAATTCCGGCCAGGTGTGCCAGGTGCCGCTACCAGCCTCGTGCCGTCCACGGGCTGGACCTGAATCATCAGGACTTGAGCCTCCCACAAGCGGCACCTGGGCTCTCTTGGCCCCAGGATTTGGCCTGTGCTGCTGCCCACAGGAAGAAATTTGGGCTTTGGAAGGGGATATGCGATACTCCTTTGAGTATAGATGCTGAAGAAGCAGGAGGGTGAATTAAAAGGCCATGTTGTAATAGACGGGTGATAACAGGCTTTAGGCCTTTAAAGCCTTGGTGGGATGGGGTACTGGTGCTGGATGGGGTAAGGGTGGTTAGGTTTTAAGGGAATGATGAGGGGTGAGTGACTTGTAGCAAGAGATAGGGAGGTGGTATTCCACATCCTAGGGTTAGGGTACGGGGACATAAGGGGAGCTATTGAGGGAGGTACGGGTTCTGGGAGGAAGGCAGCAATGAGGTGTGGCTGTAGCCCAGGAATAGTGAAGGAGGCAGACAATTTTGCTAGGATATCTCAGCCTAACACGGGAACTGGACAAGCGGGGATGATTAGAAAAGAATGTGGAAAAGAGTGCTGGCCTAATCAACACCAGACTTGGGGAGTTTTGAGAGGCCTGGAGGCCTTGCTGTACATTCCCACAACAGTTATGGAGGCCAAGGAGACAGGTCCTTGAAAAGAAGTCAGTGTGGGATGGGTGGCCCCTGTACTGATTAAGAAGGGGATGGACTTACCCTCCACCGTAAGAGTTACCTGAAGCTTGGAGTCCGTGATGGTCCAGGGGGCTTCCGAAGCAGTCCAGCAGCGTCAATCTTCAGCTGCTAAGCTGAGAAGTTCTGGAAAGGAGTCAGCTGGAGAATATTGGATTTGAACTCCAGGAGCCTTGGGAGTGGCTGTAATATGAGCCATACAGTCCGATTTCCAGTGGGGTCCCCGAAGGACAGGACACGGCTTGGAAGGGGCCTTGGGCTGTGAGCATTCGTTAGCACAACGTCCAAGCTTTTGGCATTTGAAGTGGCATGGAGCTTCAGGCTGTGGGCTCGCGCTGGCCCAGTGAACAGTTTTCTGGCCATTTGGAACCATTGTCTAATTTTTATTGAGGGCAGGCCGTATTACGGAAAAAAATGAGACTTTTAGGTTTCAGATTGGGCGACAGTTGAAGAGGTTTTACGTTTTTGTTTTTTTTTTTTTTTTTTTTGAGACGGAGTTTCGCTCTTGTTACCCAGGCTGGAGTGCAATGGCGCGATCTCGGCTCACTGCAACCTCCGCCTCCTGGGTTCAGGCAATTCTCCTGCCTCAGCCTCCTGAGTAGCTGGGATTACAGGCATGTGCCACCATGCCCAGCTAATTTTTTGTATTTTTAGTAGAGACGGGGTTTCACCATGTTGACCAGGATGGTCTCGATCTTTTGACCTCGTGATCCACCTGTCTCGGCCTCCCAAAGTGCTGGGATTACAGGCTTGAGCCACTGCGCCCGGCCGGTTTTAGGTTTTTTAGGACGCAGGCTAGAGGTGAAGACTGAGGAATAGAGGGCGGAATACTGCCCATATCGAAGGAGATAAGTTTTAAGGAAAGGAGTAGAGACTAGGAGAAGGGGCGAACAGCTACCAGGGTTTGCAGGAGGCATCCCTGACGGATTCTTGGACTGTAATGTGGAAGTGATCATGGCAGGCGTCTCTGCAATTGACCAGACACCAAGGGAAGACTGTCTTCTAGAGTCCGTGACCACGTCAGAGTTTGTGAGCTAGAGCGAGAGACTTGTCTCCTCTGGCTCCACACGGAGAGTGTGTCTCCTTTGTCTCTACTAGAAGGAGATAGCTTTGAAAGGAAGAGAGAGAAAGAGAGGGAGAGACTTGTCTCCTCTGGAGGAAAAGAGAGAGAGGAAGAGACTTGTCTTTTCTTCTCTGAAGGGAAAGGGACGAGGAAGAGAGTTGTCTCCTCTGAAGGAAAAGAGAGGAAGAGATATGTCTCCCCTTCTCTGAAGGAAAAGAGAGAGGGGGGGAGAGAGAGAGAGAGAGAGAGAGAGAGAGAGAGAGAGAGAGACTTATCTCCCCTTCTCTAAAGGAAGAGAGAAAGAGGGGGAGACTGCTGACCCAATCTTTAGGTGGCTGTTCCTCACGCTAAGGGGGAGCTGCTGAGCTGGTCTGATGTGCTGAAGTCTCAGGTGGGTCTCTTCCCAGAGAGGGAAGAAGGGACAGGGGGCTGGTCTCCCCAAAGGAGTACCCTTGTCGGGGTTTTCTGCATCAAATGTTAGAACGCGCTCTGAATGAAGAGACCCCCCACCCCAAACAGGCTTTGTGTGAGCCGCGAGGCTGTTTAGTCACGCGGATGCAGGTGGGTTGAGTCAGAAAAGAGAATCAGCAGAGGGCGGTGCTGTAGGAGTTGGGTTTTTTTTTTTTTTTTTTTTTCTTTTTTTGAGACGGAGTTTTCGCTCTTGTTACCCAGGCTGGAGTGCAATGGCGCGATCTTGGCTCACCGCAACCTCCGCCTCCTGGGCTCAGGCAATTCTCCTGCCTCAGCCTCCCGAGTAGCTGGGATTACAGGCACATGCCACCATGCCCAGCTAATTTTCTGTATTTTTAGTAGAGACGGGGTTTCACCATGTTGACCAGGATGGTCTCGATCTCTCGACCTCGTGATGCACCCGCCTCGGCCTCCCAAAGTGCTGGGATTACAGGCTTGAGCCACCGCGCCCGGCAGAAGTTGGTTTGGGGTAAGCAGCGTAAAGGTACAGAAGTTACAGGTTAGGGCGAGTTTTGCCAGCTGGGTGGGGGTCGTAGGGTCTGGAGTCACGAGGTTGACGAAAGTCAGTTACAAAGTTCGATGGCCTTATCCATTGGGGCCGGAATAAGAAAACAGTATTCGAATGTTAGTTCTTCTGTTGTTAGAAGAGTTAGGCGCTGCAGGGGTTGATCATCTTCCTCTTTTCTCGGTCTTCCGGGGGTAGCCGTGTGGAGCCGTCAGTCCGCCTACAAGACCATACACAGCCCCCAGCGGTGGAGCTGGGGGTCCGACTGCGAGCTGCTGCTCTGAGCCTCCAGCACGCGAGGACCAAGAGCGGGGATCCGGAACCAACGAGCTCCACGCCCGCAGTTCACAGATTCCACAGACACACGCGCGCGCCCGCGCTGCGCCGCTCCAAAGGTGGCTGTCGGCAGGGTCCCAGCGAACTAGCCCGGTAGGGCGGGAGAGGGGCGCGTGCGCCCACGCTGATTGGCTGGTGCAGCCGGCACCGGAGCCAATAGGAGCGCGCCTTGTTGTGAGGCGCCCCGCCGACCGGCGTGGTCGTCGGGAAGGACTGGCTGTTGCTGTGGAGACGCCTGGTGAGTTCCTGGAAGGCTGGTTGGAAGGCTGTGCCGGGGTGGGGGCGACGCTGGGCAGAGCCGGGGACGCGGGTCAGAGGGGCTGCAGGCGCGAGGCTGGGTCACGTGAGGACGCTGGGTGTTTCGCGGGCAGCTCTAGCGCCGCAGTCCGGGAAACTGAGGCCGGGCGTTCTGGCTGCCTCTCGGGCCTCTTTACGGCTCTCGCGGCCGCCCCGAGGTGCCTAGAATGGGTTTCAGCCTTGCGGGGGCGGGGGGTGGTGGTTCACAATAACAGCAGGAGCCACCATTGACTTGGCGTCTGCTGGGTGCAAAGCCCAGCGTTAACCCTTTACTCGCGACCTTTCGCTTCACCTTCACAGCAGCCCTGCGAGGTGAGTGCCGTTATTCGTGCCATTTACAGGGGGAGGGAAACTGAGGCCGAGGGAAGGTGAAATGACTTCCTCCAAGCCACCCAGTGGGTGAGCGGGACTCCAGACTGAAAATTTTGACTATTCTGCTCACTGACTCCCCGCAGGAGGCGGGCCCTGGCCAGATGAAACTCACCTGACATTCCCAAGGTGTCTGCACAGGTGGCTTTGGGAGTCACTGAACTCTTCAGGACCTGGGTACAGGTAATAAATGTGGGACCGTCGGATTCCACGTGGCTAAGGTTCCGTCTGTGTGATTATCGTGGTTGGGAATAGAATGTCCTTAGAACGGTCTCGTTCAGCGGTCGGCCAACTTTTGTTGTAAATATATTAATGTTTACATTGTTCTAGTGTAAATATAATGTGCATAATAGTATTCACAGTAGTTTAGCCTTGGCGGGGGGCGTACTCTGTACTCAAGTGTGGCAGTGTAGTGTGGATACAGCCAAGGACAATACACAAAAGAGTGGCTGTGTTGCAATAAAATGTTAATTACGGGGACCAAAATTTTAATTATATATATTGTTTATATAATTTTCATGTGTCATAATTTTTTTTCCAAATATTAAAAAAATGTAAAAACCATTCTTTGCTCCTGGGCTGTCAAAGAGGCTGGGCTGGTTAGCTTGCAGAACCCTCATCTAGTACAAAGCCTCATACATTAGGGGGAACTGAGACCCAGAGAGGGACATCTGTGTCATGTCAGTCACACAGCCAGGGCAGTGCCACAGCTGAGTTTAAGACATAGGCTTCCCACCTTCCAGGCCAGGAAACACCCCCAGTTAACACTCTGGATCAGGGTGCTGAGGTGTTCAAAATGTGCTATTATTTATCATGTGTTCTGAGGCCATGGAAACCATACTCTAATAGGTTTCATAACTTACTAGCTTAGACTAAAAAGTCTGGTGAATGTGTTGCTATCTGAGGAAACGCAGCTGCTGGGCTGAGAGTCAGAAATGAATATATATTTTTCTTTTTCATGATTTTCAATAGCTATTTTTTTTAAAAGCTCCTTTTAGTGAGTTTCTTGGGTTTATGGTGAACAGAATGTAAATGATCACTGTCCTCACATTGCTTACAGATGATAAATGTATAATCAAAATGGTTATTTCTTTATTTATTTGTTTTATAAAGTTGGGGTTTCTCCATGTTGGTCAGGCTGGTCTCGAACTCCAGACCTTAGGTGATCCGCCTGCCTCGGCCTCCCAAAGTGCTGGGATTACAGGTGTGAGCCACCATGCCTAGCATGGTTATTTATTTTTAAGCTTTTTAAGCTAATTTTAGATTTAGAGAAAAATTGCAACAGCAATACAAAACATTCTCTTATGTCCCTCACCCTGCTTTCCCTGATGTTAACATCTTACATAATCATAATACAATTATCAAGAACAGAAAGCTAGTGTTGGTACAGCATTATTAACTATATTACAGACGTGATATGAATGTTACCTTTTTTTTTTTTTTTTTTTTTTGAGACAGAGTTTCGCTCTTGTTACCCAGGCTGGAATGCAATGGCGCGATCTCGGCTCACCGCAACCTCTGCCTCCTGGGTTCAAGCAATTCTCCTGCCTCAGCCTCCTGAGTAGCTGGGATTACAGGCACGCGCCACCATGCCCAGCTAATTTTTTATATATATTTTTTTAGTAGAGATGGGGTTTCACCATGTTGACCAGGATGGTCTCGATCTCTTGACCTCGTGATCCACTTGCCTCGGCCTCCCAAAGTGCTGGGATTACAGGCTTGAGCCACTGCGCCCGGCCCGAATGTTACCATTTTTTAAATTAAGGTTTCGGTTTCATTCCAGGATTCTATCCAAGAACCCATGTTGCATTTTAGTTATTTCTCGTTGGTCATAACACTTCCTTAGTCTTTTCTTGTGTTCCTTGGCTTTGATGCTTTTAAAGAGTACTGATCAGTTATTTTGTCTAATGTATCTCAATTTAAAAGTTTGTCCAGTGTTTTCTAATGATTGGGGTGAGATTATGCATTGTTGGCCAGAATAACGCAAAGACTCATTATCTTGGTGTCTTTCTCAGTGCATCAGATGGAGTCCAGGATACTGGTATGTCTTATTACTGGTGATATTTTGATCTGTTGTTTGCTGGTGTCTGCCAGGTTTCTATACCATAAAGTTAGTATCCCTTTTTAATTAATGAGTCTGTTGGGAGACATACTTTGAGAGGACGCAAATTCTGGTTCTCTACGAGTTTGTGCGCACTGACTTTAGCCTCCATCTGCAGTTCTTTGTGGTGTTTGCCTGAAGGTAATTATTTCTCTTTCCTTCTACATTTATTTATTAAGTCAAGTTCCACGGAAGGAAGAACTATCCACTGTCTCTTTTTATTTGTTTGTATTAGTATAGGCCTCGGATATGCATTATATTCTGAGTTAAAATTCATTATCATTATTATTTTGTTGCTTACTGTTCCAGCATTGGTTATTCACTTGAAGGTCTCCTTCAGGTTAGCTTCCGTGGCCTATCAACCGGCCATCATCTTTTTGTTGTTGTTGTTGTTGAGCACTTACTTTATGACACCTAAAGATGTTTCAGGTTCATCTTGTGTTTTCTCTGTCCCAGCCCTGGAATCACAGTTCTTTTTGTCTTCAGCCTCACAGTATCCAGTCAAGATACTGTTTTTCACAGTTCCTTAGTTTAGTTCTTTTCTTCCTCATGCCCTTCAGAGTGGTTATGTTAGTTGTAATAGTTAGGTTTATTGTTAGTGTTTGTATTTCATTTTGAGTTCCCCCTATACCCTAGTTGATTTTAGTTTATTTTTGGGGTATGAATTCTGACTGACTTCTGATAGTTAGAGATACACACAAAGGTATACTGAGAGAATTTTCCTCCTCATGTCTGCTGCCCTGTTGCCATTTGCCCCTTCTTTTCACCGCTTCCCTATATACCCTGTATATCTAACTTTGGTATCTGGATTATCTCATATTTCTTTTGCACAAGTGAACAGATAGCTGTGTATTTTCTTTTATTATTATTTTTTCTTTTTTTTTCCCTTTTTTATTGTACTTTAGGTTCTGGGGTACATGTGCAGATCATGCAGGATTGTTGCATGGGTACACACATGACAACGTGGTTTGCTGTCTCCATCCCCCCGTCACCTACATCTGGCATTTCTCCCCATGTTATAGTTGTGTATTTTCTCATATCCTCTTCTTTCTTATACAGAGGGTGACATGCTATAGATAATTGTGTTTGCTTTTTTTCAGCTAATAATATGTTTTAGGCGGGGTGGGGTGGCTCACACCTGTAATCCCAGCACTTTGGGAGGCTGAGGTGGGTGAATCGCCTGAGGTTAGGAGTTTGAGAGCAGCCTAGCCAACATGGTGAAATCCTGTCTCTACTAAAAATAGAAAAATTAGCTGGGTGTGGTGGCAGGCACCTATAATCTTAGCTACTTGGGAGACTGAGGCTGGAGAATCACTTGAACTTGGGAAATAGAGGTTGCAGTGAGCCGAGATTGCACCACTGCCCTCCAGCCTGGGCAACCAATCAAGATTCCATCTCCAAAAACAAAAACAAAAAAAATAAAAAAATAGGTTGATAGGTTGTTTTGAAAATCATCCCATATCTGTTCATAGAGATCTTCTTCATTCATTTTTAAAAACATCTTTATTGAGGCCAGGCGTGGTGGCTCACGCCTGTAATCCCAGCACTTTGGGAGGCCGAGGTGAACGGATCATTAGACCAGCCTGACCAACATAGTGAAACCCCATTTCTACTAAAATAGCAAAAAAAATTAGTCAGATATGGTGGCACATGCATGTAGTCCCGCTACTAGAGAAGCTGTAGCAGGAGAATCGCTTGAACCCAGCAGGTGGAGGTTGCAGTGAGCCGAGATCATGCCACTGCACTCCAGCCTGGCCAATAGAGTGAGACTTTGTCTCAAAAACAAACAAAAACATCTTTATTGAGATATAATTTATATACCTTACAATTCATCCATTTAAGTATCAATTCAGGGGTTTTTAGTATATACACAGACTTACGCAAGCATCATTGCAATACATTTTGGAACATTTTATCACCTCTAAAAGAAACCTTGATCCATTAGCAATTAGCAATTACTTCCTATCCTGTCTTCCCCCAGCTCTAGGCAACTGTGAATCCACTTTCTGACTTCATAAATTTGCCCGTTTTGGACATTTCATGTAAATGGAATCATACAATATGTGGTATTTTGTTACTGGCTTCTTCTACTTAGGATGTTTTCTTGGTTCATCCATGTTGTCAGGGCTGTATTTTTATGGCTGAATAATATTCCATTGTATGGATATACCACCTTTTGTTTATCCATTCATCAGTTGATGGACTTTTGGATTTCTACTTATGCATTATTTTGAATTATGTTGTTATGAACATTGCCTCATTAATTTTTACAGCTGCATATTTCTTCATTGTATGAATGTACCATAGAATGTATCATAGAGTAGATGAATAAACTATTATAATGTTTATTTAATAATAGTTTATTCATCTACTCTCCTATGGCCATTTAAACTGCTTCCATTATCTTGCCATTACAAACAGCGCTGCACAGTGAATAACCCTGTGCATCTGTATTTTTGTATTGTTGGAGGTACATATTCAGGGTAGTTTCTAGAAGTGGAATTGCTGGGTTGAAAGATAAAGACATATGTAATTTTCTCAGATATTGTCAAATTTCCCTCCAGAAGGGCTGTACCAATTTACCCTCCCACCAACAATGTATGAGAATAGTGCCTGTTTCTCCACAACATCCTCAACATTGTATGCTGTCATGCTTTAATTTTTGCTAGTGTGATTGGTAAGAAATAGTATCTACTGTTGTTTTAATATGCATCACTCTATAAGTGATTCGAACATTTTTTCATGTTTTTGAGCTAGTTGCATCTTTTGTGATTTATCTGTTCATATTTTTTCTCCATTTGTCCATCAGGCTTTTGTTTTGTTCTTTAGCTTTTTAAAAAAAAAATCGTGACAAAATATAAGCAACGTACATTTTACATTTTAACCGTTTTTTAAGTGTGCCCTTTTGTGCCATTAAATACATCCACACTGTTATGCAGCCATCACCACCTTCCATCTCTGGAACTTTTTTCTCCTTTTCAAACTGAAATTCTGTATCCATTGAACAGGAATTTCCATTCTTTCCTCCCCCAGCCCTGTGGCCACCATTCTGCTTTCTGTTTCTATGAATTTGACTACTGTAGGTACCTAATTAACATAATGTCTTCAAGGTTCTTCCATGTTACTGCATATGTCAGAATTACCTTCTTTTTTGTAACATGTGTCAGGATTACCTTCCTTTTTAAGGCTGAATAATAAATATTTCATTGTATGTGTATACTACATTTTGTTTAGCCATTCATCTGCCGATGGACAGTTGGGTTGCTTCCACCAGTCTCTCTCTCTCTTTTTTTTTTTTTATAGCTCCAGCTTAAAGGAGGCTACCTTTTGAGTATTGTAAATAATGCTGTGTTCCTCAGTTTTAAAAAATTATTTAAAATAGTGTGGTGCCCTGTCACCCAGGCTAGAATGCAGTGGCGCGATCACGGCTCACTGCAGCCTCAACCTTCCACTTCACCTGCCCTGAGTAGCTGGGACGACAGATGTGCACCCCCATACCCTGGCTAGTTTTTAAATTTTTTGTGGAGATGGAGTCTGTCTGTGTTGCCCAGGCTGATCTTGAACTCCTGGCCTCAAGCAATCCTTTCACCTCAGCTTCCCAAAGTTCTGGGACTAAAGGTGTGAGCCACTGTGCCCAGCCTGTTCCTTAGTTTTTAAGAGCTGTTTGTATGTTAGGGATATTAGTCCCATGTCAGTGGTATATATTGCAAATATTTTCTCCCAATTTGTTAGCTTTTAATTTTTTTCTGACCTTTTAAATGGTTTTCTTTTTTTTTTTTGGTCATGCAGAAATTTTTAAATTTTTATGTAGTTAAATTTATCAGTCTTTTTTTAAAAACTATCTCTGAATTTTAAGTCATATTTGACCCCTACTACTTAATAATAGACCCCTACTACTAAGAATACAAACATTACAGAGGAATTCACCAGTATCTCCTTTAGTAGTTGTATGGTTTTATTTTATCTTTTTAGACAGAATCTCACTCTGTCACCAGGCTAGAGTGCAGTAGTGCGATCTCAGTTCACTGCAACCTCTGCCTCCTGGGCTCAAGTGATTCTCCTGCCTCAGCCTCCCAAGTAGCTGGGACTACTTGGCATGTGCCCGTGCCACCATGCCCAGCCAATTTTTGTATTTTTGGGGTTTCACCATGTTGGCCAGGATGCTCTCCATCTCTTGACCTCGTGATCTGCTGGCCTCAGCCTCCCAAAGTGCTAGGATTACAGATGTGAGCCACCACACCTGGCCGTATGGTTTTATTTTTTATCATTTAGATTTCTAATTCATTTGCAAGTTTATTCTTGTGAGTTATCTTTTTCCAACAGTGAATACTGTTCCAGCAGTATTTAGTACAAAGATCATCTTGACTCTAGTGATTTGAGATGCCATCTTTGCCATATTTTTTATTTCCATATGTACTTGAGTCTACTTCTGGACCTCATCTTTTTGTTTGTGTATGCACCAGTACCATACTGATTTAATTATGAAGGCTTTGTATGGTATGTTTTCCTGTCTGTTATGCCTTTCCTCCCTTACAGTTTTTTGTTTTGTTTTCCTAGTATTAAATTTTTGTTTTTCCATATGAATTTTAGTATCATCTTGTCTATTATGTTGTCAGTATTTGTATTGGGATTGCATTGAATGTATAATTTAACTTGGGGAGAACTGACATCTTTATATTTTTTAATTCTATCCAAGAGCAGGGGATGCCATTTCATTTGTTCAAGTTAACTTTAGTGTCTTTTAATAATGTTTTACAATTTTTCTTGCACAGTTTTTTGTTTTTTTTTTTGAGGTGGAGTTTTGCTCCTGTTGCCCAAGCTGAAGTGCAGTGGCGCGATCTCAGCTCACTGAAACCTCCACCTCCCAGGTTCAAGCGATTTTCCTGCCTCAGCTTCCCAAGTTGCTGGGATTACAGGCATGCGCCACCACGCCCGGCTAATTTTGTATTTTTAATAGAGATGGGGTTTCTCCATGTTGGCCAGACTGGTCTTGAACTCCCGACCTCAGGTGATCCGCCTGCCTCAGCCTTCCAAAGTGCTGGGATTACAAGGAGTGAGCCACCACACTCAGCCTCTTGCACAGTTTTAATTTATTTTTAAGTATTTAATTACCTTGTTGCTATTGCAAATGGGATTTTTCTCTACCATAATGTTTTCTTTTATGGTTTGTATATATGAAGGCTATTGATTTTTATGTATTAATCTCATATTGTTCAGCTTCACTGAGTGTTTTCGTTTAGTTTTTTTTTTTGTGGTTGTTGTTGTTTTCAGAAGGAGTCCCACTCTGTCGCCCAGGCTGGAGTGCAGTGGCATAATCTTGGCTCACTATAACCTCCACCTTCCAGATTAAAATGATTCTCCTGCCTCAGCCTCCCAGGTAGCTGGGATTACAGATGCCCACCACCATGCCCGGCTAATTTTTGTATTTTTGGTAGAGACAGGGTTTCACCATGTTGGCTAGAGTGGTCTCAAACTGCTGACCTCAAGTAATCGACCCACGTAGGCCTCCCAGAGTACTGGGATTATAGGCCTGAGCCACCATGCCCAGCACACTGAGTTATTATTGAATAAATTTTATCACTGATTTTGGGGTTTTCCAGGTAGTATATCATATTATCTACAATTAGTGTTATTTTTTCTTTTTTTCTTTTCATAGACCTTCAAAGCTACTGCAAATCAACGTTATATTTTTTCTTTATGCCCTGCTTTTTTTTTAACCTCTAATTGATTTCTCTCTTCTAATTTCATTGGCTAATATTCATAGTACAGTGGTGGATAGTAGCAGAGATAGTGGACATCTTTGCTTTGCTCTTGATATTAATGGACATGCCTCTAGTGTTTTACCACAAAATAAGACTTTGGCTTTAGGACTAAGGTATAATTGTATTACCATATTTATAAAATACCTTTCAATTTCTGTTTTCTTGAGTATTTTTTATTGTGAATGGATGTTGAATTTTGTCAGACTTTCTCTTCTATGGAGATAATCATATAATTATTTTTCCCTTAGATGATTACATTTCCCTTAGATGATTATATGTGATGTGTGTTTTTATTGTAAATATCTATTTTTTATTTTATTTTTATTTTTGAGGCGGAATCTTGTTCTGTCACCAGGCTGGAGCGCAGTGGCACAATCTTGGCTCACTGCAACCTCCACCTCCCAGACTGAAGTGATTCTTCTGCCTCAGCCTCCTGAATAGCTAGGACTACAGGCGCGTGCTACCACACCTGGCTAATTTTTGTATTTTTAGTAGAGACAGGGTTTCACCCTGTTGGCCAGGATGGTCTCAGTCTCTTGACCTTGTGATCCGTCTGCCTCGGCCTCTTAAAGTGCTGGGATTACAGGCGTGAGCCACCATACCTGGCCTATTTTTTATTTTTTTATTTTTGATACAGGGTCTCACTTTGTCACCCAGGCCAGAGTACAGTGGTGCAATTACTGTTCAGTGCTGCCTCAACCTCTCAGGCTCAAATGATCCTCTTGCCTCAGCCTCCCAAGGAGCTGGGATTACAGGCATGTGCCACTGCACCCAGCTAATTTTTAAGTATTTTGTAGAGATGAGATCTCCCTATGTTGCCCAGACTGGTGTCGAACTCCTAGACTCAAGTGATCCTCCTGCCTTGGCCTCCCAAAGTGCTGGGATTACAGGTGGATTACAGTCATGAGCGGCCATGCCTGGCTGTTAGTATTTCTTTAAATTTCTCTAAATTTTTCATTGCATTTCCTTTTATCTGGAAATTGTCAGGAGATTCTTAAATTTTTATGTAGGCACACCTTTCTTCTGTTGGTGGTAATGGCTGTGTTAGTAAATTCTAGTTTTAAGCATTATGATCGGGAAGTGTTGTTTTTAGTATCTTTACTTGATGGAAAGTGTTTTCTTTGTGACCTAATACATGAACAGTTTTTTTGTGAATGTGCTGTGAATGTTTCTGTCATCAAGGTGTGGAGTTTGATATACATCTACACAGTCTCCTGTATTATGTTGTTTAGATTGATTGTCTATCCCCTTACTTATTTTTTTTCTCCACTTGATTTTTCTTTTTCTTTCTTTCTTTCTTTCTTTTTTTTTTTTTAAGGCAAGGTCTCACTCTGTATCCAAGGCTGGAGTGCAGTGGCCTGGCTCACTGCAGCATTGAACTCCTGGTTTTAAGTGATCTTCCTACTTCAGTCTCCCCAGTAGCTGGGACTACAGGTACACGCCACCATGCCTGGCTAATTTTTATTTTGTTTATTTATTTTAGAGATTTTGGCAGGGGGAGCGGATCTCACCATCTTGCCCAGGGTGGTCTTGAGCTCCTGGACTCAAAGGATCCTCCCACCCCAATCTCCCAAAGTGCTGGGATTACAGGCATGAGCCACCAAGCCTGGCCATCATTTTAAAATTGTTTTGTAGAGACAGGGTTTCACTCTGTTGCCCAGGCTAGGCTCGAACTCTTGGGCTGAAGCAGTCTTCCTGCCTCGGCCTCCCAAAGTGTTGGGATTACAGGCATGAGCCACAGTGTCTGTCCAATTTGTCTTTAAAAAAATATTTTTTTAATTTATTTTTTAAGAGACAGAGTCTTGCTGTGTTTCCCAATCTGGATTTAACTTCTGGGCTTCAGTCTCCTGAGTAGCTGAAATTACAGATGCTCACTGCCATGCTTGGTGTGTTTTCTGTCTTGTTTTGAGATTAGTGTGAAGTCTCTAATTTTTAGGGTGTTACCATTTATGTGTCTTTGCATTTCCTTTGGGTTTTGCTGCTTTATGTTGGTTGCTGGATTGGGACATAGTCTCTCTTTTTTTTTTGAGATGGAGTGTCTCTCTGTTGCCCCAGGCTGGAGTGCAGTGGCGAAATCTCAGGTCACTGCAGCCTCCGCCTACCAGGTTCAAGCAATTCTCCTGCCTTAGCCTCCTAAGTATTTGGGACTACAGGCATGTGCTGCCACACTTGGCTAATTTTGGTTAACCCAAAAGTATTAAAGGTAACAAAGGCACAATTTACACTGATGATATGACAGTCAAGAATATGCTGGCTGGGCATGGTGACTCACACCTGTAATCCCAGCACTTTGGGAGGCCAAGGTGGGCAGATCACCTGAGGTCAGGAGTTTGAGACCAGCCTGGCCAACATGGTGAAATCCCATCTCTACTAAAATTACAAAAAATAGCTGGGCTTGGTGGTGTGTGCCTGTAATCCCAGCTACTTGGGAAACTGAGGCAGAGCTTTTTAGTAGAGACAGGGTTTCACCATGTTGGCCAGTATGGTCTCGATCTCCTGACCTCGTGATCTGCCCATGTTGGCCTCCCAAAGTGCTGAGATTACAGGTGTCCGGCTCAAAAAGGGGGGAAAGGTGTTCCATCTCTTTAAATTTTCTAATAGAAACCATCTGTGAAAACGTCTGTAGCCTGAGAAGGCCAAAACCAAGGCAAGTATATACCAGTTCTACAGGGATCTGCCAGACCAACCAAAGTGTACAACCCACGTTTTTGTAGGATAGTTTCCACTGCTCACTCTGGAACCAGCCAGCCACTTCAGGAACATGGACTGCTATCCCTACAGCTGTGAGTTATGGGGCTGAGGAATGGGGGATGGTAGCTGAGTTGAGCAAGTTATTCTTTTACCAAATATTAGCAGCCTCTGTTTATCAAATTACTCTGCTTGTTGTTGTAAGTGTTTGGTCAGGTTACAGAGTCTTTTTGTTTTGTTTTGCTTTGTTTGAGACAGGGTCTCACTCGGTCTGTCAGGTTGAAGTGAAGTGCAGTGGTAACAATCCCAGCTCACTGTAGCCTCGACCTCCCAGGCTTAAGTTATCCTCCCACCTCAGCCTTCCGAGTAGTTGGGACTACAGATATCCGCCACCATGCCCAGCTAATTTATTTTTTTGAGACAGGGTGTCACTCTGTCACCCAGGCACAATGTCAGCTCACTGCAGCCTCAACCTCCTGGACTTAAGTGATCTTCCCACTTCAGCCCCCCAAGTAGCTGTGACAATAGGCATGTACCTCCATAGCCAGCTAATTTTTTTATTTTTATTTTTTGTAGAAACAAGTTTTCGCTATGTTGCCCAGGCTGATCTTGAACTCCTGAGCTCAGGTGATGCACTCACCTCCATCTCTCAAAGTGCTAGGATTATAGACTTGAGACACTGCACCTGACCTAATTTTTTTTTTTTATGTTTTGTAGAGATGGTGTCTCACTATGTTGCCCAGGCTGGTCTCAAACTCCTGGGCTCAAGCAGTTTATCCTGCCTTGGGATTATAGGTGCGAACCCATGCCTGGCCAGGTTCCAGAGTTTGAAATGGTAGATTTTGGTAATTATTTTCCTAGTTTACTGGTTGTTTTGGTGCAATGATTGACCTTTTCATTCTTGTAGCGGTGTCTTTTGTAAAGCAAGTTTTTAAATTTGGAAGTTCAGTTTATCAGTTTTTTTGCTTATGGATTGTGTTTTTTTGTGTGTTGTCTGAAGGCTTGTCTAACCGTAGGTTTCCAGGATTTTCTCCTGTGTGTGTTTTATATTTTATGTTTAGAAATGATCCATTTTGAGTCACTTTTGTATTAGATGGGAATTTTTGGTCAAGGTTGCTTTTCTTTTTGCTTTTTGCATGTGGATCTTCAGTTGTTCCAGAGCCATTTCTTGCAAAGAAGATTCTGCATTGAATTGCCTTTGCACTGTAGTCGGTAATAAATTGGCCATGTTCATTTGAATTCTTATGGACTCTGTATTTTGTTTCATTGATTTATTGTCTGTTCCCTCAACACTACGCTGCCTTGGTTATTACAGCTTTATTGTAAGGTTTTAAATTGTGTAGTGTGATTCCTGCAATATTATTATGATTTTTAAAACTGGGTCATTCTAAAAAAAAAAACAACAAAAAAAAACCCCACAAAAAAACGAGTCATTCTAGTACCTCTCTGGCCTTCCATTAAATCTTTCTGTCAACTTATCTATAATCACGGAAGACCCTTCTGTGATTTTTGTTGGAATTACACTAAATCTAGGTCTGTTTGGGGAAAATTGATGTCTTTACTATTTTGAATCTTCTAGTTCATGAACGTGATATTCTTTCCATTTATTTAGGTCTACTTTGAGTTCTTTCATCACTGTTTTCTAGGTTTCAGAATATAGACTTTATACACATTTTATTATATTTATACATAATTTTTGGAGCTATTATAAATGATATTCTTTTTTCAATTTTGATGTCTAGTGTTTATTGCTAGTATGCAGAAAGAAATACAATCACTTTTTGTGTTGACCTGTACCCTATGGCTTGCTAAACACACTTAAAAGTTCTAGGGCTTTATTTTCTAGATTCCTTGAGATTTTCTATGAAGGGCAATCATGCCATTTGTGAAAAGGGACAGTTTCATTTTTTTCCCTTTGTAATCTCTACTTATTTCTTTTTCTTACCTTAATGTGGTAGCTAGGGCTTCTAGTATATTGTGGAATAGGACAGATGACAGTGGATATCCTTGCCTTGTTTCTTGATCTTGGAGGGAAGTTAAGTATGATGTTAGCTGTAGGTTTTTTATAAATACCTTTTGTGGGATTGCTATGGTTTGAAGTATCCCCCACCGTTTATATGTAGGAAACATAATCCCCAATGCAACAATGTTGACAAGCGGGACCCTTAGGAGTTGGCTAGGTTATGAGGGCTCTGCCTTCGTAAGTGGGTTAATGTTGTTATTGTGGGAATAGGTTCATTATACAAGAGAGGGCTTGTTATAGAAGTGAGCTTATCCCCCTTTTGTTTTGTCATGTTCTCTTACCCTTCTACCTTCCACCCTGCAGTGATGCAGTAAGAAGGCCTTTCTTTGCTCGGTGCTGGCACTGGCGCCATGCTCTTTGACTCCTCAGTTTCTAGGACTGTGAGCCAATACATTTTTGTTCTTTGTAAATTACCCAGTCTCAGGTATTCTGTTATAGCAGCACAAAATTGACTAAGGTACAGATTGAGGAGGTTTCTTCTATTTTGAGTCTACTGGCAGGTTTTTTTTTTTTTTTTTTTTCCAATCATTACAGGCATGCTTCAGAGATATTGTGGGTTTGGTTCCAGACCACTGCAATAAAGTGACTATCACAGTAAAGCAAGTCACACAAATTTTTTGGTTTCCCAGTGCACATTAATGTTTATACTGTACTGTAGTCTATGAAGTGTGCAGCAGCATTATATCTTAAAAAATGTGCATACCTTAGATAAGAAATGCTTTATTGCTAAAAAATGCTGACACAGAAACACAAAGTAAGCACATGCTCTTGGAAAAATAACACTTAACTTTCTCAACAGAGGGTTGCCACAGACTTTCAGTTCATCAAAAACAGTACCTGTGAAGCTCAATAAAGCAAAACACAGAAAAATGAAGTGTGCCAAAAAAACTGGGACTGATGAAGTCCTATTTGAGCTGCGATGGGAACGCTCCTCCTTGTATGGGAGTGCTGCAGTCCATGGTGTTAACAAAGCCATCAGTGAGCCATGCCTCTGCAGGCTGCCTCTGCACTGAGGTACTTCTGAAGCTTGGACTGTCCTTCAAGGGTCATCCTGTGAATGATGGATGCTGGTCATGGAGAAAGATTTGACTGAAAAGTTAAATGTCTACTGTCCTCTAGTTGTTTTATTCCAGCCCTTGTTCTGTCTTTGCTATGGAGTGGTGCAGTTCTATGACTATTCCATCCTTAGGAATATGGTCACAGGGCTCAGCTTTCTTATCTCTAAAATGAGGGTGCACATTTGTCCTGCACAGGAAGCTCTTTGTTTTCTGCTTGACTTGTAGTACTCCTCCCAGTGTGGAGGGTTTGACTGAGTAACAGTTGAGCTGTCTAGAAACTACTCATCTACTCATGTGCCTTTTCCTTCATGGGATTTGGTACCAGATATCGTGGTACAAAATAGTCCTCACCTATTTATCTATAGGACAGAACTGCTGCCTTTGAGAAGTTTACAAGGCTAGTGAGAGGGACAGACCCAGAGGCAGGGTGATTCTACTGAAGAGGTGAGGGTGTGTAGAGGGGACATTTAGAAAGAACCATCTTTTGCTGTGTCAAATCAGTGTAAGAGTTTTAGTTTTTAAAAGATGTGTTTTATTTTTAGGAAAAAATTATTGCGTGTAATGATATTTAAAAACTCAAGGCCAGGTGCAGTGGCTCATACCTCTAACAGCATTTTGGGAGGCTGAGGGTGGTGGATCACTTGAGGCCAGGAGTTTGATACCAGCCTGGCTAACCAGCCTGGCGAAATCCTGTCTCTACTAAAAATACAAAAATTACCTGGGTGTGGTGGAGTGCGCCTGTAATCCTAGTTACTCTGGAGGATGAGACATGAAAATCACTTTAACCCGGGAGGTGGAGGTTGCAGTGAGCCAAGATCATGCCAC
This sequence comes from Saimiri boliviensis, assembly GCF_048565385.1. Taxonomy (NCBI): domain Eukaryota; kingdom Metazoa; phylum Chordata; class Mammalia; order Primates; family Cebidae; genus Saimiri; species Saimiri boliviensis. Next base: position 27,199,527 of record NC_133469.1, on the reverse strand, counting down.
TGCATTTATCCAGCCTGGTGTTATAGGGTGACTGTCTCAAACACAAAACTCAAGGCTAGTTTTAAGATAGTAGTTACTAGGCGAGGTATGGTGGCTCACGCCTGTAATCATAGCATTTTGGGAGGCCAAGGCACTTGAGCCCAGGAGTTCAAGACCAACTTGGACAACATAGTGAGACCCTGTCTCTACAAAAAAAAAAAACAATTAAAAACTTAGCCAGACATGGTATCATGAGCCTATAGTCCCTGCTTCTTATGAGGCTGAGATGGGAAGATTGCCTGAGCCCAAGAGAGGTTGAAGCTACAGTGAGCTGAGCTGGGATTGTGCCACTGTACTCCAGCCTGGGCAACAGAGTGAGACCCTGTTGCAAAAAAAAGATGGTAGTTGCTAGTAAAGGGGATTATACAGTACATGTTCAAAGCTTCCACAGTCTTCCCAATGTGCCCTTTATTCTGGCTTCTTAATTTTGCTACTGGAAATTTTTGGGGAGCTGAGGAAGAGTGGTAATGATGGAATGGAATTAGGAGGCAGTGGGCAGAAGGGGTGCTGGTCTCATGGGCCTAATGTACATGATGAGTCTGTGTGGGAATCATTTTTAGGTTCTCCTTGATGAAATGTTGTATAGACAATAAAACTGGATACCCACGAGTATGCCTCAGTTCCAGTATGTGTCTGTGCCCAGTCCACCCGACTTCTATTGAAAAGCAGTGCCCAGCTTAAAGTCTGGGTTCTGCCGCAGACCAGCTGGGCAACCTGAGGCAAATCGCCTAACATGGCAAGCTTGAGGTGCCTCCCTATAAAATGGAAGCTGGTCTTTGTGAATTTTTGATTAGCATGTAATACTTAGGCATTGAATAGCTTTTTGCTAGTACTTTTATTAGAGAATTGGAAATTTTGTTTTCTGCTTTATGGAGTGATGTTGATGATGTATAAGTGATAGTCCAACAGCCTGAGCAAATGTGATTTATTCTATGGCCCTCAGCAAACCTGTTAGGAGCCCTTGCAGGGCATCAGTTGTAGCTCTTAGCTGAAGTATAATAGCTCACAGCTGTGTATGTCCAGGGACAGGCAGGAGACTCTTTGCCAAGGCTTGTCACTTTTTGCTGTGCTAGAAAAGAGTGCTGGGCTTTGAGTCCTGTTTTTGTTTCTTCCTAGCACTGTGTCTTTGGGCAGGTCAGCTAGTCTCTCTAAGCCTGGGTTTCCTAATCTGGAAAATGGAGGTGATAATGCCTATTTTGTAAGGCTGCATTAAATTCAAGTGAGGTAATGTGAATGTGCTTTGTATATGTCTGGGATGCACTGGAGAGCTGGAGAGGTGCCAAGTACTGCTGTTTTTAGATTATGTTAAAGCCAGCACAGGTACCCTTATAGTAGGGAGAGTTGACTTGAGTTTTAACAATAGAACAATATTGAAAATAATTTTTTTTGAAAACAATTTTGAAATTTGTTTCTTTTCCTCCACTGTGGACTCTTTCAGGGTGTTTGGGCCCTGCTGATCATGGTACTCAGGGAGCTGTTGCTTTAGGAAATCCAGGTGCCTTCCTTATGTAGGAGGTGGGAGGGATTGGGCTGGGACAGGGACTCAGGCAGCACATGGGGCCAGAAACCCCGCTCTGGATTTGGAGCTCACTGTTTTTTTTTTTTTCCTCTGACTTGCCTACTTATTTAGTCATTCATCTGTCCCGAGAGGCATCTCCTGTCAGCTCTGAGATTTGACTTGCACTCACCATGGTCCTGGAGGTAAAGAAGCATATGCCCCAGGAGAAGGCCTAGGTCCTCCTGGCACCATCCTGGTGGTGGTTGGATGCTTTCCTTTGAGGTGTTACTTAGGAAGCAGTCGAACTTTCTTCCTTATGAAACAGGTTGGCTTTGGCATGATGGCTGTATTGATGTTCTCCCACCCATGCACGTGGACCCTGCCATTGCCACACAGAGACCTGATCCTTCAGCCATTTGTGGGCCCCTCCCTTATTTTTCCTCAGGAGGATCCAGTGGGCATCTAGGAAGACTGGCCATGGCTTGGAGCTAGCACGTGTCCTGCAGAAAGTGGATTGGGAGGCCTGTGGCTTGGCAGGAGTGCCACTGTCTGACTCTTCTCCTGCTTCTGTGGGGTGGCAGGGAGCAGGAGAAGTCACTGTGGATGTGACACACGGGAATTACCAGCTGAGTCTGCTTGTCTCTGTTCAGAGGAGCTCCAGGCTAACCAGGCTACTGTTGCCATTTTATATACAAGGACACCAAAGGTGGTAAAGGGTTGCAGTGTCAAACATCCAAAACACAACTCAACCATGCTCTGAAATCTTCCTATTCCAAATCCAGTGTTCTTTTTATTTTTCCTTCTTACAACCCCAGGTCTAGGTAGGACAGCTGATTTTTACAGTAGGATAGTGGTGAAAAAAAAATCGACCAATGGGTAGTTATTGAGTGACTGCTGGGTAAGTGAAGGCAGCACTTCTGATGGAAGCTGTGTGATGTTCAATAGGATTAGAGGTGTTTTGGGATTCGGTGCACAGAGCCCAATGGGTGAGGAGAAGAGAGTGGCTGTGAAGTGGGGGTTTGAGAGGCTCCCCCACCTCTTCTAATTTCTAGTGGGCTCCATAACTGGCCTCTGGGGCTATAAGTTTTGCTTACTGGGAGTCATCAGGAAGGGGCTTGAGCTGCAGGTCTGGCCAGGGGCTGTCGACCTGCCTTGAGGGTGACCAGAGCCTAGCAGAGACTTTATTTGGAGTAATGTCTTTGTGTTTTGAAAGCAAGTTCAACTTTGATCCTAATTGGAAACTATTCTATTGATTGTTTACGTCTGGATATTAAAAGAAATTATAAAATATGCAAACAAAATTTACAATTTTGCCCATTTTTAAGTTTTCAGCTCGGTGGTATTAAGTACATTCACATTGTTGTGTTACCATCACCACCATCCATCTCCAGAACTCTTCATCTTGCAAAATCGACATTCTGTATCCATTACACAGTAACTCTCCATTTCCTTCTCCCCCAGGCTCTGGCAACCACCATTCTACTTTCTGTCTGTATGAATTTGCCTGTTCTATTTTCCACCTATAAATGGAATCATACAATATTTGTTCTTTTGTGTCTGTATGTAGCCAGATGTGGAATTTCTGGGTCATGTAGTAATTCTGTGTTTAATTTTTTGAGGAACTGACACACCCTTTTCCACGGTAGCCACACCATTTTACATTCTCACCAGCAATGTACAAAGACTCTATTTTCTCCATGTCCTCACCAGTACTTGTCATTTTCTGGTTTCATTTTGCTTTGATAACAACCCAGATAGATGCAGGGTTTTAATGCTGTAGCTTCTACTTTTATATATATATTGTGTAGTGGTCCCAGTGTCCATCTTGGCATAGCTTATGATAAAGCTGTGGTTTCTGGCCAGGCATGGTGGCTCACGCCTGTAATCCCAGCACTTTGGGAGGCTGGATCACCTGAGGTCAGCAGTTTGAGACCAGCCTGGTCAACATGGTAAAACCCCATCTCTACAAAAAATACAGAAAATTAGCTGAGTGTGGTGGCAGATGCCTGTAATCCCAGCTACTGAGGAGGCTGAGGCAGGAGAATCACTTGAATTGGGGAGGCGGAGGTTCCAGTGAGCCGAGATTGTGCCACTGCCCTCCAGCCTGGGCGACAGAGCGAGACTCCATGTCAAAGAACCTGAAACAAAAACAAAGAAAAACTGCGGTTTCAAAACTTCTGATTAGCAGTATTCTTTTTTTTCTATATGTGGAACCCAGGAGATAAAACGGCTATCAGTCTAGGAAAGGTTTGAGTCTTCTTTGTCTTTGAGAAAGTACTTCTTTCCTTGCAAGAACCCTAGGAGAACTCAGAGCCTATTGTGGAAGCCAGTGCTAGAAGTCATTGCTGTAAGCACTGGTGACGGTAGCAGTCATTTTTAATTTATTATTATTTTAATAGAGACAGGGTCTTACCTTATTGCCCAGACTGGTCTCAAACTCCTGGGCTCAAGCAGTCCTTCCACCTCAGCCTCCCAAAGCGCTGGGATTACATCAGCCATAATGTCCAGCCAGTAGCAATTATTTTAATCAATAAAAGTGGAGCATGTGTTCAGTCTGTCTGTCTAAGGCTTATCCCACTGCCTGCTGGGCCCTTTCAGGCCCTTCTGCCAGCCTCTCAGGTGGGACTTTTGACAGCTCCTCCTCCTGCCCTCCCTGACTTATTTAGTAGTGTTCCTATCCCCATCCCAGTTCCTAGGGCCAGCTTCCTAGGTATCAGGGCCTGTACGTCTACCTCCTAGTGGGGCTCCCCTTCATCCCTGCTGTCATGGGTCCATCTGGGATCCTGGCATCTTTTTGAAAATAAGAGCTTTATAATTTACATACCATGTAGTTCACCTGAAGTATTCAGTGGTTTTTAGCATATTAACAGAGTTGTGTAGCTACCACCATAATCAATTTTAGAACATTTTTGTCAACCCAGAAAGAAGCCCTAAACCTGCTGGTAGTCATTCCCCAATTGTCCTTCTCCCCAAGCCCATTAAACCAGCATTCCCCATCTGTTTCGTATCAGGAACTGGTTTCTTGGAAGACAATTTTTCCATAGACCAGGGCAGAGGGTGGGGATAATTTCTGTTTGAAACTGTTCCACTTCACATCATCAGGCATTAGTTAGATTTTCATAAGGAACACACAGCTCAGATCCCTCGCATGTGCAGTTCATAATAGGCTTTGTGCTTCTGTGAGAGTCTAATGCTGCTGTTGATCTGACAGGAGGCAGAGCTGAGGCCGTAATGCTTGCTCACCTGCCAGTCATCTCCTGTTCTATGGTTGGATTCCGAACAGGCCATGGACCAGTACTGGTCCGTGGCCTGGGCATTGGGTACCCTTGCACTAAACCATAGAATCGCCTGTTCTGGACATTTCATATAATTGAAGTCAGACATTATATGCTCTTGTGTATGACTTCTTTCATTTAGAATAATGTTTTCAAGGTTCTTCCATGTTGTAGCATGTATCAGAACTTTATTCCTTTTTATGACTGAATAATACATACTCCCTTGTATGGACATACTTAATTTTATTTATTTATTCATCAGTCGATGGACATTTAGGTTGTTTCCACCTTTTAACTTTTAGAAATAATGCCTCTGTGAACATTCATGAACAAGTTTTGATGTTGACATGTTTTCATTTCTCTTGGGAAGATACACATAGGAGTGGAATTCCCTGGTCATATGCTAGCTCTGTTTAACATTTTGAGGAACTAGCAGACTGTTTTCCACAAGGGCTGCACCAGTTTACATTCCCAGGAGCACTGCATGAGATTCTAAGTCTCCACATCCTTGCCAGTTATATCATCTTTTGCAGCCTTCAAACTGGTCTTCCTATCTCTAATTATTTTTCTATTATCTTTCAAAAACATTGGCAAGACATTTTTTTTTCTCCCTAAAGTACCCATTTTGTTCCCTGTTGTCTGCAGATAAAGTTCATGGCCTCTGTGTTGCGGCTTGGCCCTCAACTACCTCTCCATCCTCCATGCACATCCCTGCTCTAACGCCTTGTCTCCTAGTTTTCCCATCACACCATGTTTTCCTTGCCTCTTTGCTTCACTGTCTTCTATTGCAGTGTATTCCATTCTTCAAGGCTTAATGCAATAACTTACTCCTTTGCCTTCCTTAATCTCTTTGAATGAATTGTTCTTTTCTGCCTTAAGATGTTGCCTGTGTTTCTTTTCATATCATTCAGCTTTTGAAAAAAATAATAGGTTTGTTACCTCTGCTTGCAGTGATCCCTGGGGGCAGGGATTGTTCTCACACTTTTGTGTGCCTGTCACCTGGTGCATTGCCCGGCAATGATGAATGCTATGGTGAGGAGCTATGGTGAGGATTAATGCTATACCAAGGAGCTAGGGTGAGGCACACTTTTGTGTGCCTGGCACCTGGTGCATTGCTGGGCAACGATGAATGCCATGGTGAGGATGAATGCTATACCAAGGAGCTCCTTGTGACAGTAGACCACACTACTGTCCCAAGGCAACTATTCACTGGTCTGTGTGCATAGAGCTCAGGGAAGGACTATTTCCTGGTGGACCTCAGCACTGTGACCTTCCTGGCTCTTCTTAAGCCTTATCTTAGTTGTCCTATTTCCCTCCTAGGAGAGTTGTGGACTGGGGCAAACTTTACCAGTGATGAGAAGTGATGCTGTGTGGCAGTGCTGAATCTCTCTGAATATGGTAAGGACTGATCCCTGCCTATTTTGTGGACATCAGTGTTCTTTCGTTACTTTACTCCTGGGAGCAAGGGGCATTTTCCTGGTAGACTCTGAAGGCTCTTATTATGGAGCAGCCTTCCTCCCAGGAGGTCTGTTGGCATCTTTGAGGATATGAGTGCTTGCCTGGTAGTTGAAGTGGCTTCCAGGACCTTGTCAGAGTTGCTGGAAAGACAGTTACCATGTTTTGTTGAAATCTGTTGTTCCATCACCTGGGTCTTCCACTATGTTGAGCTGTTTCTGGGGTATCCCCAGTGTCTGTTGCTTTTGCAGTGGACAGTACCCAGGACACACTTTCTGCACAGATTAGCATAACCCTCCCCTCCTTATTTTTTTTCTTTAGATGATGATTTTCTGTTCATTCCTTACGTCTGAGGAGGCCATAGCTTTTCAAGGTAGAATAGATCATATGCTGGAGCAGAATTGTATTCATCTGACGGTATTTGAAGAGATGAGTGACATCTCAAAGCAACTTATCTCTTCCACCAAATCCCTGTTTCTAGATTCGAATTGCAGCCTTAAATGCCAGCTCCACCATTGAGGAGGATCATGAAGGAAGCTTTAAAAGTCACAAAACCCAGACAAAGGAGGCTCAGGTATGTAATGCAATGTCTTCCTCTGCAGGTACCTTCTAATTTATATAGATGGAACCTCATTTTAAATACATTTAGACATCTCCTTAGTGGGGTTTTAGGGGGAAATTCCATTTTGAAAAATGGCTAGCTCTCCATCTCCTGTTAAATCTGTTTTACTTAGGAGATGATCATATTGAAGAGAAATTATATTTATTCTGTCAGTGTATATGAAGGCCAGTTTAGCCCCCAGGCCCACTTCCATGTAGCCCATTTTTTGTGTAGGCCTCAGGAGTTGAGATACCCAGGGAATGGCAGAATATTAATGGCAGATGGTGCTTTGAGGTTCCCTAGTGTATTGCCCTCACTTTACAGTGAGATGAGACTCTTGAGGGGAGCAGCCTAGACTGGGATCACCTTCTAGGTCAGTGAGAGAGCCAGGTCCAACCTTAACTCCCTAGATTGTTGGTCACTCCTCTTTCCCTTGAGGCCTGGCATCTCTTCCATTTCAGCCTTCCTTCTTTCCATCCATTCATCTCTATACCTTTGTCCTATCCAAGTGTAACAAGGGTTTGCTCCTGCCTTTGTTTTCCCTGAAATAAACATATGCTTCCTCCTTCACACCCCCTGCATTTTATGGTAGAAATCAGGACAGTTCCAGAGCTGTCTCAGAAGTCTACTAGTCACCTGTCCCTAGTCTGTAAGGCATGTCGGTGAGGCTTGACTCACCCAGTGCCACCTCCCTCCCACGGGAGGTTGTCATCCTCCCTAGGCAATGATCAGGCTATGGCAGAGTGGTGAGTAGAAAATAGTGGAAACCAGGCCAGGCACTCAGCCTCCCAGCACTTTGGGAGGCTGAGGTGGGTGGATCACTTGAGGTCAGGAGTTTGAGACCAGCCTGGCCAACATGGTGCAACCCCATCTCTATTTAAAGTGCAGACATTAGCTGGGCAAGGTGGCTCATGGCTGTAGTCCCAGCTACTAGGGAGGCTGAGGCAGGAGAATAGTTTGAACTTGGGAGGTGGAGGTTGTGTGAGCTGAGATCATGCCACTGCACTCCAGCCTGGGTAACAGTGAGACTCTGTCTCAAGAAAAAAAAAAAGAAAGAAAACAATTGAAACCAGTTTTGTGTTTGTGGTAGTGTCTGTTGTTGTTGTTTATTTATTTTAAGAGACAGGGTCTCACTCTGTTACCCAGGCTGGAGTATAGTGGCATGGTCACAGCTCATTGTAACCTCTAACTCCTGGGCTCAAGCAGTCTTCCTGCCTCCACCTCCTGAATAGCTTAGGACTACAGACACAGGCCACCATGCTCAGCTGATTTTTAAATTTTTTGTAGAGAGGGGCATCTCTCTGTGTGGCCCAGGTGGGTCGTGAACTCCTTGGTTCACACCTTGGTTTCCTAAAGTGCTGAGATTACAGATGTGAGCTGCTGTGCCTGGCCTGCAATGGAAACCATTCACACTGAACTTCTCACTCACAGCACTTCTGACATTATATATTGGTGGTATTTTCCCTCCATACCAACCAATTCTCCAGCTCTCCATACACCAACTGGGTGTCCTACAATTCAGTTCTGACACTAGCTACCTAGAGTTAGTGACAGACTCCATAGTGCTAACAGCTTGTTAGCACAAAACTGCCCTCACTTTGGATGCCAGTTGCAAGCATTAAGTGCCAGGATACCCACACTTCTGTTTAGCTGGGCTAAAAGTCAGGGATTCTCACCCCCTAACCCTTTTAGGTTTGATAGTTTGCTAGAACGGCTCAGGACTTAGGAAAACACTTTACCTACATTTACCAATTTATGACGAAGGATACACCTCAGGAACAGCCAAGTGAGGAGATGTTTACGGCAAGGTATGGGGCGGATGCACAGACGTTCTGTGCCTCTCCAGGTGCGGCACCCTCCCAGCATCTCCATGTTGTTCACCAGCTCAGCAGCTTTCTGAACCCTGTCCTTTAGGGTTTTTTTTAACAGAGATTCTATTACGTAGGCATGATTGATTAAATCACTGGTGATAAACTCAGTCGCTAGCCTCTCTTCCCTTTCTGGAAGTTGGGAGGTCTGGGAGCTGAAAGTTCCAGCCATCTAATCACATGGTTGGTTCCTCTGACTGTTGCCCTGCCTTACATATATTTTTGGCTTAAAAAAGACAGATCTTTATGCTGTATAAAACATCTCTTGTCTTGGTTTGCAGGAAGCAGAGGCTTTTGCATTGTACCACAAGGCCCTGGATCTGCAGAAACATGACCGGTTTGAGGAGTCTGCCAAAGCTTACCATGAGCTCTTGGAGGCGCGCTTGCTGCGGGAGGTGAGGCACCAGCAGGCCAGGCAGTGTGCTGTGGTGGTTAGTGTATGCGCTATGGGGCTGGGGCTCTGGGCCTTACCTCTGCTCTCCCATTTCTTGGCTGGGGAACCTTGGAAACGTTTCACCTCTCTGCCTCTATTTCTCTACCTCTAGAGTATCTGCCTCATTGAGTTTTTATGAGGGTTGAGTGAATCCAGTGAAGCATGTAGAATGGTTCCTGGTGCAAAGTAAGTGCTTGGTAAAGGCCAGCTATCATTATTACTTAATCTTCACAACCACTCTGCCCAGTAGCTGGGTTTTACAAATGTGGAAACTGAGGCTTAGTGAGGTCTTGATGGCTCAAAGCCATCCAGGTAAGTGAGGAACCATTCGAACCAGGATTGGAGTCCATGGTTTGCTGATATCTAATGATCCTATTGGCAGCACATTCTAGCAAATGCCATTTGAGTAAAAGACCTTGAGCTTGGGAAGTCTATATAGACACGCCATGGAGTTTTGAATATAGTCAGAAGGACTGGGGCACTGGTTACAGCAGAGAGGGGCAGGCAGGGCAAGACCTGGTCCCAGCATGGGGACTGTGGTAGTGGTGAGTGAGTTAATCCTCGAATTGACTGGAGATGTTGACCAGAGGTTTGGGAATTGGTCCCAACCTGAAATTCATTTAGGAAGGTGTATATTTCACTGGGAGGAAAGGCTTTTGTTTTCAGGTACCCAAACATGCAGATGATGTGCATTAAGGAAGCAGATAAACTCCATAGGTGTTTTTCTGTACTGCACAGGCTTTCAGTTCAGCAGAGTCTCCTACAGTGCTAGGCAGGCAGATACTTGTGACTCAAGCACACTACCCCTAGATGGTTTTTGCTGCTGATGAGTTAGAATACTGAGTTCTAATCGTCAGCAGAAAGCATCTATTCCTTCTCTCACTCAAGGTATTTCCTCATATTCCTAATTATATAGCTTGTCAAGATTCTTTGGTTACTAGTTACAGTTTCTTGGAATAAGGGGTATGGGACTTGTGACCTCCTCTTCTCAGTGTTAGTAGGAAGTAGGTGAGGACCCAGAGAGGGAAAATTAGTTTATTCCATATTTATTGAGCTTTGGTTTTGGGCCAGTTGCTGGGCTTGTTGGGTCTTCCCTCTCAGGCCTTGGTGGAATGTACCTCAGAGGTGTGAACAGGTAAGCACTGAACTCAGTGGGCTAAGTATAGGATGGATGCCAGGTGGGCCCAGCATTCAACAGGTGCTAGGTGGGAGGCCTTTTACCTAAGGGCACGGTTGTGTGTCAGCCTTTTAGTTGTAGGTACGTGCATCTTTCTTTGCACAGTATATCACTTTCAGCCTTACAAGGTTGTTTTAGCACCCCCATGCCTTGCTTATAATCATAAAAACATGCTCATTGTAAGCAACCAAAAAGTACAGAAAATATACATAGAGCAGTTTCTTATTACCCTCTTATTGCATTAATGTACTTAATAACAGTTTTACAGAGGATTGGTATAAATAGGTCCTGGACTGGCAGCTGACTCCTAAGAAGCATTCAGCCTAACTGGTTGGTGTCCTGGAGGGACTTGCTGGGGCAAGCCTTTCAGGGCGGATTGAGAGTGGTACTGAATGTTGGTAGTCTGTTAGGTGGAGGTTAGTTAAGAGGATCCACTGTTAGGTTTATATGTATTGCTGACTGTTTAGTCTGAAGTAGACTTACTCAGTCTCAGTAAATTTGTTCCCACTGTTTTGAAGAGTTCTGTACCTGGAGGGACGGAGGTACGTGGGATCCAGCCCTGGTCAGCAGATTCTTGAGGACTTTTTTTGTGTGTTAAGTCAGACGACGGTAGAAGATAACTGAATGGGGCTTCATTTGAGCTTCTCAGACTTGAAGAAGTTCCTTAAGACCTCCAAGGTAGATGGATTCTTGGATTAGCTAAGGGATGCTTGCTGAGGGTGGCATGCCTTCGAGTCTTGCCTGTTCAGAACATGAAGAGCAATGTGTGGAAGCCACCTGTCCCAGGAAAGAGCTTCTTGGTGCCCGTGAGTTTTTTCTGTTAGAAAATGTTAGTCTTTGTCCTATGGTTGAACCAATAGTTTACTAATCAGTAGTTTCTTAGAATATAAGGTCATTAAAGCTGTAATGAAGTAACTTTTCATACTAAATACACTTGCAATTCTTATGGTCTTTCAGCTCACTTTAACCTTTGATATTTAGGTTAGGAATTGTTTTTCTTAATTACAGAGGTCAGACACTAATGTTTTAGTTCAATTAACAATTGTCTGTGGTCGTGTGATAAGTTACAGGCTCAGCATCTTACTCCTAATGCTGGAGTGTCTGGGGTGAAGCTCCAGGTCCTCCTGCCTCCAGGCACCCTGCTCATACCTTGTTTTTCATCTTCATACCTGGAGCTGCTGACTGGGCCTCCCTGTGCTGTAGATGTTACTCTCTAGGCCTGAACCCTCAGGGATGGCAGTAGTTATAGGGCAGCTGTTCTCTGTCTCTATGGATGCCCAGACTATCTGCAAACTATTAATACCTCAGGGTGGTTCGTTCTTCTCTGTGCACTTGGAGCAGGAGTGGTCTTATAAGAACACATGGTGCAACACCTTCATTTTCTAGTGGTGAACTGGGACTGTAGGCATGCACCACTACACCGCTACACTAGACTGGCTCAAGAGCCTGCAGCAGAGGCCAGCCTGGAAGCCAGGTATCCTGCTGGATGCTCGCTGAGGCTTCAAGGCCTAGTTGTCACTTCTGTTCCTGTTTGTTTTGTTCACAGGCAGTTTCATCTGGTGATGAGAAAGAGGGGTTGAAACACCCTGGACTGATACTGAAATATTCCACATACAAGAACTTGGCTCAGCTGGCAGCCCAGCGGGAGGATCTGGAGACAGCCATGGAGTTCTACTTAGAGGTGGGGTTTTGGTGCTTAGCTCCCTTGGTGTTTTGAAAGCTCTTGGTGGAGGGGATGAGGTTGGGGTCTCGTGGGCCAAAAAGAAGAGTTTGTAGTGGTGCATCACCAAGCTATAGTACCCAAGGCTCTAGGGTCCACAGGTGATAACAGTTAGTACCGGCCAGGCCTGGAAAGCACATACTTGAATACAGAGGCCTGCACGTGAACTCTTCCTTTGCTACTCAGTGCATGTGTGGCCAAGAGTGAGTTATTCAGTCTCTTGGTATGTCTAGGTCTATACCAATATAGTGGGAATAATAAAAAGCATAGTTGTGAAAATTAAGTGAGTTGGTATGCATAATAGTATGAAAAAAAGTCTGAAACTGAGCATTCAATATATTAATATTCCAGTCATAATAGTATTGTTATTTCATGTTGCTGTCAGTCTCTCTGTGGGACCTCTAAAGCACCAGACACTGCCATTTGCTTCCTATGCATACACTAATCCTCATGCCATCTTGGAAGGAAGGAGTCTTTATCTTCCCTTTAGTGATGAGGAAATGGAGGCTCAAGATCATTCTGCTAATCAGTGTTAGAGCAGGGATGTGAACCGAGGTTTGTCTTCAAAGTACATGAGTTTTCTTGAATCCCATAAGACTCCCATTATAAAAAATTTAAGACACAATGGTTGCACAGGCTGGAGTGCAGTGGCACAATCAAGGCTCACTGCAGCCTCGACCTCCCAGGCTCAAGTGATCCTGCCACCTCACGCCCCCAAGTAGCTGGGACTGTAGGCATGCACCACTACACCCAATTATTTTTTTGTATTTTTAGTAGAGACAGAGTTTTGCCATGTTGACCAGGCTGCTCTTGAACTCGTGGACTCAAGCATTCTGCCCACCTCAGCCTCCCAAAGTGGGATTACAGGCGCAAGCCATCATGCCTGTCCCATATTTTCTTTTCCTTCTACTCCTTTTACTTTTTTTTTTTTAACCTATTAAATATGTAAGGAATACAGATGCTCAAATTGACAAAATATATTAAGAAAATGGGGAGGCCGAGGCAACAGGATCACTTGAGGCTAGGAGTTTGAGACCAGCCTGGGCAACATAGTAAGACCATGTCTCTATAGAAAAATTGAAAATTAGCTGGGTGTGGTGATGTGCCCTTTTGTTCCCAGCTACTCAGGAAGCTGAGGCAAGACGATTGCTTAAGCCCAAAAGTTTGGGGATGTAGTGAGCTATGATCACACCACTGAACTCTAGCCTGGGCAGTAGAGTGAGACCCAGTCTCAAAAAAGAAAAGTTTTTTTTTTTTTAAAGTTCTAAGTTAAATAACTTGGTCCCTCTAATTTTTTATGTGCCATTATTGCTCTAGATCTTGGAAACATGTGACTCCAGGAAGGCTGAGCTAGCATTGCTTGTCAGTTATAAGATAGTCATGCCACTTTTGCCATTTCCCTAGGTAGTTCAAGTGGCTATGCCAGTGCTGTGCTTTCCCAACCCCGGGGTGCCTGCTTAAGGAGAGATCTGACTGCATGCGTGTGTGTGTGTGTGTGTGTGTGTGTGTGTGTGTGTCTGTCTGTCTGTCTGTCTGTCTGTCTTCTGCTGTGTGTGCGTGCGTGTGTGTGTGTCTTCTGCTGTGTGTGTGCATGTGTGTGCCGTGTGTATGTCTGCTGCTGTGTGTGTGTGTGCGTGTGTGTGTGTGCCGTGTGTGTGTGTGTCTGCTGCTGTGTGTGTGTGTGCGTGTGTGTGCGTGCGTGTCTTCTGCTGTGTTGTTTCCAGGCAGTGATGCTGGACTCTACAGACGTCAACCTCTGGTATAAGATTGGACATGTGGCCCTGAGGCTTATCCGGATACCCCTGGCTCGCCATGCTTTTGAGGAAGGGCTGCGGTGCAATCCTGACCACTGGCCCTGTTTGGATAACTTAATCACTGTCCTGTACACCCTTAGTGATTACACAAGTAAGTTATGCTTTGATGCCTTCTTCCATGTGCCAGTAGTTTTTGGCACTGAGGAGGAAAGGTATTTTGGGTAAACTGAAAGCCGAAGTTAACGTTGAAGGGCTTTGCCTGACTGTCAGGGAGAATGGAAATGTTTTTAGATGTCTGCTTTATTCTGCATCTCTTTCTTGATTTGTTAAATGCCTTGTAGTAATGAAATAGCAGGTTTTCTGAATGATTTTTCTTTTGGCTGTCTAATTTCTTTTTTTTTTTTTGAGACGGAGTTTCGCTCTTGTTACCCAGGCTGGAGTGCAATGGCACGATCTCGGCTCACTGCAACCTCTGCCTCCTGTGTTCAGGCAATTCTCCTGCCTCCGCCTCCTGAGTAGCTGGGATTACAGGCACGCGCCACCATGCCCAGCTAATGTTTTGTATTTTTAGTAGAGACGGGGTTTCACCATGTTGACCAGGATGGTCTCGATCTCTTGACCTTGTGATCCACCCGCCTCGGCCTCCCAAAGTGCTGGGATTACAGGCTTGAGCCACCGTGCCCGGCTAATTTCTTTTATCTTTTTTTGCTTTGCAAGGTTTTGTTTGACAGAAGGAATGGCTGATTTCATCCCTACACTATCTCATTTTGTGTGTCTTAGTCTGTTTGGGCTGCCATAAAAACAAAGTACAATAGATTAAGTGGCTTAAACAGCAGAAATTGGCTGGGTATGTTGGCTTACGCCCGTAATCCCAGCACTTTAGGAGGCTAAGGCAGGCAGATCACTTGAGCCCAGGAGTTCGAGACCAGCCTAGGCAACATGGTGAAACCCCGTCTCTTCAAAAAATACAAAAATTAACCGGGTTCATACTGGTGCATGACTGTCATCCCAGCTGCTCAGGAGGCTGAGGTGGGAGGACTGCTTCAGCCTGGGAGGTTGAGGCGGCAGTGAGTTGAGGTTGTGTAACCACACTCCTGTCTGGGTGGCACAGTGAAACCCTGTCTCCAAAACAAAACAAAAATATTATCTAAATTAGATGTGGGTAAGACTTGAGGTACAGTTTGTCCTGAGACAAAATTCCTTTCCAGTTGTGAACTTGCAAATCCAGATAAATTACGTGCTTCCAAAATATAATGGTGGGACAGATATAGGAAGGACATTTCCATTCCAATAGGGAGAAATAGAAAAGCAGGAAAGGATGATGGGTCCCAAAACTTAACAAATATAGCAAGGCAAATTTGAGGTCCTAAGTCTCAGGAATAATTATCTTTGATCTGATGCTCTGCCCTTGATGCCCGCTGAGGAGGCAACATCACCTTTATGGCAGGTAGGTGGAGGGACAAGCCCCACCCTTTTGGCTTGACAGGGGCTCCACTCCTAAGATGCTAGGTTGAGACATCCTGGTCTACGCAAACTGGAGCGGTGGCCCCAGCCTTTAAGGAACTAGCCCTAATCTCTTCGTCTGTGGTAGAAGTGGCAGCTCAGATGATCTTTGAATTACCTTTGAGATTCTTCTTCCCTTTCCTTGAAGAATAACACATATTCTTGGCTTTCATTCTTTACCATTTTTTCTGTTCCCGTTAGTCCCAACTGACGGTGTTTCTGCTGGTATAATCTTACCTTTCTGGCTTCTGCCGAGATACCTGATTAAGTCTGTAGTTCATGCTCACACTGCTCTTATAAGGAAATTGTTGGCTGACCACACCCATAGTGTTCTCAGAACAAACTTTCTCAATTTTTGCAATATGGATAGACAGAATTTTCTAAATCTTTAAGTTCTGATTCCTTTTTGCTTAACAATGCCTTCTTCTTTTCTCTATTCTAGCATTTCACTATAAGCAGCCAGGAGGAACTGGGCCGTGCCTTTAATACTTTGCTTTGAAGTCTAAGCAAAATATCCAGTTTCATTGCTTACAAGTTCTACCTTCCACAAAACATGAGAACATAGACATAATTCAGCCAAGTGCTTTGCTATTTACAGCAAGGATCACCTTTTCTTCATTGTCCAATCACCGATGGCTACCCTTCAGGTTTTGTGTGATCTCAGAGAAACCATGTCCCTTATTTGTCTGAGGCAGGCACCTTTGGACCATCTATTGAGCAGCTTGGGCTGTGCTGGAATTGTACAGACTTCTTCCTGCTCACAGACTGCACAGCCTTTGTGTGCTTTGGGGTGTGTGGCCCCTGCTGAGCATCGTGGCCAGTCTGTGCTCTCCCCTGCCAATCATACTAGGAGGGCATCACTTTCTCCTCTCCCAGGCTTCCATGCCCAGATTTCTCCTTCTGGTCTGGCTTTTCTCTGTGAATTGCTTCTCCTAGGAGCTTCATTTTCTAGTTAGTCTTGATAGGAGTGACTTGCAGTCCACCTGCACCAAACTGAGAAGCTGGGCAGGGCATGATAGTGGTTCCAGTGTCTGGGCAGAGCTGGCACCCTGTTGCATTGTGCTGTTTCTCCTTGTGTTCACTAGTGAGACCTGGACTGTTCCCAATTACAAATGCTGAAGGCTTTCATAATTTATATCATAGTTCTGTTTTGTGAATCCATGCCATCCCATTTTTTTCTGTATGTTTACCTGTTACTATCTCCATTCCTGAAGGAGCTGGAGTTAGCACGGACTTTCCAGATCAATGACTTGAGGAGGCTCATTATTACATTAACATAAGCTATGTACGTGTCTTAAATTGTAGGCAGTAATTTTAATAATAGGTTTTTTTTTAAAAAAAAGGAAAATTGGAAAATACAAGTAAGCAAAATTCAGTCCGTTTTATGTGTATAGTGGAGCCACACTATGTGACCTCTTTTGTCCCCTGCTTCTTCCCAGTGCTGTGTCTTGGCCTTATTTCTGGACGGTAAGCATACTCCTCGGTCATCTGTGTAGTGGCTGCTTCGCAACCGATTGTGTGGATTGGACATACTTTACTTAACCAGGTGCCATGGTGGGACAGAGTGGTTTTGAGATTTTTTTTTCCCTTGAGACAGGGTCTCACTCTGTTGCCCAGGCTAGAGTACAGTGGTACAGTCATGGCTCACTGCAGCCTAGACCTCCTGGGCTCAAGCGATTCTTCCACCTCAATGTCCTGAGTAGCTGATACTACAGGTGTACACCAACATGCCTGACTAATTTTTGTATTTTTTGTAGAGATGGGGTTTCATCATGTTTCCCTGGCTGGGCTCCAACTCCTGGGCTCAAGCGATCTGCCCAACTTGGCCTCTAGAGTAATGGGATTATAGGCATGAGCTCTGTGCCTATTTCCAGATGTTTTGAGGGCTGTTTTCCAATTAGCCAATAGATAATCATTGTGAGTGCTGTTGGATTTTTGCAGTAGTTCCTGGAAGTGGGATTGCTGGGTCGAGGATCTATGTGTAATGCCTATGGTCCTCCAGAAAGATCCTATGGTCTGTCCTCTGCCAGAAGCTTTGGGCCTGCATACCTTGCAGTGCCCCATCTACTCTGGGTCTTATTATTGACCTAACTGAATTAGTTAACGTGGTATCTCATTATTGTTTACCAGGCATTTAATTGATTCTAGGATTGGGAATATTTTCCTAATGTTAACTGGCAAGGCCAGAGCTTCTCAGTGCGGTCTCAGAAGTCATAAACTGTTTCTTTCCTTGCCAGCATGTCTGTACTTCATCTGCAAAGCTTTGGAGAAGGATTGCCGATACAGCAAAGGGCTGGTCCTCAAGGAGAAGATTTTTGAGGAGCAGCCTTGTCTCCGGAAGGACTCTCTCAGAATGTTCCTCAAGTGGTAAGTCCTGCCTCTTTCCATGCATGTGTGCGTGCTCTCCTATGTGGCTGGTGAAGGTCAGGAGCGCAACTCATTCTCCTCTCAGGTCCCATGGATGGAGCCCTTGTGCTCTGGGGCTCCATGCCTTGCTGCAGCCCCTCATCTAGTGAAATGACCTTGGGCCACCTTGTTGATCACCCACCTGTACCTAATCTTGACAAGGCCTCCTCAGGCTGCCCACCTCTCCTGATGCCTACCTCTCTGGATGCCTGGCCAGCTTTCAGTTTTGCTGTCTCTCCTCTGGATTCCTGGATGCCTAGCTTGCCTCCTGCCTTTTTGCTTCCCAGGGTTTGTCCCCAGTGCTGCTCAAGTTCAGTGTCCCAAACATGCCTCTGATCATGTGCCACCCCTGCCTTGCCTCCAGGATACACCCCATGTACAATTGCATTACCCAAGAGATTCTTTGCAGCCTGACTCCCTAGATCTCCCATCTCACCTCCTGCTTTTCCCTCTCAGGCTCCTTTTGTTAAGACTGCCCCAAGTCCCTGACAGTTTCCAGGCTTGAGTCCATTGTGTGTCATCCTATCTCCTACCCTGGCTCCCACTGTGCTCTAAATTGTCATGCCATTTTCCCACCTCTCCACCTGTCCTGCCATTGCCCCTGCTTTATCAGGTGTCTTCCCACAGACACACTTCTGAGGTGACCCAACAATACCTGCCTCTCCTGCCCAGACTGTCCTGATGCCTGCCAGCAGGGCTACACCTCAGAGCTGCTCACTTATGAACTTATCTGTTTCACGTGCCAACTCTCAGGTCACCTCTCTGTTGCTTTCTGAGCTCTAGCTGCCCCTCCCCCCAGCCCTCCAGTCCAGCCAACTCCTCCTGCCCTCTGGTCTTCCTTGGCCTTGGAACATACCTGTAGGGGTCGGTTAGTAGTGGTTTATCTCCGTGTCTATCCCCTGCGAATCTGTGCCTCTCCAGAGGGAACTACCTGTTGGCAGAGATAGGAGCCAAGGGAACATCCATCATGAGGGAACTAATCTTCTTGGGGAGACAGATGCCAAGCACATGAAACAGATAAATTCATGAGTAGCTGTGAGGTGAAACCCTGCTGGGAAGCACCGGGACAGTCTGGGCAGGAGGGCAGGTGCTGTTGGGTCACCTCAGAAGTGTGTTTGTGGGAGGACACCTGGGGCCTCCAAGAACCTGCTTTTTCTGTATTTGGGGGTCATGACACACTTTGGTGAGCTTCACCTGTCTGATGACTTTTTGTTGGCATGGGCAGTATGGGATAAATTCTTTTAAGATTTTCTGACAATAATTGAGAGAAAGATTTTATTTTTCTGTGACTTTTCAGGTATTACTATGATACTGTTAACACATATGAAAACCCTTTCTCTGCCCAGTTTTGAATTGTCAAAGGAACAAAGAATATCAGTCATTTTTAGTGTGTGTGGGTATTAAGAAGGCTATTTACTGCCCTACCCAGGTCAGACTCAAGTGGTTATTTTATTTGTAGGAGGAAACAATACACATTAAAAGGTATTACCCTAAATACATTTTTGTATGTAAAATTTCAGCCTCAATTCTAGTTTGTAACATTGTAATTTCTCCGTCTCACATGCTTTTAGTGACATGTCGATTCATGATGTGTCGGTGAGTGCAGCTGAGACACAGGCCATTGTAGACGAGGCCCTGGGGCTGCGGAAAAAGAGGCAAGCGCTGATCGTTCGGGAGAAGGAGCCGGACCTGAAACTGGTGCAGCCCATTCCCTTCTTCACGTAGGTTGGCTGGTGTCTCTGGGAATGCTGGTTCGGCCAGTGGGCCCTGGTAGGAGATACTACCCTGCACAAGAGGGAGAGACCTTGAGGCTTTACCATGGGTTGGTGGTATGGATGGGGGCTGGGTGGGTGCACAGTGGCCAAATGGTTGGAGGTGCATGCTTACTTGATTACTAAGAAGCAGGTCGGCTCTCTCTCAAGTACATCCAATCTCAGTCCCTTTTTGCGGTTGCTGTTCTTGACCCCAGCCACCTGCCACATTCCTGTAAGTCTCCTCTCAGTCTGCCCTACTTGGAAGAGAGACAGAAACTAACATTTGCCAGGCACTTGCCAGGAGGAAACTGATACTCAGAGCAGCTAAATGGGGAGCCCATAGACAGTCTGGGCTTTCCTGCTCTCAAGTCCTCCATGTTTTCCTTCTAGGGTCACGGGGGGAGCCCTGCAAGATGGGCCTCAATGTAGTCCTTGCCAGCCCCATGATGTGAGAGTCTCTCTTTCTCCAGGAAGGGCAAATTGGTATTGGCTGTTTCCTGGATTTGAGGTAGTTTAGTCCCTTAGTGAGCTCTGGAATTCAATTTCTGTATTTAAAATTCTGACATTGAATCTTTTAAGTTTAGCATGACTTAGCAGTAGCATTCCATTTCTGCTCCCCATTACCTCCCTCCACCCCTGCCTGCTTACTCTGAGGGAGTTCCTGCCTGGATCAAACGGACCTGACCTAGGTCCAGTCCTGGCACTCCTAATGCTATGAACTGGATGACTCTAGGGATATTAGGAATCACTCCCTAGCAATGGGGAGAGCAACATCTCTCTCCTGTAGAGTTGTCATGATAATGAAATAGAATGTGTAGGGGCTAGCACAGAGGCAGCACATAGCACCCACTCAGGAAGGGCTGGCTCTGATGCATATTATTATGACTGGCTGTGAGTTTCAGCATGTGGAATTTCCCAGAAATATTTCCACACCTGAGTACTGAGATGGCCAGGAAGAAAGGGCTGTTCTTCAGGCTGCTCTAGGACTCCTGTCAGGTGCCCTTTCTTGTATTTTGTCTTGATTAGGGTCCTCCTCCCATCTGAGTGTGTACTCCCCAACTATAGAGGGTTGGGGTTTTGGAAGGGCGTTGGGGTGCCTCCCTGTTACAGTGAAGGAGAAAAAAGCCTGAGAACACTAGAAGGGATCGTGGTAATGTGACTGGAGAAGAGAGGGCTGGGAACTGGCATCATGGCCACCCTCTATCGTATAGGGGAGAGCTAAGTAGAAGCAGAGGGAGTTAGGCTCAGTAGTTAAATTTGGGATTTGGTTATTAAAGGAAGAGTGTAGATTCCCTCTCTGGTAGCAGAGGACATGATGCTTTTATAATAATCTCTGTCTATTCCAGGGGTCAGCAAAACTTTCCCTTTAAAGGGCTGGATAGTAAACATACTAGTGTTTGTGGGCCATGTACAGTTTATGTTGTATATTCTTTCCTTCTTCTTTTTATTTATTTATTTTTTTGTTTAACAACACTTTAAAAATATGAAAACCAGCCAGGCATGGTGACTCATGCCTGTAATCCCAATACTTTGGGAGGCTGAGACAGTGGGATCACTTGAGTCAATAATTCAGGACCAGCCTGGGCAACATAGTAAGACTTCATCTCTACAAAAAATAAACAAAATTAATCAGATGTGGTGTCACATACCTGTAGTTCCAGCTACTCTGGAGGCTGATGGGGAGGATTGTTTGAGCCTGGGAAGTCAAGGCTGCAGTGAGCTGTGATGGCGCCACTGTGCTCCAGCCTGGGTGACAGAGCAAGACTCCATCTCAAATAATAAGAATAAGAATAAGAATAATAATAATAATGTATTACAGGGCACAGTTTACCACCCTGGTTTCTTCAGTGCCTGGTAGACATGAGCAAGAGCAAGGCACGAGAAGGGAAGATGGTGTGTTTAAGGCATTTGACACAACCCAGCCAGTGAGCAAATTCTTTCTGTCTAAATGTAACACTAACTGAAGGAAGAAGGAAAAAGAAGAAATCCCTTCCAGTCCTGGGAGCCTCCGTTGTTCAGATTCTGGATTTTAAAGCCCTGTCCTTTTTTTTTTTTTTTTTTTTTCCCTCTCTTTCCCCTTGAGACAGGGTCTCGCTCTGTTGCCCAGACTGGAGTAGAGGGATAGTCTTGGCTCACTGCAACCTCTGCCTTCCAGGTTCAAGTGATTCTGCTGCCTCAGCCTCCCATAACCAGGATTATAGACATGTACCACCACGCCTGGGTAATTTTTGGTAGAGATGGGGTTTCACCATGTTGGTCAGGCTGGTCTTGAATTCCTGACCTCAGGTGATCTGCCACCTTGGCCTCTCAAAGTGCTGGGATTACAGGTGTGAGCCACCGTGCCCAGCCTGAAGCACTGTCCTTTTATTCTTTTCTCAACATTTTCTGGTTACCAGCTCTCTGCAGAGCACTGTGCTATGTGCTGGGGGCACAGTGTGGCAGGGCCTGGTCCCTTGCTGCAAGTGATCCCATGGGTAGTCAGTCACCCAGAGAAGGGTGCACATGCCTCAAGCTGATGGGGGCTGTGAAGAGAGAAGCACAGTGCTGGAGGGCCTTTGAACAAGGTTCCTGCTGCTCTAGGATTGGGGAAGGCTGGGTGCTGGAGCTGGGATCTGACTGAAGCACAGGCATTGGCTAGGCAGAGGGTTGTGCTGTGGGAGGGGACGTTGCATCTGGGCAGAGGGAAGCCTGCCCAAAGGCCCCATGGGATATGAGAGTGTGATTCTGTTGTTTAAAGAACTGAAAGAACTAATATAGCAGGAGTACAGGGGGTGGTGTGAGATGAGGCTGTGCAGCACCATGAAGCCAAGCTGAGCAGTTGGTCTTTAGCCTGAGGCATTAGAAGCTATTAAGGAATGGATAAATTCATACATCTTAGCATACCACACAGCATAGTAAACACACAACCTTGTACCCAACAAAGAACACACAACACAGAATGTAAAATGCAAAACAATAGATAGCACACAATATAACACGCCACACCATACCACAACAAAACACAACAATCTCCTGTTGCCATCCAGCAGGCTCCAGTTCGTTTCGTAATCCACTGAAATGCTATTCCCAACAGGCCCTGCCTGTGGTCCAAGGTCTTATAGACTATATCCCTGTTGGCAGCTCTCTGCATAAAACAGATTAGTGGCAGCAGAGAAGTGCCCCAAGTGTTTTAAAGATTTGACCTTCCTGAGGAGGAGTTTTTGAAGTGAGTCAGTGGATTTCATACCTGCCTAGTTGAGTCTAAAAGTGCCTCAGGCCAAGACGTTCCTGGGGCTTCTGCTACAGTGAAGGGCAGGTGGATGCCAGGTCCCTGCTCCAGCTTTGGCTGCTGCACCTTCAGTTCAGCTGTGTTAGACTCAAGATTTCATCAGTTATGACAATGATGAAACCTTGATTACCTCCCTCAACTCCGTGGAGGTGCCAGCTCTGCTGCCACTGTACAGGCAGGCCATTTGGCTCTATGCTTAGAACACTCCTTTGACAGGGTGCTGATCAGGTGTGGTGGCCCTCTCCCTTCAGCTGGAAGTGCCTTGGAGAGAGCTTGCTGGCCATGTACAACCATCTCACCACCTGTGAGCCCCCACGTCCCAGTCTTGGCAAGAGGATTGACCTGTCGGACTACCAGGACCCCAGCCAGCCTCTTGCATCCTCCGTGGTGGTGACACCAGTTAACGTGATCCAGCCAAGCACTGTCAGTGCCAACCCAGCTGTGGCTGTCGCCGAGCCCGTGGTCTCCTACACCTCTGTGGCCACAGCCAGCTTCCCACTACACAGTCCTGGTCTGTTGGAGACAGGTGCTCCTGTGGGTAAGCAGGCCGCCTGGAGTTGGCTTCTGGGGAGACCCTGTTTACTTAGCCCAGCAGGAATGAAACTGTTGGGGAGCCCTGCCTCTTCTAGAGAGAAGGGTCATGCTGGTGCTCATGACTCAAGTTTAAGTGGGAGCCCCCAGCACTACAGGAGCACCTTAGCCTGCTCACAGGGACACTGCCTGTCAGGGCCACTTCAGCTCTGAAGCCCCTGCAGTGACGGGGAGGGGGAATCAGAGCTGCAGCTCCTGCTCTTTGATAGTTCCCCCAGGACCATTTAGTGCCTGGCTGCCGCATTTTGGCATGAAGGTCACTCTTATCCAACTGTGATGTGGAAGCTGGCAGATGTCCCATCTGCTGGTTCTGCTCTCTTGCTGACTGTGTACATCCTGAGTTCTTTGATCTTAGAAAAAAAAGTCAGCAAAGTCACCAACCAACATGTATATGTTTTACTGATTTTTATTATTGCTAGAGTTGTCAAAAAATTTTGACAAAATCTCCTAAGCCTTTTCTTGATTTCTATGTCACTGAAAGAAATAATATCTGGCAGATATAGGAGTTTCTGAATGAACATGTACATGGTTTCTTTTTTATTGAATCATATATGACATTCTTCTGTTGTCCATATAGTTCTCACAATTCTTTTGCTCTTATATTACTGAGTGCTCAGGGACCGTGGGGTCAGAGCCACCTCACTCTGTCCGTTCCAGGTGAGACCCTGAAGTTCAGCTGACCAGTGTGGGCGTGGGAGGGTAAGGGTGTTGCTTGCTTTGTATCTGTGGAAAATAATCTTGAAATCTGGCTTGTGAGTCCTGTGAAGTCAAGAAAGGTATGAGAGTTAAGGAGTTTAAAATTAATTTTATTCAGGATTCTTTGTTGTTGAAGAAGAAATGGAAGATTTTTTGAATGTCAGAGTTTAATGCCAGTAGATTTATAAAAGAGGGAGATTGATATGTTCGTGTAGTGCATTTTTTCACCCTGGCCACTGTGTAAGATTTTAATTTGCATTCTTTGTGAAGGTGATATTTCTGGGATAGATAAATCCAAGAAAGGGGTAAAACGGAAAAAGATTTCAGAAGAGAGTGGAGAAACAGCAAAACGGCGGTCTGCACGTGTCCGAAACACCAAGTGCAAAAAAGAAGAGAAAGTAGACTTCCAGGAGCTTCTGATGAAGTTCTTGCCATCCAGGTACTGTGTATTTTTTTTCTGATTGGCGGAAACAAACCCACAGACCTCCAGCATGTACCATCAACAACATTTCTCATTGCATTGCCACCCTCTTCTCCGGACTCCTCCTTTGTGTTCCCATAGCATCTGAAGCACAAATCTCACTGGAGTGGGATCTTGGATTTTTCTTGCTTCTCCCCACCTCTGAAATTCCTGAAGGAAGGAGCTGTGACTTATTCATCTTTTGAGAGCTAGAAGCAACATGCTCATGTCCCTGTGTATTTACACGACACCTACTTGTTGCTGAAGGCAAAGGGATACTATGCCCTGGATGCAGATGCCCTGAAAACCTCATGGAAGGGAACTTCCTCTTGCTTTCAGGGAGTCTGTGTCTGCTTGATATGCTTCATGCTCAGCAGGATTCTCTTGCATTCTGATAAGGTAGAGGAGGAGCTTGTGAAGTATTCTTGGGTTTTACTCGTTCTTAGTGCTTCTCAGGAGTCTAGGGGACAAGCAGGTACCAGGCTCCCCAGAGCTGGGAGGAACTTGGTCCCCAATGCTACTTACTTAGGTTTTCACCAGTCCTTCTGCTTTTTGTCCTTGCCCACTCACCTCCTTCAGAGGCTTTAGGGTCCTCAATTTTTGAGCCTTCCTGATTTTATGGTGCCAGTGTGTTGGTTTCTTAATACTCCCCTTCCTCCTCCCTTACCTGAGTGGAGAGGCCTCTCTTGGCAGACACCATTCTTCATTTGCCCTGGACCATCTGCCTTCTAACAGTTGGCTTTTTTGTCTGCTGGAATGTCCTCCCCTATCTTCTGTCTTTGTGAGTTTGTACCATTTTTACTCCTTCATGGTTACTGGAGTGGAGTTTGAGAGCTAACCATGTGTATTCAACATGCCGTCTTTAAACAGAAGGTAAACTAGCTGTAGTTCTTTCTCATGACAGGTTACTTCAGTGGTAACAACATGAAAGTGGTGGAGAAGCCAGAAGCTTTAGGTGGATTGTAAGTTTATTTTACAGCAAGATTCCTAATTTTCTTCATTTGTTGTCTTTCTGAGGTGAAGGTGAAATGCTTAGAAATAATGATTGTTCTCAGTACTTGATGCAGGACCAAAGTGGGGCTGTGGTGCTTTCTGATAAATTTTTCTTAAGGTGTGACACCAGAAGAAAGTTTCCCTTTGGAATAGCTGCAGGATTGTGCTTTGGTTGACGGTGCTAAGAGGTTTGAGTGACCCCATATTCCCCTTAACCCTGCTTCTTACTCCAAGTTCTTGTTCCCTAGGCCCATTCACCTGGAATAGTTTATACTTTCTTTATTTTGGTTGTTGGTTTCCTTTGTGGTTTGGTGTCTGCTCCTTTGTTGTTTATTTGTGTTAGAGATGGGGTCTTGCTCTGTTGCCTAGGCTGGAGTGCAGTAGCACAATTATAGCTCATTGTGGCCTTGAACTCCTGGCCTCGAGGGATCCTGCTGAGTACCTAGGACTGCAGGTGCACACTATCATGCCCAGCTAATTTTATTTCTTGTTTTCTGTAGAGATGAGGCCTTGTATATTGTCCAGGCTGATCTGGAACTCCTGGCCTCAAGCCATCCTCCTGCCTCCGCCTCCCAAAATGTTGGGATTATAGGCATGAGCAACCACACTCAGCTTAGTGTCTGCGTCTTTGAAGGGTTAGGCAAGTGCGACATGGTAGCTTCCCTGATGGAGTTGCCCTGGGAGTGTGTGCAATATGTGAATGAAGACATTCACAAGTTCCCTGAGTGTTTATGCCATAGGGGTTCTGGGTTGAGGGAACACCACAAGATTGGCTGAAATGGGTCCTTGGGAGAAGTTTGAAAGAATGGTGCCCGCCAGGAGAGGTGCCCCCATTCCTAAGGCTGGGCCCACCCACAGCTTTGTGAGGAGCTATGGAAGGACCAAGTTCAGACTCCCACCTATCTGTCTGCTTTCCTCCCTACTTGTTGGGCTCCCATGAGGTCTTAGAACATACTAGGTGCTCTTCTGGCCTATGCCTTTATACCTGTCCTTGTCCTGCATCTTTACATCGCCAGCCCTTCTCCTCCTCCAGTGTCAGCATGAACATCATCCCCTCTCAAAGACTTTCTCTGACCCTGGTCTCTAAAGCAGGGCTTTGACCCATAGTCTCAAGCACTCTGTTGTGATTGGTTCTTATTTGAAGATTTCCCTGGGTCCCTCCAAGTTTTGTTTACCTGCTTATTGGCTGTATCTCTCTAGAGGGTAAGCTTACTGCAGGCAGGATCTGCTGAACTTAGGGCTGCTGTATTCAGTGCCTAGCACAGTGCCTGGCACATGGCTGGTATTCAGTAATCATCTGTTGATGAGATAAATGAATAAGTGAGAATACAGACCGAGTGCCAGCTCATGAAGCCCTGGAGAGGGCAGAGCCTCCTGGAGGCCTGGGTTCTGGACCCCACCACCCTCTTACTTTAGCCGCCTTTTTCCTGGCTCAGATTTAGTTTCTCTAACAGGATGCTTGTGTCAGAATATGTGTTGCGACTTTGTGATTTTGGCATATTACATGCAGGTTAAGAAAGCTGGACCCTGAGGAGGAAGATGATTCCTTTAATAACTATGAAGTCCAGTCAGAAGCCAAACTGGAAAGCTTCCCAAGTATTGGGCCTCATAGATTGTCGTTTGACTCCGCCACGTTCATGGAATCTGGTAGGAATCGAGCAGTGTGACCATTCAGTTTGGGAATTATTCCCACTATCCTATAACCTGCCTATGTTTTGTTCTGGGAGAATGGTTCTGAGGTGTTTTTTAGTGTGGCCAAGAGTCTGCCTGGATTAGTCTTGGACCTGAACCCTGTGGTCAGCTTAGAGGTCTTCTGAAATGTCCAGGCTCATACTTGCTGTGCTTTCTTATGGCCGAATTCAGAGGCTTCACTTTGCAAATTGGATGTATATAAGCACATACATACATCCACTGAGTGCTGAGTGTGTATCAGTGTATAACTGTTGAGTGAGATTAGTGCATATGGCAGCACTCAGAGGTCTGCCCTTTGATGTCCACCTTACATATGGAGATTTAGAGAGGCTCGATCATAGCTGCTGAGGGCTGGAGCCAGACATTGAACCCAGTAGCCTGATCTCAGCACCGCAATGTGGTATTGTGTCCACCTGGATCAGGTGGTAGAGGGAAGGAAGAGTCTTTAATGTCCCAAAGAAAATGGGAGACCCTGGCACGGAAGATCCTCTTTATTCAAGTCAGCTTGTTCTTGCTCCGTGGGCAGAGAAGCAGGACGTGCATGAATTCCTGCTGGAGAACCTAACCAACGGAGGCATCCTGGAGCTGATGATGCGCTACCTGAAAGGCATGGGTCACAAGTTCTTGCTAAGGTGGCCTCCAGGCCTGGCAGAGGTCGTGCTCAGTGTCTACCACAGCTGGAGGAGGCACAGCACCAGCCTGCCCAACCCGCTGCTGAGGGACTGCAGCAACAAGCACATCAAGGTTAGTGGGGGAGCCTCTCAAGGGCTGGTACTGAACTTGTACTATGGCATGGGGACAAGGATCTTGCATGGGTGAGGGACTGCTGTTGTGTTTGGCTGCATCTATTTGTGGGCCTGGAACCTGGGCTTTTGTGGTATTGAAGCAGGAAGCTCACTGAACCTTGTTTGTGCCTAGAAAGCTCCCAGATGGCTGAGTGGAGGATAGACTTGGGGGAGAGAGTGGGCTCAGGGGGCAAGAGGCTGCTGCCATGCCAGGTGAGCAGTGGCTGAGATCCAGTGGTAATAGTGGGGTGCTGGATTGTGGTTGCAGAGCTGACAGGACGAACTGGACATGGGATGTGTGAGGGAATGAGAGACATGGGGAGGGCTTCTCGGGTTGTTCACTGAGACAGAGGAAGGCTCCTCAGGAGAAGCTGGAGGAAAGGGAAACATTTGGTTTGTTTGAGGTGCCAGGGACTGTGACTGTGGTTTTTGTTGTTGTTTGAGACAGTGTACTCTGTTGCCCAGGCTAGAGTACAGTGGTGCAGTCGCAGCTCATTGCAGCTTCAACCTCCTAGGCTTGGGTAATCCTCCCACCTCAGCCTCCTGAGTAGCTGGGATTACAGCCGTATACCACCACACCCAGTTAATATTTAAATTTGTTCTGTTTTGTAGAGATAGGGGGTCTCGCTGTGTTCCGATGTTATGATGCAGTCTTGCCATGTTGCCCAAGCTGGTTTTGAACTCCTGGGCTCAAGTGATCCTAATGCCTTGGTGTCCCAAAGCACTGGATTACAGGCATGATCTGTCATGCCTGGCCTGTGACTTTTAACACTTAAAAAAACAGAAAGCAAAAGCTAAGTAGGGTACTTAGAGAAGCGTTGGGGGCCACCAGCAGTAGGGGGGCTTAGCCTCACTGAGCCTTGTCTCCCTGTTGCATTCCACACCCCAGCCTTCTCCACCTGGTGCCTCCTGGAGCTCGAGGGAACACAGGGTGCTCTGGCCCCCTACTCCTGTTGGAGGTGGGACACTGAATGCTGAAGCAGGGGCACTGGGAGCATTCAGGGCTGCCTGGTGGTCTTTCTGACTGAGAGCATGGAAGGTAGAGGAGCTTGTAGGTCAGCCATCCCTTGCTGGGCACCCTCCACTGGGATACCTTGGGACTATCTCCTGGCAGCTTCTGCCTACCAGGCCATGCTCCCTTGGGGCAGTTGTGGAACAGCAGGAGGAGCCAGGGCCTTGATCCCCAGGCAAAGTAGGCTGATGATCACCTTTCAGCCGTGCCCACTGGGCAAGTGCCTTCTCATCGCTGAACCTCAGCTTCCTTAAGTGCCCTGGGAATGGTATGCCAGCTGCCCAGAACTTTTAAGGGTTCAGTACTGTAATTTGGATGCAGTGTCTGGCCCAGCACTTGGCAAGTAACAGGGCTGCCTCTTTGACAGGACAAGAACTCTGAAGACAGGTCTCCCGGCCCTTCCCAAGTCTTGTTCCAACATAGATCCATGTGCCTCTTTTTATGTCCTGGCAAGTAGACACTGATTATCACTTATGAAATACGAAATGGCAAGTAGGTAGAAAGAAGCATATTTTTATCAAAAAGTAAAGTTTAGTTTGGTTTCCTTCCACCCTCCCCAACCCCCCACACTGTAAAGAGGCTTTGTGATATTGTTCTTGGCCTTCCTATACCTGTCCTGCAGGACATGATGCTGATGTCTCTCTCCTGCATGGAGCTCCAGCTGGACCAGTGGCTGCTGACCAAAGGTAGAAGCTCTGCAGGTAGGAGACATTGTATGTTCTGTGGCCAGGCTAATTTCTGAACCCCTAACAGCTGGGAGAAAGCTGAAGTGGGGAGACTGAGTCATGACATTTAGACTTACGTCTGCAGTAGGCACATTTTCTGGGTTGGCTTGTCAGGGTTCCAGGGAAATCTCCTGGATACTCAAGAAGTGGTTAGCAGTAGCTAAGCCCCCAGAGGGAGCCACGTGCTTCCTTTTGCTGTTACGTGAGATTGAAGGAAGTGGGATCTCAGTTTCGGTGTGACTGTTCAATGCAGTGCTTTATGTACCTTCAGTAACTTTCCCGGTAATATGGATTGTTCTCTCTCTCTCTCTCTCTCTCTCTCTCTCTCTCTCTCTCTCAACTGGGTCTTGCTCTGTCACCCAGGCTGGAATACACTGGCATGATCCTGGCTCACTGCGACCTCCACCTCCCAGGCTCAAGCAATTTTCCTACCTCAGCCTCCCAAGGAGCTGGGACTACAGGCATGTGCCACCATGTCTGGCTAATTTTTGTATTTTTTGATAGAGATGGAGTTTCACTGTGTTGGCCAGGCTGGTCTCAAGCTCCTGACCTCAAGTAATCCACCCACCTCAGCTTCCCAAAGTGCTTGGATTACAGGCATGAGCCACTGGGTTCAGCTTCATTCTGACTTTTAAACCACCACCTGGTGGAATGTAGATGCACTCAATACTGTCTACAGAATTACTCCCCTTGCCCCTGACTCTCAGGGGCTCTCTGCATATCTTTGTTTTAACTGGTCCAACCTCTCTGATGCCTGTCACTCAGGGAGCTGTAGGGCGCTGAGGGCTCCAGTGTACCCCTGCAGATAGGGTGGGTATGGTTAGGGCTGAGGGCAATTTCTGAGAAGTAGAATGGCATTTGGATGCTACACATGAAGTTGACTTGTTGGCCTAATGGTTTTCAGTTTCTCCTCGGAACTGCCCTGCTGGTGTGGTAAATGGCAGATTTGGACCTGACTTCCCAGGGACCCACTGCCTCGGTGACCTCCTACAGCTGTCATTTGCCTCATCTCAGCGTGACCTGTTCGAGGATGGTTGGCTAGAGTTTGTGGTCCGTGTTTACTGGCTGAAGGCTCGCTTCCTGGCACTGCAGGTTGGTTCCATGGTCAGCTGCTTGGCGAGCATGCCCTGAAACCCAGCAGGGTGGGCAGAAAACTGACTATGTTGAGAGTGTGTGTGTCAGTGAGATGCAGTAGGGAATTCTCAGCATCTTAAATTTCCAAGCATGATACCAGTCTGTAAAGATCTTCAACATAACCACAGAGCTCTAGAAGGCACCTACTCTGCCTCTGTAGTCCCCCACTCAAGACTGCCTTGGCATCTTGACCCTTTGCTTAGGTTTTCCTGAGAGAGTCTAAGCAAATGAATGAACAGATAGAGAGCTTTCTAGAAGGGAAATTATTCACCTGTTTTGTGAAAGTTCTGGGAAAGCTTCTCTTTAGAGCCTGGTCTAGAAGGCCAGGATGGATTGGCTTCTACCTAGCACCATGCACATGGTGGTACCTGGTACACTGTGGTAAAATGAGTCAGGAGATTGCCAGGGACCATTTATTCGCTGTTTGATGTGAAGAACATTAGTTCTGGAATTAGGACAGGCCTAGCTCCTAATTCTGACTCTGCTCAAGTGTCCTTAGTGTTTTCGTCTGCAACATGGGGTTTATGATACCTCCCCTCGCAGAGTTGATATGCATTGTTTATTCAGTCAACAAGTATTTACAGAGCCTGAGCTACATACCAGGAATTTCTTAGGGGGTACAACAGTAATTGGTAAAAACCCTGCCCTCGTGGCCTCCACAGTGAGATCCGGGGTGTAAACTTACACCCATGATCATAGTGATCATCTGGCACATCATAGTCTTCTGCTTCTGTCCCCCGAACTGTTTTCCTCCTGATCAGGGAGACATGGAGCAGGCCCTGGAGAACTATGACATCTGCACAGAAATGCTCCAGAGTTCTACCACCATCCAGGCAGAGGCAGGGGCTGAGCGAAGAGACATTGTCATCCGGCTGCCCAACCTCCATAATGACTCTGTGGTTTCCCTGGAAGAGGTAAGTGAGAGTGTGTTTTTGTTTGTTTGTTTGTTCCCCCTCCCCTCCCTGAGATGGAGTTTCACTCTTGTAACCCAGGCTGGAGTGTAATGGCACAATCTCGGCTCACTGCAACCTCTGCCTCCAGGGTTCAAGTGATTGTCCTGCCTCAGCCTCCCAAGTAGCTGGGATTACAGGTGCCTGCCACTATGCCTGGCTAATTTTTTGTATTTTTAGTAGAGGTGGGGTTTTATTATATTGGCCAGGCTGGTCCTGAACTCCTGACCTCAGGTGATCTACCCACCTTGGCCTCCCAAAGTGCTGGAATTACAGGTGTGAGCCACCGTGCCTGGCTGAAAGGTTTTAAATGGTGTTTTCTTAGTCAAAGATTTCTGATTTGGCGTAGTTAGCCCAGGCCTGACCTGTTTCTGAGGAACAGGAGAACTTCCCACATGCTGAGCAGGGCCCCTGGTGGGAAGACAGAAGAGGCCTGGGAAAGGCTTCTCTGACACACTGAGGTACTACAGATCCCTGGTGGAAAGCAGGTGTGGGAGCTGTCACCAGCACAATTTAGAAGTGGTCATTGCTCTGCTGTCCTGGCTATGTGTGGCAGCCACCCCAGTGGAACTGGAAGGAAATACCAGCTGGAGCAAACCGGTATTGGGCTGGCCATGGGGCTGGGTCAGCAGTGTGTGGTATATACACCGGGTTCCACCCTGGTGCCACTTTTTTCATTGTGCAGCATCAGATCCCGCTGCAGTTCTGCATCTGTGACATATCCACATTGGCTGAAAGTGGCCTTCACACTCTCCTAGAGTTGTTTCAGGGACAAGTACAGGTACAGGACTGTCTAGATGCCAGGGCCTCATCAGGTCCTACGTGCAGCATGTGGCAACCTCTGGTCCAGGCTTGCTGAGTCTGACAGCCTGATGTTCTGTGGTGCTACAAGACTGGTTCACTGAACTGTGACCACAAGGCTGTCCCAGCTATCTTGGCAGATGCTTTCCTGGAATTCCTCTGCTTCTGGGTAGTTTTTGGTTTTTGATGTACTTGTTTTTTAAAGAATTGGATGCCTTGCCATTAATAGAAGAACTTTTAACGTATACCTTTAGTGAAAACACTGATGTATGAAGGAGGAGTCTAATTTTTTTTTTTTTTTTTTGGCTGGGACATAGTTTAATTTTTATCCTCCTCATCTGAATCTGATAAAAGCAAACACTGGCCAGATTCAGTGGGGCAGGGGCGAGGGGTTTACCCTCATATGGCATTTCCGGGCCGTTTTCAGATTGATAAGAACCTGAAGTCGCTGGAGCGGTGCCAGTCCCTGGAGGAGATTCAGCGGCTGTACGAAGCAGGCGACTACAAGGCTGTTGTGCATCTGCTCCGCCCCACTTTGTGCACCAGTGGGTTTGACCGGGCCAAACACCTGGAGTTTATGACTTCCATTCCTGAGAGGCCAGCCCAGCTGCTTCTGCTGCAGGTGTGTGCCGCCAGTGTCCCTCACACCCACTTGCAGCTTCTTTCCTTGCTTGTTTGTGTTTATTCTCTGGAGGCTCTGCAGTAGTTCTTGAAAACACATAGCTAGAAGAAAGTGGATGCCAAAACCACTAAGCCCCCAGGAAGATGTTAGTCAGAAAATACCGTCAAGGCTAGGGGAAAGTTAGAACCAAGGACTGCAGGTTCTACGGTTTTGCATGGCTCAGGGTGAGCCCCACACTTGACTCAGAACTTCTGCATGGCAGAGGAGGAAGGAAGGATGGTCAGGTTATCATCTGTCTAATCTGTCTATCCACCTGTTTTTTCATCCATCTCGTTTTATATTGCTTTGTTTCGTTTTTTTTTTTTTGAGACTGAGTTTCACTCTTGTTGCCCAGGGTGGAGTGCAATGGCACCATCTCGGTGCAACCTCCACCTCCCGGGTTCAAGCATTTCTCCTTCCTCAGCCTCCCAAGTAGCTGGGATTACAGGCGTGTGTCACCATGCCCAGGCTGGTGTGCAGTGGTGTAATCTCGGCTCACAGCAACCTCCGCCTCCCAGGTTCAAGTGATTCTTCTGCCGCAACCTCTCAAGCAGCTGGAATTACAGGCATGCGCTACCACACCTGGCTAATTGTACTTTTAGTAGAGATGGGGTTTCTCCATGTTGGTCAGGCTGGTCTCGAACTCCCAACCTCAGGTAATCCTCCCAAAGTTCTGGGATTACAGGCATGAGCCACCATGCCCGGCTTTGTATTGCTTTTTAAGTTAACTATTGGGTAAATATGAAAGTGGCTAAAATATCTGTACACTGTGATATTTTAAAATCAAGATAAAATAAAGACCCATGTAGTTGAAGAAAAAGAACACTAGCCCTGTATTTGAAGCCTCATGTGCTCTACTGAATCCTTCTGTGCTTCTGTTCCGCAGGAGGTAAACACTTACTAGTAGCCTTCCAGGGAGCTGGCAGCTGCTGGGTGCTGGGCAGTTACTCAACCTCTCTGAGCTCAGTTCCCCATCTCTAGGATGGGGATGACCAGTGTCCTTAGCTCAGAGTCCTGTTGTACGGATTACACAAGTTAATGTGTGTTGGCACCATGCCTGGCACTAGCAGGTGCTGTGGAGGTACTGCTGTCATCATTGTCACCATCCTCAGGAGGGTTGAGTTGACACGGAGATAAACATGTAAGATAATATGTAAAATATGCTTAGTGGCATTGAGTCCTGGTCCTTTGTTTCATCCTACTAATCAAATTGCGTTTATTATCTTATTGGGTACTTCCCCTTCAGTTTGGAAAGAGTCCGGTCTTCTCCCAGGCTTTTTGCACAGATTCCATGAAGCATTTTTATCATTAACATTCTTGAACTGGGAAATAGTTAAGAGTTGTGACTGTGGGAACAAATGGAAGCAGCTCAGTCCTGGGGAAAGGGGAGGAAAGAGTTGGTTTAGGGAAGCAAGAGGGAAAGGGGGGTGGAGGGAAGGAGGCTCCAGTTCCTGGCAGAGGAGGTCAGTTGGGCACAAGCCAAGATCACGGGATGAGATGTGTATGACCTCAGTTACCTGGCAGGCTGCAAATTGGCCCAGCATGGCTGCGCGTGGAAGGGACAGTCAGTATACCAAGAAGGGTGCTGGGTGTGAGAAAGTGGGAGAGGCCAGCAGTCTCTGCCTCCATAAAATGGCCTCAATGCTCAGATCTTGTCTTGCTCTTACTGTCTTCTAGAACAGCTGAATGTGGCAGGATGCCCCATTGCTGGGGCAGGAGCTGCTGCTTGGCCGGACACTAAGCTGTGATAAGGGCTGTGCCTGAGGTCTGGGCTGAGTGCTGTGGAAGCTTCTGCTTTTTGTGAATTAAGGACTCCTGATTATTGCTCAGTTTTGAATTGACAGTGTTTTCTTGATTTGTAGCGCTTTTTGTATATTAAAGATAGCAGTCTTTTTCTCAACAAATCTTGCAAATATTATTTCCTAGTTGTTTGCTCTTAAATTGCAGCTTTTAATGTTTTTTCTTGCCATTTATAGAAGTTCTGAATTTTTATGCTGTCAAATCTTTTGATGTTTTTATATATGTGTGATTTTGTTCATTGTTAATTGTGGTTTTTGTTCCTTATGCTTAGACAGTCTTTCCAAGAGTGGAGAAATATTCATCCACTTATTTCAAACACATGGCTCAAGCTTTTATGGGGTACCTGGCACTGGGCCAAGAGGAAGGCTACTCTGAGGGAGCCCATGTTCTAGAGGGGACAGACAAGAGACCCATCAACAGAAAGATAAAAAGGAAATTTGCTTTTGTTTTATTCCAGCAGTGTTATTGTTTTACGTTTTGCATTTAATTTGCTTCATTTAGCTTGTCTCAAGTGGGACATTGAACTTGGAATCCTCTCCTGTGTGTGTGTGGTGGAGCTTTCTCCCGGTTTAGGCAAGCTGCCTATTATGTTCTTCAGTATAACTGGACAGTTTGCATCTTGTTGAGTTGATTCTTAGTCCTTAATATTTTTGGTTTCTATATTGCGCATAATCTTTTTGTTGTTCATTATCTTTTCCAGGTATTCCTACACTGCTGGCTTATAAGAATCCTGTTGATTTTTTTGTGTTTGAGTCTAGGTGCTTTGCTGAATTCCTGTCTGGCTTGTTTTATTGTGTTTGGTTAGATGATTGTGTTGCCCACAGTCGATCGTAATTTGGTCTCCTCATTTGTTGGTGTTTATTTTGCATTTTTGCTCTTTCTGGCCTTGAGCCCTGGAGATTGTCATATTTTAGAGCACCATTGGCAGGTCCTTGTCTTGTTCTTGACTTTCACAGTGACTCTGGTTGCACTTAATAGTCTCTGTCATGCTAGGAAATAATCCTCTGGCTCTCATGTGTTGAGTATTTTAACCAGGAGGTATCAGCTCAGGCTTTGGACCCCTACATCAGCACCTCATAGGCACCCTCACACTGCAGGGGCCTCCTGGTAAAGGGTACTGGCTTTTTCTAAAGAAACACAGGCACCATTTTCCTGGCAATCATGGTTTATACATGGGGGGAGGTTTTGATATGTGTTCAGATATTGTACCACATTCCAAAGGCAGTTTCAAGTATTTGACTCCACACCTCTTGGTGTCACCTCAGAGAGTGGCAGCTGCACATGTCAAGGTTGGGAGGAGCTGCTGCTGAGCCTGGGCTGTGGCAAGGTTAGAGCCCAACGGGGCACTGGGCAGCAGGTGCTTCCTGCAGACATAACAAGTGGCCCACCAGATCTGTGAATTCATAGACAGGCTGTGTTTCCACATGTATCGGCACAGTGATGAAAGAGAGATCCCAGGCGTTTAAATGGGTCGTATTCTAGGGCAAGAAGAAAAAGAAGCTTTGCAAAAGTGATGGCTTCCAAAGAGGAGCTTTTAAAATAGAAGTAACAGTTCAGTGTGGTGTTTTGAGAGCTCTTCCATGTGCCAGGCACTGTGCTGAGTGTAATATGAACATCAGCTCATTTAATGTCCACAGTGCCTCTGAGGGGATGATGTGGTGGCTCAGATTCAAATGGCTTATACATTGGCCCCACTGGGGCACCTGGGGAAGAGGGGCTCATAGAATGACTTTAGTGTTGCCTGGCCAGTTACCCCGTTGTAGCCTCAGCCGAGGCCCTCCTCTGCTGAGACAGTCCCTCCCTGGTAGTCTGCCCCTTCCCTGCTGAACCCCTCCCAGAGCCCTGGCACTAGATGGGCACAGTAGCTCTGGGGAGAGCTGACAGGTGTTGGGGTCCCTGTCTGACCTTGGCTGTGTCTGTAGCCTCATTCCCAGCATCCCCACTTTATAAATGGGGAAGGTCAGGTACAGAGGTGAAGCCTTTCTAAAAACTCCCTGGCTGGTGGCATTCTCTGCTGCCATTGCACACAGGCCACCATACTGCCCCTCCAGGCGCCTCTCTCTGGTCTGCATGAGGCCTACGCTGTGCTGGGGCTCATGCTTCCCTTTCTTTTGCTGCTCCTTACCTGTTTTTCTTCAGTTGTTCTTGCTCGGACCTGAGGCACTAGGCAGATGTGCTGAGCTCACTGTGCACTTCCACCTGGCTCCTTTCCATGCTAGGACTCCTTGCTCCGGCTGAAGGACTACCAGCAGTGTTTTGAGTGTTCCGACGTGGCCCTGAACGAGGCTGTCCAGCAGATGGTGAACTCAAATGAGGCTGCAGCCAAGGAGGAGTGGGTGGCCACAGTGACCCAACTGCTGATGGGCATCGAGCAGGCGCTCTCTGCGGACAGCAGTGGCAGCATCCTGAAGGAATCATCCTCTACCACTGGCCTCGTGCGGCTCACCAACAACCTCATCCAGGTAAGCCCTGATTCCTTCTCACCCTGCCCTGCCCCAGCAGGGATGTCTCTCTGATGTCCCTCTTCTTCAGTAGTTCATAGCTTTCACTGCTAATTAGACACCCAAAGGGGTCATGATGGCTTCTTTGGCTGGAACTATTGGCCTCTGAGGAGGGGTTTGTGCACAGGCTGCAAACCTTCCTGGGGTTGGTTGGATCTGGGGATTAGAGACAATGTAGCACCCTGTGCCACAGGGTTCTTCCAGACCACTGGAGTGAGAGGGAAGAAATAACCTCAGTGGGGAGGCCCTGGTCTGCCTGCAGTGAGCTAGAGGCAGAATGGGAGCCCAGGCCAGGACGCTCCAGCACCCCATGCCATCCTGGAACCTCCAACTGAGGGGTGGTCACAGTACTTTGCATCGTCCAGGAAGGCTTCAAAGCAGAGAATCTTCTTCTGAGGCACTCTGGGCTCTCTCCTCAATTCCTGCTCAGGCCATCAGCAAGTCCTGCCAAATCTGTATCCTCACCCCTGCAGCCTTTGTTTCTCCCTCCTGTCTTCATCTTTCTGCTGTAGTCTAGGCCACTGCTGCTCTTGCTTGAGCTGTGGCAGCACACTCACCACAGTCTCCTCTGCCCCCTCCAGCCACTGTCCAGCCACAGAAGCACCTTTCCAAACAAGACATATGAATGTGCTTCTCCTTCACTTAAAACCCTTCATGTGCCGGGCGCAGTGGCTCAAGCCTGTAATCCTAGCACTTTGGGAGGCCGAGGCGGGTGGATCACGAGGTCGAGAGATCGAGACCATCCTGGTCAACATGGTGAAACCCCGTCTCTACTAAAAATACAAAAAATTAGCTGGGCATGGTGGCGCGTGCCTGTAATCCCAGCTACTCAGGAGGCTGAGGCAGGAGAATTGCCTGAATCCAGGAGGCGGAGGTTGCGGTGAGCCGAGATCGCGCCATTGCACTCCAGCCTGGGTAACAAGAGCGAAACTCCGTCTCAAAAAAAAAAAAAAAAAGAAACCCTTCATGTTCCCTTCAGGTTCTGTGTCACCTAAGGTACACTAAGCCCCAGCCCTGTCTCTCCCACTGGTCTTCTGCTCTCTTGGCTGCAGCCCTCCTGGGCTACCCTCCAGGGTCCCTGCCTACATGCCTGTCCTCTGCCCCCACTCCTCGCCCTCCCTGGCTGTTGGACACGCCACAAGCACTCACCTGGAAACCCCCTCTAAAAGGCTCTCCCCTGTCTGCCCCAACCCTCCTCTTCGAGCCACTGTGGCTGCATCTGTTCTCATCATGGCAGCCATACTGATCCTTTGTCCATGGCTGTCTTCTCTCTGGGCTCTCAGCTCCCCTATGCCCTGTTCACAGGACATTGCACATAGTAGGTACTGAGGGTATCAGTAACTGCATGTGGCATGAAGGAAGGTGGTGTGACTCTATCTTTGGACACTCTGGGCCTCTGTCCGATGACATGCTGAAGATCTGCTAGGTTACAGTGCCCACATGAGAGCAGTGGGGGTGGGCAGGCAGCATGTATCAGCTCCCCAAGAGGCCGCCTGCCTTGCCCCAGCCTGCCCTGAAGGCTTACCTTGCTGTGACACTTTTGGTCTCTCCTCCCCACCCCCTGTCAGGTCATTGACTGCAGCATGGCCGTGCAGGAGGAGGCTAAGGAGCCCCATGTCTCTTCAGTGCTGCCCTGGATTATTCTACACCGAATCATCTGGCAGGAGGAGGACACCTTCCACTCCCTGTGCCACCAGCAGCAGCTCCAGAACCCAGCAGAGGAAGGTGCACAGACAGTGGGCGCAGTGGGGATGAGCTCTGACTCTCATGTCTTTGCCCTTGTCCTCTGCCCCAGGGCCCTGGACCTTATCCAGATGTTGTGAGTGGGGCTCAATCCACTCAATCCAAGGATTTGCATGTGCTTGGACGTAGGCAGAAGTGTCCCTGGTTCCTCCCTCAGGGAGCTTACAGTGCAGTGGGCGCAGGAGGCCGTGTGGAGCGTTGCATGTTTGGTGCAGGTGGCAGCATGGAGGGAGTAACAAGAGGTGACTACTTATGAGGAATGCTGACACTACTCCAGGAGGCCTTGTACCCACTAGCTTCTTTAATCCCCATCACACCCCAAGAGATGGTAACCCGAGGACAGCATGGAGTGAGCACAGGTTCCACGTCCCAACTGTCACTTCTTAGATGTGTGACCTTGGGCAAGTCATAAAACCTCAGCCTCTGTTTCCCCATACCTATATTGGGAATAATAGTATCTATCTCAGAAGGTTGTTCTGAGGATGAAATGAAATAATAAAGCCATGAATCACCATGGTGGGTCAGTGCCTGGCTCACGGTGGGTGCTGAGTGATGAGAAGCCAGGGAGGGCAAGCCCCAGACTCTTAATGGAAATGGCACTGGATCCAGGGTCAATACAATGGTAGAAAATGTGCTGGATTGAAGAAATGACAGTACAACAGCTAAAGGACACGTAAAGCAAAGATTGCCTATAATTTTCCCAGATAGATCTTTTTTTTTTTTTCCCATTTTTTATTTTCTTGCATTTGCTGTCCAGACTTGGCCTAATGCACATCTAGTTTTTGTGCAGTTGTTATAATTATACATGTCTATTGATGCTTATATTCAACTAGCTTAAAATGAAGTTTATTGAAGATTTTTCCTCAATAATTTATAAAACAAGGAAAGTGGAAAGGAAAGAGTCATCCCTATTCCAACTGTTCACAGAAAACCAGAGTTAACATGTGGTTTGTCTCCTTCCCTTCACACTCCCTCTGTAATTTCATTCACTGCTCAGAAATTTATCAGCTGCTCACGACATGTCAGGACTCTGAATAGGACATCTCTGGGCTTGACAGGTTTGTGGTGCTGGGAAACAGATCAGCTGTCCAACAGCACCAAGCTGGCGTGGCGGACTGAGAGGAGAGCACCTGATGCTGCCCATGGTTGTGGGCGTGGGTAAAGCTGAGCACTGATTTTTCAGGAGGAGTAATTTTTCAGAAGAGCAGGAGCAGAGGAGAACACTGGGGAGGTGGAGTGGGGGCCAGGGACTGAGCAAGCCTTAAGCCAGATAGGAGAGCTGGGGCGTGGGGACTGGACAAGGGAGGAGGTGTCCGACTGCAAAAGGTATTTATTCTCTGTTTTGTAAAACTGTTGCTTCATTTCGCTCCATTGTTTCATCATGCTGATGAGAGGCTCATGCTCTGTTGAACCATACCCCCGGCTGAGTCTTTAGTTTGGCTGCACTGCTTCATTCTTACAGGTCATGCCATGATGAATGCCTTATGTATACCTTTTTGCTTCTACTCAATTGACTTTTTAAGGATAAATTTCTAGGAATGAATATCTTTAGAGCTCTTGACAGTTACTACCTCTGGTACTTCATTGTTCTCCAAAATGATTTTAGTGGTGAAAAAAAATTAATGTTTACAACTATAAGTGTTTGTTATTTTTCTTAGAAAAATAATACAAAAAGACTTCTGGATTGAAATTCTCCTTTCCCTCAAAATTATGCAAACAAAAATTAGTTTTCAAAAAAACTGCTAGTAGGTAAACACGGAGAGAATAGTCAAGTACCTTAAACTTTGAAAGGCACATCAAAGAAGAAAAGAGCGAGGAAAGGAAAGAAAAGAAAAATTCTGGTGGAGTGGCAATAGGTGTCTCTGCATGTTCCTCTGCATGTCCCTCAGCAGGAGAACTGAGGGAAGATAGCAAGTTGACCAAATCCTGGGACATATTAATATTCTCATCTGTGGAGAGTGGGGTGAGGGGGAAGCTCCTCCATCCATCTCTCTTTGGCCTTAGCAGAGGCAGGAAGAGCTACAGGGTCCTGCCATTTTTCAGTTGCAGACGAAGCTGAGGGAAGGGGCCCCGGAGTAAAACACTATGGTTAAATCGTGAGGGGCCTGGTGAGGACATTATCACCCAGGAAAAATAATAGTAGTTATCACATGGTGAATTCTCTGGAAGCAGATACTAAGACAGGGTTTATTAGGAAGGTGGAGGAAGAAGGATTGGGCTTTTGAGCTGACAAACATGATGAAACAAAATTGCAGAGCTGAGGAAAACACTGCAAACCAGATCTCACCATTACAAAGTCATAAATGCAAACAGCAAAGAGCAGAATGAATATGACAAATTGAAATAATTGATGCAATTAAGAGTCAAAAGCAACAGGGCATGGTGACTCAGGCTTGTAATCCCAATGCTTTAGGAGGTCAAGGCAGAAGGATTAGTTGGGGCCAGGAGTTTGAGACCAGCCCAGGCAATGTAGTAAGACCCTGTCTCTACAAAAAATAAAATTAAAAAATAAATTAGCCAGGTGTGGTGGTGGCACCTGTAGACCTAGCTACTTGGG
Source organism: Saimiri boliviensis (assembly GCF_048565385.1). Taxonomy (NCBI): domain Eukaryota; kingdom Metazoa; phylum Chordata; class Mammalia; order Primates; family Cebidae; genus Saimiri; species Saimiri boliviensis. The sequence continues at coordinate 27,157,675 of NC_133469.1, read as the reverse complement.
AGGTTAAGAGGGGAGGCTAGCGGCCGGGCGCAGTGGCTCAAGCCTGTAATCCCAGCACTTTGGGAGGCTGAGGCGGGTGGATCATGAGGTCAAAAGATCGAGACCATCCTGGTCAACATGGTGAAACCCCGTCTCTACTAAAAATACAAAAAATTAGCTGGGCATGGTGGCACGTGCCTGTAATCCCTGCTACTCAGGAGGCTGAGGCAGGAGAATTGCCTGAACCCAGGAGGCGGAGGTTGCGGTGAGCCGAGATCGCGCCATTGCACTCCAGCCTGGGTAACAAGAGCGAAACTCCGTCTCAAAAAAAAAAAAAAAAAAAAAAAAAAGAGGGGAAGATGACTTGAGCCCAGGAGTTGAAGGCTGCATTGAGCTATGACCGTGCCACTGCACTCTAGCCCAGGCAACAGTGAGACCTCATCTTAAAAAAAAAAAAATGAAGGAAAAAAGTACAAAATAAATTTCACCAAAGAAACTTATTTTTAGTGGCTTCTGACATGTTCTGTTCTGATCCACTCTAAAAATGCTAGTTATGAGTCCTTAATGGATGATGGCCCAGAGTTTCAAAAATACCAAGGGATCTTTAAAAACAAGTAATAGTTCTAGTGGTAAACAAATGTGTAACTGGAATTCAGTAGTTCTTTTTCCTCCTGTTTTACTCTTTTTCTTCTGTATTATTCAGGTAGACCTAAATCGATAAGAACCTTTAAGGCCAAGCGCTGTGGCTCATGCCTGTAGTCCCAACACTTTGGTGGCCAAGGCAGGAAGATGTCTTGAGGCCAGGAGTTTGAGACCAGCTTGAGCAACATAGTGAGACCCTGTCTCTGTAAAAAATAAAAAAAATTAACTGGGTGTGGTAGCTCGTGCCTGTAGTCCCAGCTACTCAGGAGGCTGAGGCAGGAAGATTGCTTGAGTCCAGGAATTGGATGGTGCAGTGAGCTATAATTGTGCCAGCTGTACTCCAGCCTGGGTAACAGTGAGACCTTATCTTAAAAAAACTTTTTTTATGTTAAGAAATGGCATGTGTATTATTATAAATTACTTTTTAAAATATTTTTATTATAAATTTCCATTATTATAAATTACTTTTCTGTCATTCAAAACGCATCAGATATGCACAGAAGGATGCTTCAACTGAGATTTACTAGACGTTAGCATTGGTTCTCTCTGGGCTGGTATTTTGATGAATAAAGTGTGCTCCTTTGTATTTTCCTATGTGGCTTGAATTGTGTTTTGGTAAGTGTATAACTGGCTTTAATAAAGCCAGTCAAGTCACTACTCATTTAAAAAGGCAAAAAAAAAAAAAGAAAAAAAAAAGGGGGAAAAATCTTTGATTATGGTGGTGAAGGCAGAAAAGCCCAAAAAGAAGAGACTGAGCCTCAGAGCCCCCCTGCGGGTGTGCAGATTCCCATGCTAACTCTGTGTCTGTCTGTCGGTCTGGGCTTTCTCTAGGGATGTCGGAGACGCCCATGCTCCCATCCTCCCTCATGCTGCTGAACACAGCCCACGAGTATTTGGGCAGGAGGTCCTGGTGCTGCAATTCAGATGGGGCTCTGCTGCGATTCTATGTAAGTGCTTCCCCCTGGGCTGCAGAGTGCCAATGTAGGGCTGGAGCAGGAGGGTGGGATGGGAAGAGGACAGATTCATGTTGGCATACTCAGCTTGATTGGCTTCCCCAGAGTGGTCCCACTGTGCGTCTTTGACTTACCGCATTACTTACTGTAGTTACCGAAACTTGTCAGAAAGTCTGATAAGACTTTCTTGCCAGAAAGTTCCCTTGTGCACCTGAGGCTCAGGAGCTCTTGGAGCTCTTGACCAGCAGGTGAATTTAGATTCACTTGCCTTTACTGAGTGTTTTCCTAGTCAGAGGCAGGACTAGGCCTTATAATTGTAATTTCAGGAGTAATAACCACATGCACCAACACTGCCTTCTACTGAGTCCTGTTTGCTAAGCATGACTCACAATGCCAAATAGTAGTTGCTCATTCAATAGCTATTATTACATCCATTCAGTCAGTAAATGATTAGTGAGTGCACACACACTTCCTTGCACTTGCCAGTTGTGATTGACTGGAAGTAGCTCCCTGAGTTTATTAGGGATAAGTAGCACTAACCCTTTCTCCAATTTCACTGTGCTTAGGAGGCCAAGCAGCATGCAGACCAGTTACAGAGCACCCGGTGTTCTTGATATACCAAGAGAGGGTGTCAAACCCAGCCTATAATATTTATTCTTGAAATGCCGTTGGAGGCCGGGCGCGGTGGCTCATGCCTATAATCCCAGCACTTTGGGAGGCCGAGACGGGTGGATCACGAGGTCAAGAGATCGAGACCATCCTGGTCAACATGGTGAAACCCCATCTCTACTAAAAATACGAAAATTAGCTGGGCATGGTGGCGCACGCCTGTAGTCCCAGCTTCTTGGGAGGCTGAGGCAGGAGAATTGCCTGAACCCAGGAGGCGGAGGTTGCGGTGAGCCGAGATTGCGCCATTGTACTCCAGCCTGGAAAACAGAGCAAAACTCCGTCTCAAAAAAAAAAAAAGAAAAAAAAAAAGAAATTCCATTGGAATATAAACATGCCCATTTATTTACATATTAACTGTGGCTGCTTTTGCAATAGAGTGGCAGAGTCCAGTAGCTGTGATGGAGCTATATGGCCAGCAAAGCCTAAAATATTTAATATCTGGCCCTTTAAGAAAAAGTTTGCCATCACCTGCTCTACACCTTCTCTTCAGGGAACAATACCTACTCTTTCACAACTGCTACCTCCCTCCCAGTACTTCCGATCTTTCTGTGCTTTTCCCCCAGTGCTTATCCTCCAGCATGCCGTATGATACACTCCTTCATTTTGTGTGTTGTCTCTGCTCCACTGAAACTAACTTCAGGGAGAGTAGGAGTTTTTGCTAGTTTTGCTCACTGCTGGATCCAAGTACCTAGTACAGCACCTGGCACATAGTAGGTGCTTAATAAATATGGGTTAAAGGAGGGTATGTACATGCATAGAGCTCATGTATGTATAGAGCTTGACAGTTTGCAAAACACTTAGGCTGAGGATATGATTTGGCCAGAAGACCCATCTGGCCCAGTTCCCTGTTGCTGGTTAGTGTCTCAGGCAAGTTCCAGCCCCAGCTCCAGATGCTTGAATGTCTCCCCTACCCTGCGAGCTCTGAGGGCCTCTGGGATGCTCACCCTGGGTCAGCTCTATTCTCCAAGACTATTTTTGGAAGAGTTTTGCCAGGCTGAGTCTGTAATTCTGCCCAGGACTCAGCCACTCCCTTCTTCTGCCTTCCCTCTGCCAACCAAACAGTGATGGGACACTCTGCTTCCATAAGGTCACCTCCACAAGGCCATACTCCTTATGCTGATTGGGAAGAATGAGTTAATATCTTAAACTGGCTTGGGTGGGAGTGGTGCTAAGAGTGAAGGAGTGAGCTGAGGGGTAACAGAATGGTCCTATTCTGTTTTTCTTAATCTACGTCTTTTCTGGTGGAGCATGAATTCTAGCTGCTGTTATCTGCTAATGAATTTGAGGGAGTAGAAGTGAGTTGAGCACTGTTGTACTGTATTTCATTTTATAGTTCCTGATTTTCCTACCCAAGGCCCAGCCTTTAGATTTCTTCAACCTTTGCAGCAATTCTCCTGACTACCCTGTGCCTTCTGCCTGCCATACTCCTCTTCAGCTTCTGCATGACTGGTTTGTTGTTTCCTTCCTGCATTTTCAAAGAGGCTTTTCTCTTTTGCCCTGTGCTGTCCTATCTACTGCCGGACACCTCCACCATTTGTTTCTGTCATGTGCCTTTCTCCCACCAAGTAGCATCCCTTAGACCAGGAACCTTTTCTGTCTTGCTGTTTGAAGCATCCCTATGGCCTGAGCAATGCCTGACATAGACTGCTGCCCATTTGTATTTCTTGAATGAGTGAATCAACAAACATAAAGATGTTCATTCACTTCTAGCTGAGCACTCCTGATATTGGGTGCCCTAAGGGTCATGAAGGTGAATACTTCATTACCACCTCTTCTCTTTGCCCCAGGCTCCTGATCTGCAGGTAAAAGGATTGCATCTTGAGAGTGATTTGAGGCCAGTTCAGGGGGACCTTTTGTGTGGATTGTTTTCTCTTCTTAGAATAGAATGTTCTCTGAGATAAATCCTCTTGGATCTCTTCCTTTCTTATTTCTTTTCATGTATTCTACTTGGGTTGATGAATTTTTATCTGTTCATCTCCACATAGCTCAAATGGCTCCTGTACTAAAGAGCCTTTATTAACACCTGGATATTCCCTCTTACATTGTGTGCCTACTGCCCTCTGTGTACCACACCCAGATTGTGTGTGTGTTGACAAGCTGCTGTATTTGCCACAAATTTGTTTCCTGATTAAAATAAGAGTTACAAGAAAGCATGCCCTTCATTACCCTACCTCACTCACTGTCTTGAAGCTGGTGTGTATCTTTTTGTCCATGTTTTTTTATACCTAATTATTATGTATCTGTATGTCAGTAAATAGGATATAGTTACATGAGTTTTTAAATTTTACATATAAAATATGTAGTATGTAACTTCTTGCAGCTTGCTTTTATTTATTTTAGTATCCTGAGATACAGTTACATTGATACAAGTACATCTATTTTATTCATTTTAATTGCTTTTTAGGATCTTACTGTGTGAGTATACCATGGTCTTAAACTTTTCAGTATGGAAAATTCCCAACATAAGATTAAAATAGAAAGTATAGTGCACTTCCATATACTGAGCACTGGTCAGTCATTATTCATAATGCATGGCCTCTCCCACACCTACCTTCCCAATCATCCCATATTATTCTGAAGCAAATCCTAGACATTTATATCACTTCATTTGTAAGTATTTGTTGTTATGCTTTTTAAAAGTCCATTTTCCTAATGATGGCATTAAGGTTGTCTATCAGTTTTCGGAGTTATAAATGATATTATGGTTAACGTCCACCAAGAGGTTGTTTTATTTGTACCTGTGAGAGTTTCTGTCATGTAGATTCCTGTAAAAGGAAGTACTGGATCACAGAGTGTGCACATTGTTAACTTTAAAAATTTCATTTTCAGATTATTCTCCAAAATTATTGAACAATTTTATACTTTTGGTAGCAGTATGGGAATTCCTGTACCTCTGTGTCAGCCCTAAGTACATAAATGGGCGTAAATGTTGATGCCCATCTGAAAGGCATGAAATAGTATTTCATTGTTCTTTAAATGTTCTTTTTAATAATTTATAATTATTAGTAAGATTGAATATCTTCTTATGCCTATTGACCCCTTGGGCTCCCTCTTACGTAAATTCCTGTTCACATGATTTGCCCATTTTCTTAGTGGTTTTTCTTTTTCCTATTCATTTGTAGTTTTTTCTTAAGGAACTCTGAATTCCAGTCTTTTGTCTGATATCTAAATTTCACCAGTTTTACATGTGTGTGTGCTTAGTTCTATTTCTATGTACCTTTATGCAGGGTATCTTTTAACTATGTGTATGGTATTTGTTTTACAGAATTTTAAAATTTGAATGTCAAATTTATCAGTCTTCTCCTTTGAGGTTTGTGGTTTTTTGAGAGGTGGGGGTTCTTTTACTTCCCTTTCACAAAATTATGAAGATCTCCTCTTCATGAATCTACTAGTTTGCTTTTTTTTTTTTTAAGTGTCTTTATTCCATCTAAATTTTATTTTTGTTAAACGATAAGGTTAGAATCCAATTTTGCATTACACATGCATAGCCATTTGGTTTGTATCATTTTTTGAAGAGTCTGTTCTCTGTGCTGATTTGCAAGTCACCTTCGTACATGTTGGATCTGTTCTTTTTATTGGCATAGGAGTCTTGTGTGTTCCTGTACCAATACTGAATTGTGTTTGAGAGATTTTGATACTTGGCAGGGTTATCCTACTCATGTACCTCTTAGTCTCTTGACTATTCTTGGTCTTTTTCTCTTCTGTAACATTATAAGATCAGTCTGTTTTATGACATCCATCCCTCCAGTCCAAACGTGCTATTGGAATTTTGATTGAAATGACATTGATCTTACAGATTAATTTGCGAAAGAATTGTCATTTTTGTATCATTGAGTCTCTCCATTCACAATGTGGTATATCTCACTGTTTATTTAGGTCTTATGCTTTCATGTCCCTTAAGTCAGCTTAATAATTTTCTCCATAATACTCCTTATTGTTTCCTTTCATCTTTTTTTTTCAAAGTATGTCTGTAAAATTGTGTGTGTTTTGTTAGATTGTTGCTAGGTTTCAATTGTTTTTATTACTGTTGTAAATAGATATTTAAATGTCAGTTTTTCTATATTGATATGTCGGCATGCAGGAAAACTATTTTTTAAATAATAAATTTCTCTTCTGCACAGCTCCTTTGCTTATTGCTTCTATTAGTTTTAGTGGGTGGTAGACTTGAATTTTCTATGTAGACAGTCATACCATCCATGAATAACTATTTTTTCCTTCCTTTTCAATCCTTATAGTTTTTTTTTTTTTTCTTTTTTTCCTCTTATACTCTTTGCCAGGGGTCACCAAAGTTTTTCTGTGAAGGGACAAATAGCAAATCTTTTAGGTTTTGTAGGTTCTAGGGTCTCTCTTGCAACTATTCAGGGCTTCCATTGCCTCAGAAAAGCAGTCATAGATATTATGTAAATCAGTGGGTACAGCTTTGTTCCAACAAAACTTGTAGACACTAAAATTTGAATTTCATGTAATTTTCATGTGTTAAAAAAATGGAATCATTTAAAAATGCAAGCATCGTTCTTAACTCCCAGGCCTGCAAAACAGAGAAGGGGATGATTTGGCCCATGAGCATGTTTGCCACCTATGATATAGAGCTCTCTCCTTTTGCAGAGTGTTATAATAAATTCTAAACTGCTGTTTCTTTAATGATAATAGTTCCATTTAGATTTTCTCTTCTCAAGATGAAAGGTAACAGTTTCCACTTAGAGCATAACGCTGTTCATGGTTTTTGCTTATGCTTTAGTAAGTTCTGTGGTACCTCTAGTTATGCCCCTTTTCCATTGCTGAAATCGTTTGTACTTTCTCCCCAACCTTTATTTTTATTTATTTATTATTTATTTGTTTATTTTTTGAGAGTGAGTCTCGCTCTGTTGCCAGGCTGGAGTGCAGTGGTGCCATCTTGGCTCACTGCAACCGCCGCCTCCCGGGTTCAAGCGATTCTCCTGTCTCAGGCTCCGGAGTAGCTGGGACTACAGGCATGCGCCACCATGCCCAGCTAATTTTTCTGTATTTTTAGTAGATACTGGGTTTCACCATGTTGGCCAGCGTGGTCTCATTCTCCTGACCTCGTGATCCACTGGCCTCAGCCTCCCAAAGTGATGGAATTACAGGCATGAGCCACTACCCCCAGCCAGTATTCATTCGTCTAATACATGTATTGAAGACTATATGTTTTCCCCAAATACATCTTTATCTGCATCCTATATGTTCTGATATTTGGTGTTTGCTATTTTTGTGTAACTGATTTCTAATTTTATTGTGTTCAACTGAGGATGTGGTATGTATTATATCTAGTCTTTGGTCTTTGTTTAGACTTGCTTTTCATCCGGTTTTGGCAAAAATCTCATGGATGCTTGAAAATAATGTATATTTGCTAATAGTTGGGCATAACAGTAGCCCAGCTATTAGTAAATACACATTTCATTCATAGATATAACTTGTTTACTATGTTGTTCATATCCTCTCTGATCCTCATTTATGTTTTGTTTGAGGGAGATTATTTTAGCCCTAATGGGTATTATCTCATATTGTAATTCTTTGTATATAAACATTTGTTTAACTTTATTCTGTCCATTGGAATCTGAGCTTCTAAAAAGCAAGGACTATGTCACACTATGCCTATTATAAGAGAAGTATTCAGTAAATATTTATTGAGGAAATTATTGACTAAATAAATGAGCGAAGTTCCCAAGAGGCAAATAACATCTTATTCTGGTAACTGGTAGAAACTGGCTAGGTGTGCTGGAAGAAAGGCAGCTTGGTGAACCCATCAGGAAGTTACTCCTGGGCTTAGAGTGGGACCAGAATACCTCCTATTAGGATAACAAGACTTTTCCAGGAAACAGGTCTTCTTGGAATCAAGTCATGCAGGAGCCCAACAGACATAGCCACCTCAGGTTAAAAGAGTTGATAGAGTGGTGGTCTCTCTGGGGCCCTGCTGTGTCAGGGAGGCAGTAGCTACAGCCCTAACCTCAGGCATCTCTTCTGCCCACCATAGGTACGAGTACTCCAGAAGGAACTGACTGCATCCACCTCTGAAGACACACACCCTTACAAGGAGGAGCTGGAGACAGCATTGGAGCAGTGCTTCTATTGCCTGTATAGCTTCCCCAGCAAGAAGAGTAAGGCCAGGTACCTGGAGGAACACTCGGCCCAGCAGGTGAGGATGCTGCAATAGGTCCAAGGAGGAGGGAAGCAGGAGTTGTGAGCTTTCTTGAAGGATGTCATATTTGTCAAAACAGTCATCTCAGCAGTCCTGCTTAGAGTTGCATCAGAAGGAGGAGAGAAGATGGTCTGATGTAGTCTATCAAAGGACAAGGGTTTTTCTTGCAAAACTTATTTTCATAAATGTTGACTAGCATTCAACTAATGTTGGCTAATGGAGAGCCAAGTATGGTGGTGTATACCTTTAGTCCCAGCTGCCCTGGAGGCTGAGGTAGGAGGATTACTTGAGGCCAGAATTTAAGACTGGAGGTGCACTGTGATTGCACCTGTGAATAGCCCTAGGTGGCCAAGCAAGATCCCATCTCTAAAAACAAATAACAAACAAAACTACCCTAAAACCAAAAACTGTAGCATGGCAATTGTTGATAGTTTATTTCCATTTTGGTTATGAATAATTCCCCAGAGGTTTTCCATTTTTGTATTGTTTTGGTTTTTAGAGTGCTATTTGGTTTTAGAGTGCTATTAACTATTGACTGCTCAGTACTGTCAGTTATTCTCTGATCTTAGGGATTCCATCCCCTAAAATGTAAGCTCCTTAAGACAGAGCCTCTGCTGTGGACCCCAAACCTAGAGCCACCCTCCCTGGTGTCAGCCTTCCTTCAATAATTTGTCTACCAAGTGAAGAGGGTCAGTGGCTGGCCCAAGGTCCCCACCCATGATGGAACCCACCCTCTGGCTCAGCCACATGTGCTTATAGAGCACAGCCCTTAGTTTCCAGTATCTTTCTACAGACCAGGCTTAAGCTTTTCAGACACTTGGATTTGAGAACTATAGTGGGCATGCAGATTATTTCTCTCTCTCTCTCTCTCTTTTTTTTTTTTTTTAAGACGGAGTTTCACCATGTTGGTCAGGCTGGTCTTGAACTCCCAACCTCAGGTGATCCGCCTGCCTTGGCCTCCAAAGGGCTTGGATTATAGGCATGAGCCACCACGTCCGGCCTGCAGATTATTATTAATTATTATTGTTATTATTATTATTTTGAGATGGAGTTTCGCTCTTGTTACCCAGGCTGGAGTGCAATGGCGCAATCTCGGCTCACCGAAACCTCCGCCTCCTGGGTTCAGGCAATTCTTCTGCCTCAGCCTCCTGAGTAGCTGGGATTACAGGCATGCGCCACCACGCCCAGCTAATTTTTTTGTGTGTGTGTATTTTTAGTAGAGACAGGGTTTCACCATGTTGACCAGGATGGTCTCGATCTCTTGACCTTGTGATCCACCCGCCTCGGCCTCCCAAAGTGCTGGGATTACAGGCTTGAGCCACCGCGTCCGGCCTGATTATTTTTTAAGTATAATGGGGATTTGTTTTAGGCTCTCCAATACGTCATAGCCTCATTTACGTTGGACAAAGTGTGTTTCTATGGGGGAATACTTCTTTCCTTTTTCATTTACTCTGAATGTATTATGAATCCGCCTTCTGTCTTTTTTTCAAGGTGGATCTTATATGGGAAGATGCCCTGTTTATGTTTGAGTATTTTAAGCCCAAGACCCTTCCTGAATTTGACAGCTACAAGACTAGCACTGTGTCTGCTGACTTGGCCAACCTGCTGAAGAGAATTGCCACTATTGTGCCTCGCACAGAGAGGCCAGCACTTAGCCTGGACAAAGTCTCTGCCTACATTGAGGGAACTTCAACTGAGGTGGGCCCACAGCCTCGAGGACGTGTGGGACGGGATGGGACTGGGTCACACTCTTCCCCTCTGCCACTGCTGTATATGCTCCTTTGTTTCTTTTTCTGCTCTGCACCAGACTGAGGGGCAGGAGAAGCTGGAGAGTCTGTCCTGTGACTAAATAGTCCTGGATTTACTGGTCACATCTGTCCTTGACTCCACCTCCCCTCATACTTTCCCTTTCACCTGCCAGGTACCTTGCCTTCCAGAGGGGGCTGACCCCTCTCCCCCGGTGGTGAACGAGCTCTACTACCTCCTGGCCGATTATCATTTCAAAAACAAGGAGCAGTCCAAGGCCATCAAGTTCTACATGCATGACATCTGCATCTGCCCCAATAGGTCAGTGACCAGAGTATGAGGCTAGGCTGGCTGCAGGGATGACGGGTGACTCCAGCTCAGTAAGCTCTTCAGTGGGCCCTTTGGGGTTTCCCTTCCCATTGCAAAGAGACTGGGAAAAGGGAATGGGAAGATGGTTTAGCACTTTGCCGTTGTTAGGAAAGGCAGGTTTTACATAAAAAGCAGAAGAGAAGGCCTCTTTCCCAAAGTCCTCTGGGAGGGTTATTGGTATAGGGTTATCGGAGAAGGTACAAGGTGTCCATCTGGGCCCTGGTGTGTAGGGCAAGGAGGCGCAGCCTTGCTCCATCCTGTTGGTTTTATGCTGCTTTCACAGCCCCAGGATGTATACCCTTGCTGCTTCCACTGCGAGCTTCTTAATTGTGGTTGCCTTCTTGGGGAGAGTGATAGAAAAAAACTCAAGCCAGAGTTCTGTTTCTTTGCTCTGGTGCAGTGCACTGTTGGCATTAGCGATTGTCATGATGGTACATGTAGGAGAGCTCATTGCATATGAAACTCATGCTCTCTTCCTGTGGAGCCCTGTTTGGCTTTCTCTTAAAATGTAGTCATTAGCTGGATCCTCCCAGGGGCCTTCTGTACTTGTGAAATCTGATGCACTTGATTAAGGGAATATTTTCTCATGGCTGCCACACCTAGGAGGTAAGCCTTGGGTGAAGGTCAAAACGAGGTTACCCTCTGCGGCTGACCTGCATCTAAAGGTCCAGAGTAGCATCTGTAGGCACACTTTTGGAAGGACTCAGGGGCCAGACTATGGTAGCTGCCCTTGAGCCACAGCTGAGCACACAGCCACCCTCACTCAGGGAAAACCAGAGAATTCTACCTTGTCAGGATTCATCTGGCCAAGGAAAGAAGGGTCTGCGTCTAAGGGGAGAAGCCATTTGCAAGACTTGTGTAGCTTGTGAGAAAGGTTCTCACAAACCTTTTTTTAGCCTGTGGCTTCCTCCAAGCAGGGAGCCATGTGGCAGAGCCCTGGCTGTCCTCTCTTGGGTGGCTGGGGACCCGTGTGATGGAGCAGTCCTATCTATGCTCAGGCTGGCTGAGTGCTTACTGTGACACCGTTTGAGTTTCCTCCTCTGTTTCCCTACTTCCACATCTGAAAAGTGAGGGTGGTAAAACCCACCTGTCTTTGCATGGCACCTCTCACCTAACAACCTCTTATTCAACAGAATTATGGCTCATGGCAGCTTAGCTAGGCCTCCCTCCAACCTGCATACCTGCCTGTTTAGAGGGTATCAACCCATTAGCCTGGCCCACTAGGCCACCCAGCCACAGAGGCGGGGTCTCATATGGGATTGGCCCCAGTGCCAGGAAAGCACTTGATGGCTGGATCCTGGGCTCCAGGACTTGGCCTCCTTCATTCTGGCCTTAGCAGGCAGGTGCCAAGTGAGACTTGGGTCTTAGTCTGGTCTTCCATGCTAGCAGTGCATTAAGGATGGTTGGCATGTGGGAGGGTGGCATCTGTCCTTTTAATTGCCACCTTTTCTGTTCTCTGTACTAGGAGTTAGCTAATGCCCAGAGATCATCTTAGTCTCGGTGTCTTTGTGACCATTCCCCCTGTTATACAGGTTTCTGTGTTCTCACTATCAGTTTCTTTCAGGTGGCCTCAGAATGGTAGGGTCTCAGCAATCCTGTGGTCCCCTATTCTTCATTTTATTGCTGCGAACTGGGCTGGAAAGAGCAGGGTCTGCTCAGGGTCCTAAAGAGAGAATGGGGTAGAAGCTGGGTTGCTGGGGTCCTGGGGTCTCAGCCACCCATGCTTTTGGTTGGCAGATGTGCTGATGGCAGGCTCTGCCAGCATAGGAGTATGTAAGGTCACACCTGGCTGAGGGTCTTCCTGGTGCTTCAGCTGGACTGCTGCTGCCTTGTCTTGTAAAGCATTCCTTTTCCTCTCCACCGGAGCTGTTCTGTGGGAAACCCCCCAAAGCGGGGGAGCAGAGTTCAAGGGCTCATCCATTAGAGCAGTTACTGCATGCCTATGAGGTGCTATGAGGTGCTGGGTAATTAAAATACATTTTGTCGGCCGGGCGCGGTGGCTCACGCCTGTAATCCCAGCACTTTGGGAGGCCGAGGCGGGTGAATCACGAGGTCAAGAGATCGAGACCATCCTGGTCAACATGGTGAAACCCCGTCTCTACTAAAAAAATGCAAAAATTGGCTGGGCATGGTGGCGCCTGCCTGTAATCCCAGCTGATCAGGAGGCTGAGGCAGGAGAATTGCCTGAACCCAGGAGGCAGAGGTTGCGGTGAGCCGAGATCGCGCCATTGCACTCCGGCCTGGGTAACAAGAGCGAAACTCCGTCTCAAAAAAAAAAAAAAAAAAAAAAAAAAATACATTTTGTCTCATAATGCCCGCAGCTCTTCTCTTGAAGTAGGTCTTCTAAGCCCTATGTCACAGGTTAGGAATGAAGGTTCAGAGACATGGCAGGTCTAGGTCCCGGTCATGGCATTAGTGAGTGGCAGAGCTGGGGTCTGAGCCCTGCTATGGGAAGAGAGCTTCCATGGTGTCCATCTGCCTATCTCCCAGGCTGTCATTACCTCCCATGCTGTCCATGCAGTGTTGTTTTTAGCTGGTGCTTTTGTTACCTCCACAGGTTTGATTCCTGGGCAGGCATGGCTCTGGCCCGGGCCAGCCGCATTCAGGACAAGCTGAACTCCAATGAGCTGAAGAGTGATGGGCCCATTTGGAAGCATGCCACGCCTGTCTTGAACTGCTTCCGTCGGGCCCTGGAAATTGACAGCTCCAACTTGTCCCTATGGATTGAGTATGGCACCATGTCCTACGCCTTGCACTCATTCGCCTCACGCCAGCTGAAGCAGTGGAGAGGCGAACTGCCCCCTGAGCTCGTGCAGCAGGTGAGGAGGGGTTGCTGCAGATGGGCCTGCCGTCCTTCTGTCCAGACATAGTGCCCTCAGGTATACAAAACTGTCTCATTCGTACATTTTTGTCCACACATCCATGCTGGGAGTTCACTGATGACCCTCCCCTTGAGGCTCAAGCTATACCATGGTCAGTGACAACTTGGTCCCTGGTCTTTGGACATCTAGTCTAGTGTAGACAGATTTAGGGACAGGCTTTTAGGCTTTTAGACCCAACTTGTCAGCCATTAGTTATAGTGTAGTTGAGAGATAGGGAGGGGAGAGCTGATGGCCACCAGAAGTAGCTGTTTCTTCCCTTTTCCCTCAAAGGAGCTTGTTGGATCCTTGTAAAATTCTTTTTTTTTTTTTTTTTTTTTTTTTGAGACGGAGTTTCGCTCTTGTTACCCAGGCTGGAGTGCAATGGCGCGATCTCGGCTCACCACAACCTCCGCCTCCTGGGTTCAGGCAATTCTCCTGCCTCAGCCTCCTGAGTAGCTGGGATTATAGGCATGCGCCACCATGCCCAGCTAATTTTTTGTATTTTTAGTAGAGACGGGGTTTCACTATGTTGACCAGGATGGTCTCGATCTCTTGACCTCGTGATCCACCCGCCTCAGCCTCCAAAAGTGCTGGGATTACAGGCGTGAGCCACCGCGCCCAGCTGGATCCTTGTAAAATTCTTGACCTTAGGTTGGGATTTTTGAAGTCTCTCTTGGCAGGGGATTACTCTAGTGCAGAATGCTGAGTCTGGCCCTTAGGTCTCTGTTCAGTAGGGTACCCTTGGTTCCTTGAGATGGAAGTGAAGGAGCCATACTGACATGTTTAGGCTAGTGCAGCAGTCGCAGTAGTACAGTAGCATCGCACCCTGGAAGAGGAGAGGGGAAAGAAGTGTTATCCACAGCTTTGTCTTCAGCATTGCTTCCTTTAAACAGTTACTCTTGGCCAGCCGTGGTGGCTCACACTTGTGATCCCAGCACTTTGGGAGACCGAGGTGGGCAGATCATGAAGTCAGGAGTTCAAGACCAGCCTGACCAACATGGTGAAACCCCGTCTCTACTAAAAATACAAAAATTAGCAGGGCGTGGTGGTGCATGCCTGTAATCCCAGCTACTCAGGAGCCTGAGGCAGGAGAATTGCTTAAACCTGGGAGGCGGAGGTTGCAATGAGCTAAGATCACACCACTAGCACTCCAGCCTGGGCAACAGAGTGAAACTCCGTCTCAGAAAAAAAAAAATACTCTTAAGTATTACAAGGGACACAGGCTTTTAAAAATCAGTATTAAAGGCAAAGCTCAGATCCCTCTGGCTGCCCCTACCACCTCAGAAATAGGCTTGTTTTTTTCTAGGCTTTTAAAAAAAAATACTTTTTATACATAAATATGTACTCCTAGAAAAAAACACCAATCTAAATGCTATCATATTGTGTATAGTACTCAGCTGCCTTTTTCACTCAGGACCACGCTGTTGAGTTCTATCCATGATAATTCCTATGGATCTAGTACATTCTTTCAACTGCTGTAACCCTATTTTATTGTAACTGTTCTGCACAGAAGTCCCTTGCAGATTCTATTTGTGTTGCAGTGGCCCCAGAGTCGTGCAGGCTGGGGACTGAAGCTGCTGCCCTGGGATGCAAAGCCTCACTCCCCAAGAGGCCTTCCCTGTAACAGCAGGAGCTCCATTATCGTCTGCTGGGGCACAGTGGGCTGAGCTGATCACGGTCCTTGGTATTTTCTCCCTAATCTTCCACCAATGATGCCAAATGAGATTTGGCAGAGTGGGAATTTTCCAGGAAATAAATGGGGTGAGAAGTCAGAGTGCCCTTTCTGCCATTGGCACTGGTTTGTAGAGCCTTGTTTGTAGAGGTCCCCCCTGGAAGGGAACAGGGAAGTTAGGGAGTGGTTAAGGAGACTGAACTCAACTTTCTACACACCTTTTCCTCTTGCCTTGTTCTTTCCTCTACTTAGGCATATAGCCTTTGGGACTGAACTTGGTGTTGATCTGATGGAAGCCATTGGCGCAGGAAGCTCAGGTCCTGAAACTGGGTTCCCAAGCCATCTTTCTGGAGTGTTAGGGTGGTGGGAGGGAGATGGAAATCCACCAGGAATGCAGATGTCCCAACAGGGAGGGAGGGAAGGTGGGGGTAGGTTTTTTATAGTTGTCCATGGTAAAAACTGCCTCGTAGGGCTGCCTTGTGCCTCCTGGGTTCTTTCCACCTCTGGAGAGACAGCTTCCAACCCTGAAATGTGTCATGGGGACACAGTCCCCTGATTGCTGTTTTTCTGTCTGGATTTATTGTGTCTTAAGGATGGACTGCAGGACACATGTTGACAGCTGTTTGAACTTCTGTGTCCTTCAGCTTCTGCCTACCAACTCCTCAGAGGTGGTGGTATAGGAGAGCAAATGCTTTCCCCATGCTGTTAATTCTCAGGCAAGAGCAAAGGCCTTGGAGCTAGGACTTTCTAGCTGTGGGACCTAGAAGCAGTAACCTGGCATTTCTGTTGTTCCTTCTCCAAGGCAGTATTGTGAGAGTTCATTGGGAACACCTGTCTTCAGCCATCTCCTGAGCCCCTCTTATGGGCACCCCATACGCAAGGTGAATAAGGTGCCTGTTCTGTTCTGAGGATGGCAAGGTAGTGTGAGGGTGTCTATCAGAGCTTCTAAAACACAGCAGGCCCTAGGTGACTGCCCCTTCTGTTCCTCTCTGAGGTTTTGTGACTGCCACACCATAAGGACACGGACATTGGCAGTGTGCCCTGTATGGGGAAGGGGTGGGGGCCTAGCCTCTTGCCAAGGGTCTGCATGGTACTAGATGCCAGCCCAGACAGGGCTTTTCACAGCTACCCTCTCTTTCTTGGCAGGTGGCTGTTATAGGTGCCAGTGGCAGAACAGGGTGGGCAGTAGGGCTAGTGACTTGGTCCAGGTCACACAGCTACAAAGTAGTTCGTGTAGAAGGACTTCATTTCAGCCATTGCCTTTTACTTCAGCACATTTGCTACACAGTCCCATCTTGGAGGGGATGTGGTGGAGTCACCTGGTTGGTCCCGTGTTTGGCCCTGCACTGTGATTCCACTGTATTTCACCCAGTGGTGATCTCTCAATTCCTATGTGGTCATTTTTTTTTTTTTCCCCCTGAAGAGTGTCTAACAGAACACTGGGTAGCAGATTGCTCCCTTATGTCAGCCCTGGGGCCGTTCCTATAGGGTTTTCACATAAACAAGCACCCACTGGACAGACATCCAAGGGTAGGCTCGACTTGGCTGGATGAGAACATGAGACACCTCCTGCAGGCTGCAGCAGCTGCCTTTGCCAGAGACCTGCCTGCAGCCTCTTCCCCTCTCACTGGCCCCTGAGGTCAGGCAGGAAGAGGCTTTGGCTTCCCTGCCATTGATCCAGGACCACAGAGAGGAGGGATCAGAAATCTGGGCTGCTCAGGGCAGCTCTGTGAGCCCACACAGCCAGGCTTCTCTCTAGCTTCCAGTCCAGAGTTCTGGAATGAAGGGGCATGAGTTTGCCTGGCAGCTGACTAGAGTTGGGACGCCTCTTAAAAGGTGACCCTCTGTGCTAGCTGTTTCCTTCCTTCAGGCTGTGAGAGGGTGGCTGGAGGTGCTTGCTGCAAATGCAGACTCCTGGTCAGTGAGTCTTGAGTGGGGCTCAGGAATTTGCCCTTCTACGAGTACTCCACATCTTTCTTAAAGAGCACAGAGGAGATAGTGGGAAGTCCTATTGTACCCCAGGGATACACACCCTCTCCTGTGCAGTGGAGCTGGGTGCTGGATGCATGTCCTCTTCAGTGCTGTAGGGCTGGGTGCTATTAGTGAATGTCCTCTCCAGTGCTGTGGAGCAGGGTGCTAGGTGAGTCTCTGTTACATGCTATAGGGGGAAAGTAGAAAAAAGCACCCTGGTTGACATGAGGTAACCTGAATTTAAGTCCTCTGTGCCTTGCTTGGTATGTGCTTTTGAGGAACCCCTAGGCCTTTCCACACTTCATTGTCACCAGCTGTGAAATGGTGAGAGCTTTTCTGTGTCTGTTGTTGAGAGGAGTATAAATTTGCAAATAGGTCAGCAGAGTTTTGTACAGGAAAAAGTCTGATCCCTGGACAGGTTCAGGCCTAAGGCTAGCCCAGTCTCATGGTCTTCTTACAGATGGAGGGCCGGCGTGACAGCATGCTAGAGACAGCCAGGCACTGTTTCACATCAGCAGCCCGCTGTGAGGGAGATGGTGACGAAGAGGAGTGGCTCATCCACTACATGCTGGGCAAGGTGGCTGAGAAGCAGCAGCAGCCACCCACCGTTTACCTGCTGCACTACAGGCAGGCTGGCCACTACCTACACGAGGAGGCTGCCCGCTACCCCAAGAAGATCCACTACCACAACCCACCTGAGCTGGCCATGGAGGCCCTGGAGGTGACACCGTACTGGCCCTGGGTGGGGAAGCAGGGCAAGGGCAGGCTGGTTTATCTGTCTCCCTGGGGATGGGGCTCAAGGTTCCAGTGACCCCCACCTTCAACCTGCTGGAAACTTACCTGTGTTGAGCAGCTTCATGTGCAGTTGAATTAAAACAGCATTTCCTCTCTTTTCCCAAGAGGTATTTATCATCCTTTCTGGGAGGGTGACCATTTTGTTCTTATCTCTCGGAAGAAAATCATCTTTCTTTATTAATACACACAGGTTCTAAGAACCTGAACTTAGTGATGATAGTGCCACGTGGCATGTCCCAAGCCCAGGACATTCACACTCTGTAGCCTGGCAGGAGGGCAGGCACCCTTGCCTCCAGGGTACAAATGAGACATCCAAGGCCCAACCTGTGCCCAGGCTACCCCAGGTTGGCAGGGGCTGAACTAGGGTGAATGGCCTGCTCTCTTGACCCCCAGTTTGGGGTCTTCTGATTGTTGTTCAAGAAAAGAGCAGTTTTTTACTGCCTGGATTTCCTGTCAAGATTTCCAGAGTGTTTCTGATGAATGCTTTCACTGTCGCTCACAGAGGTATTGTGAGGCAGGCTGGGCAGCCATGATTGTTGATTTTGTAGGCAGGAAAACCAAGGACATTGGTGGAGATCCAGATATGCTTGGTTTAGCCTAGGACTTGAGGCTTCCAGAGGCCCTGTGTATGCCGGCTTTGCCCTTTCCGAGGCTATGCGCCCAGTCTCTACCAGTCCCACAAGCCTCAGCAAGCCTCTCGGAGTATGGACAGAATCTGCTGCTTACTTTTTTCTGCCTTTGTGATTTTTTTTCCTGATTATAAAATTAACATGTATTTGATGTATTTGTGTGTGTGTGTGTGTGTGTGTGTATTTAAAGAGATTCAAACAACTCAGAAGAGTATGCAGTGTAAATGTGAAGGCCCCTGATTCCAGTATGCCCTTCCATAGTCCCTAAGAGTTTGCTATGTCCCTGTCGGTCCAGATTTTTTCCCATTAACATATAAATATATAGTAACATTTTCTTACGATTTTGCAGCTTGCCTTTTCGCTGGATAAAATGTAATGGAAGGTGTGGTGAGCTTTCCTGCCTGCCCTAGTGCGCTGTAGTTTAGCAGGGCATTTGTTTGTTTGCACAGCCCCTTAATAGGTTTGGTTTCGTCTCTACTTCTTGCCATGACAAGGCACAGGCAGTGCATGTCCTTATACTTGTAGCAGGGCGCACATCATGAGTATTTCCAAGGGCTAAAGTCCAAACAGCCTGGCAAGTGGAATTGCCAGGTTGTTTAACATTTTGATCAACAGTGCTACATAATCCAGTGGTTGTACTGACTCGTGAGAGTGTCTGCTTTCCCTCAGCCATCTTGATGAGCTCTTCTTTTTAATATTTGTTAATTTTGTGAACAAACAAAAATGTTTCATTTTGGCCAGGCATGGTAGCTCACACCTGTAATCCCAACACTTTGGGAGTCCGAGGACGGTGGACCACCTGAGGTCAGGAGTTCAAGACCAGCCTGATCAATATGGTGAAACCCCCTCTCTACTAAAAATTAGCCGGGCATGGTGGTACAGGCCTGTAGTCCCAGCTACTTGGGAGACTGAGATGGGAGATCACTTGAGCCTGGGAGGTGGAGGTGGTAAACCAAGATTGTGCCACTGCACTCCAGCTTGGGTGACAGAGTGAGACCCTGTCTTGAGGAAAAAAAGTTTCATTTTAAAAAACTTCTTTGGGTTAGGCATGGCAGCTCACGCCTGTAATCCCAGCACTTTGGGAGGATTGCTTGAGTTCAGGAGTTCCAGATGTAGAGCTGGGGATCTCAGAGGCTAGTGGGCAGCATGACAAGACCCCCATCTCTACAAAAAATGAAAGATTAGGCCTAGTGGGATGCATCTGTAGTCCCAGAAACTTGGGAGGCTGAGGTGGGAGGATCGCTTGAGCCCAGGAGGTCGAGGCTGTGGGTGACAGAGAGAGCTTGTCTGAAAAAAAATTTTTTTTGCCTGTTTTGGGGTTATAGTCACTGGGCTGATAGAGAAGTGTGGAAGCACAGCTTCCTGTTGAATGCTATTTCAGCAGCAGTAGCCTAGCTGTTCCCATTCGCAGCCCTGAGTCTCACGTCCTTCCCTGTCATAGTGCTCATGCTGTCCACCTGGGGGCATGTGCCTTGAAAGAACCCCACTTTTGGGGTAAGAAGACTAAGGCCCAGAAGAATGATGTGACTTGCCTTAAGTCACTTGCAGGAAAAGAGAGGAGTTGGGCCAGATTCCCACTGAGCCCATCCTTCTCACATAGCACTTCTGGGAAGCCACTGAACCTGCATGTGACCCTCAGGAAGATGATGTCAACTCTGTTTTTCCTCTATGTTTTTGTCTTCAAGGTTTAGCCTCTGCTACCACCTGATAGAGCAGATGAGCAGGCAGAATGGTAGCCCCGGGGGTCCCATCCTGCGACGTCCAGATGAGGAACCAAGGCCTCAGATATGTGGCCCACTGTCTCCCAGCACAGTATGCTGGCTTCAAGGAGAGCAAGCACACATAGTTAATTTGGGAAGCATCCCATTCCACACAACAAATGTAGCCATGTAACTTTGAGTCAGCTGGTATATGTGTATATCCTGTGTTAAAAATGACATTTCTCTGAACATTTTAACCATCTCCTGATGAAAATTCTCCTCTGCTACTTTGCCTTCATTCAAGATACTTTACCCACTACTTGGATGAACTTTACCACTTAAAGGCTTTGCCCTTCCCCAGGTCTGGCCACCTGAGTGTGCGTGGGTGCTTTGGGTGGTTTCCTACGTCTAAAAATGGAGTTGCTGGGCCAATTTCTCTATGCTGTATAGGTGGGCTAGAGGTGGAGGGGTGGTGGATGTGAGCCCCCCTCTGTCTAGGATGCCCCTTTGAGAGTGTTGCCATCAGGTGTCTCTCCTGGGTGAGGGAGGTTGCTTAGCCAGGACCTACAATGTCAGCAGTTCTGAGCCCTCATGCCCCCAACTGTGCCTGACAGGTGGAAGCCTACATCATACCCACACCCGTGTGAGAAGGTCAGGTCAGACCTGGGTTTAACCTGGCCCTGAGCATTCCTGGCTATGGGGCTTTGGACAGTTCTTCGCCCATTGTAAATTGAGGAATGTGGTAAGGACTTGAGGAAATGGAGGAAAACACAGGGCCCAGTGGATGCAATGAGCTGCCTGCACACCCATCCCCCTGCGACACCTACCTCAAGGCCTGTGGGTGCCTGGCTCTGCCCAAAGGCTGGGCTACAGACAGAAATTCAACCTAGTCCTTGTTTCAGGGAGTCCAGAGTTCAGTGGGGAGACAGATGTAGAGGCTCACTTTCTGTGGGTGCCC
The DNA here is from genome assembly GCF_048565385.1 of Saimiri boliviensis. Lineage (NCBI taxonomy): Eukaryota > Metazoa > Chordata > Mammalia > Primates > Cebidae > Saimiri > Saimiri boliviensis. The sequence goes on along the minus strand of NC_133469.1, from coordinate 27,136,574 downwards.
ACGGAAGGGCACAAAGAGAACAGTGGCACTGTGGCAGGAGGCAGTGCCCAGTGAATGGAGCTGAAGGGTTATCACAATGAGTGGTTATTACTCTCATCTCACTACCATGTGCCTGAGTTACTGGTTGAACATTTAAGCTGGAATGCTGACATTAATTTTCACAGCTTGTTTTAAATTACTTGTAGGATGGCTGATTTAAAAGCTAACAAAAACAGGCAGTATGTGGCAGCCTGTTGCCCTGGTCATGGGCCTATTTCCAGTGTGGCCGACTGGCTTGTAGAACACACCTTAGCAACTGGGAAGGCTGCTCACACCAGAGGTGTCGTTCTCCTAGGTGTACTTCCGGCTTCATGCTTCCATCCTGAAGCTCCTAGGGAAGCCCGATTCTGGAGTTGGTGCAGAGGTCCTGGTCAACTTTATGAAGGAGGCTGCAGAAGGACCCTTTGCCAGGGGTGAGGAGAAGAACACACCCAAAGCTTCAGAAAAGTGAGTAGCACCCTTTAGGTGACCTCTAGCAGCTTACCCCATCTAAGTCCCAGATGGCTTGTTTACTGTAATGTGGTGTTCAGAGGGTTGCTCCACAGTAAACTACAACTCTTGAAGTCCCTAGGACCCATCTGCACACTCCCATTTGCTGGGCCAATATATTTATATTGAATCTGAGAAGAGGGTGAGTGTGAGTCCTCTTACCCTGTGGTCGTATGTAGTGCTGCTGTATTCTCAGGGGCAAATCCTGGGGAGAAGCTGATGCTCTCCTGCCCTCTCCACTGGGGCACAGCCATGTTCTGTGCAGAACACTGTTAGAAGTCAGTTTTTGCTTTGCAGACTCTTGCCCCTGGGTCTTTGCCAAGGCCTCATCTGCTGCCGGTTCTCTTGAGAAGCAGTGAGAGGTGGGGAAGTGTGGGCTTCTCTTTTGGTGGCAGAGAGCTCGGAGAAACTGGGGCTCAGGTGTGGTCCCCTCAGTGGGCCTGGACTGACCCCAGTCTCCCTGGGGTTATAAGTCATCTCTGCAGCCCAGACTTCTTTCACTCCAGGCCCAGGTCCTGGTGCTGCTTTACCCTCAGGGGCAAGTCTTAGGGAGAAAGATTGGTTTCGGGTGACAAGGGGAATGTTGCAGCTGCTCATTAACCTTATTAACTGATTCTTGTTCTTCCAAGACATGCTCAGGGTTGCCACCTGGCAGCTTGCTCACCTGGGAGCCAGGGGAGGGCCCAGCTCACCCCATCTCTGGGACCGATGCCTGGCTGGGCACTGTATGGAGTCCATTTCAGTGCCAGAGAGGCCTGCACTCAGGCTCTGTGCTTGAGGGCTGTCTACTGCTGGCCATAGATAGCCTGTGTGATGTGTGTCACAGGTGAGCCAGCTCCACAGAGCAGGTGCCCCTCAGCTTATAGCAGGCCTGTGCATGGCAGGTCACTCAGGTGGGCAGCCAGTATGCTCAGAAGTTATAGATACCCATTTGGTAGTCACAAAGGGCCCCCAGCATACAATGATGCTTACTTTCATTGGTCATAATTCTGTTAACATTTTTTTAATTGTACAAATAATACATGAATACATTCTAGTTACAGAACATTCAGGTAAGTATATAAACATGTAGACTAAAATGTGACAGATCTCTTCTCCTTCCAAGAGTCAGCCACTATTCACAGTTTAATTTCCTAAATCATTTTCTGTATTTATAACACACACACACATACAATTGTGGGATTTCTTTTATTTTATAAAAATGAACTACAGAAGGTATTGTTCTAGAGTTTGCTTTTTCCCCTGACAGTGGGTCTGGGCACAGTCCGTAGAGATGGTACCCCATTCACCTCATTCTTTCTAGTGGCTACTTACTGTACCATAGTATGGATGTACTGTGTTTTATATAACCACTCCAATGGACATGTAGAGTGTTTCTGATGTTTCTGCGCAACTATGTTGCAGCACATATGCTTGTACATGTGTGAGCATGCAGTAAATGCAGCTGTGTTTCTGCCCGCCCATTTGTCAGGGGTTAAATTTGTCAGGCTGTTACACAGAAAGCATTGACATAGCACGGAGAGATGCGCGGGAGCTTCTGAGGAAAGACTTGTTGGCTCCCCTATAGAGCCTCCTGGGGCCTGAGATGCAGAAATGTGGGTTGCACCCTGCGAGAAATGTTAGGCAACGTCCAGTTAGGAGACAGAGCCCGTGTGGGTGCTGTGAGGGCAACTCTGGGCTTTGTGACGCCAGGCAGATAGGGCGAGGGCCACCAGAGGTGCATGGGAGCAGCGGGCCCTGGGACGGACACTCGCCCACATCAGCACACATCTGTTTCAATGTGAGGTGGAGACTCTGACCTATGCCCCAAACCTCTGATCCCACAGGGAGAAGGCCTGCCTGGTGGACGAGGACTCCCACTCTTCAGCTGGGACACTGCCGGGCCCCGGAGCCTCCCTCCCCTCCTCCTCTGGCCCAGGTCTGACATCCCCACCTTACACAGCCACTCCGATTGACCACGATTACGTCAAATGTAAAAAACCCCACCAGCAGGCAACGCCGGACGGTACAGTCCCTGTTCTCCCTACTGCCAGCCCAGGGCGGCACATCAATCACGGGGAGGGTGCTTGGGCGACTCATTTTGTCGCTTTGTTTTGGTGAGGGGGGGTGCTGGGTCTGGGGTGACACGGGCAATGTTGCGGCTGCTCATTAACCTCATGGATTCACGGTGATTCTTGTGCTTCTGAGACATGCTCAGGGTCGCCACCTGCCAGCTTGCCCACCTGGGAGCCAGGGGAGGGGCAGGCCAGGCTATGGCACCTCACCTCTTTGAGCCTTCTTTTTCCCACCTGCAAAATGGGGACATGACAGCTACTTTCGAAGGCGGTTAGAAAACTGTGACTTCCTGGAATGGCTCCTGGTGCAGTCAGCTTAGCGAGACCTGCATTGTTCAGCAGCGCACTGTTACTGCTCTGTCCTTCTGACGGCCGAGGGAAGGCCGTGACTAGTGCTAAGTCTGTCACACCTGAGAATCCAGATAGGTTGTTAATGGGGGTCACCTGGGACCATATGTGTGGCCGTCCCATGTGGGATGGGGCAGGTGGCGACCATTCAACCACATTCCTTACTAACATTAGGAGGCTTGCATGCTGGCCTGTAGCTTGATTTCTTCATGTTCTCTCATTTTTATAGTGATAAGTTAGTGACAAAGTACTTGCTGGGATAAGCCAAATTGGTGACTTAAGAGGGCCACTAAAGTGGAGTCCAGGGAAGTAGTGACAATGCTGAAAGACACCTGGCCCCTCACTCCCATATCACTCATCTCATCTGGGTTTGGGGAAACAGGCCTTCCTCTGCATTCCCCAAGGCATGGGGATGCTAGTAGATGGGTAGAATTGGTCCCAGGGCTGTGCCTCCTGCAAGGTGATTTTTATAAAAGCAGCTCCTTAGAGTAAGAATGGGCCCTCTAGGGTGCCATGGTAGCCTTGAAGTTCAGTCTCAGTGCAGGTCTGGAGCGGGGGTGGGGGGGCACCACCTTCACTCTAGTGCCCTGCTGAGGCCCCTGCCCAGTGCTCAGGTTCCTGGATATAGCATGGGCATCTGCCCACAACTTTCTGAACTGAGTGGGTAGGGCTTGAGAGCAAGTTTAAAGAAGTGCTGGAGAAGGATGACAAGGGGGCCAGTGTTCCATTTCTCTGGGGGCAGGATTTGCTATTCTCAAGAAAGGAAAGGAGAACTGCAGTGTCCCCTCCTGGGCTGGGTTTGGATCTGCAGCATGCGTGTTGAGAGAGGCTGAGGATCTGAGTGTGTGCTGTGTCTCTTACCTCCCAGAAGGTTTGTGTCATTATTCCCAGTCTCAGCGTTGGCACCTCCCTGCCCACCCCAGAGTGTTGAGCAGAGATAGGAGGAGCTGACCTACCTGCCCCTCCAGTCTTCAGTTCCGCAGACATTTCCTGTTAAGATCCTTTCTCCCAGGCCGGGTGCGGTGGCTCAAGCCTGTAATCCCAGCGCTTTGGGAGGCCGAGGCGGGTGGATCACGAGGTCAAGAGATCGAGACCATCCTGGTCAACATGGTGAAACCCCGTCTCTACTAAAAATACAAAAAATTAGCTGGGCATGGTGGCGCGTGCCTGTAATCCCAGCTACTCAGGAGGCTGAGGCAGGAGAATTGCCTGAACCCAGGAGGCGGAGGTTGCGGTGAGCCGAGATCGCGCCATTGCACTCCAGCCTGGATAACAAGAGTGAAACTCCGTCTCAAAAAAAAAAAAAAAAAAAAAAGATCCTTTCTCCCTTTCTTAATCACCCTGTTCCCAACCTTTTACTCTCTTGAGAATATTGAGAAAACATATTAGTAGCAAACCCCTGCTTTCAGGAGAGGAATGCCTTTCCTGGTTGTCTACGTGCCATGTGGCCCTGCTCAAATGCACCTGGGCTGGGGAACTCAAGCACTGTCCTCTGCAGCTCTGCAGTCTCCCGCTGAGTTCACACCACAGGCGCCACTGTGCTGGGCTGTTAGCCCATTAGGGTTAAGTATGCCTCTAGAAAAAGGGAGGGAGGGAGGTAGGAACACCTCAGAAAGGGGGCCACGATGCCAGCTGTCCCATGTTGGCGCATGTGTGTGCATGAAGCTGTTGGTGAGCCACTGCAGATCACTCAGGCATGACAACCGGGCATGACGGGTCCTGGGTGCCAGCATGCTAATTATTTGTTCTGGAAGTTTGCAGAGGGAGCCATACAAATAAATTCAAATACGGTTTCAGCAGTTGCACAGTTTTGAATATTTGTATAAAAAATGTTTTCCAAGTGATTCCTGTCAATGATACAAAGCCATCAGGATCCCATGGCCCACCTTTGCCTACTCACAGCCCCGCGCTGGCCACCGGTGTGCTCTGCCCAGGCATAGTGCTTTCAGAATTCAGCTGCCTAACCTCTGAGAGAAAGCAGTGTCTACAACATGAAAATGTTTGAGGTCCTAAAATAGCTGTGATCTTAGAATGTTAAAGTGGCCCTTTCAGCAGCTATACTAGTTCCTAGGGGAAGACCCAGGCTCCAGGGAGAAGCAGCAGATTGCTGGTGTCAGGGGATGGGCTGGTGGCCTCAGGGAACCACACTGCCCACCTCTGTTCCTACTTCTCCTTCCTGGGAGAAGAACATATAGCTCCTACTTTCCACTTAGCTTCTTGGCATGAAACCAGCCTTGGGTCTACTGTGGGAGGACAGGGGCATTAGCACTCATTACAGGCCACCGCAGAGTCCTCGTACCGCCAGGAGGGTGCTGGGCACTTCGAGCTGAGGAGAAGCAGTCATGGGGAGGTCAGACAGGGAGGCAAGTACACAGCAGGCCCTGATCAAAGGATCTGATTTCCAGTCCCAGCTCCGTTGCATTGTGCTCTGCAACGTTGGACAAAGGACCTCACTTCTCAGTTTCCTCACCTGTTGAATGGGGATAATGTCTTCCTCATGGGTATTAAACCAAAGTGCTAGCACATTGTAGCTACCTCCTATGGAGTTATCCAGGTCATTTGAGGGCAGGACTTAGGTAGCACTGCATAGAGGGAAGAGCCTGAGCTCTGGGGCCAGTACCCCTCAGTAGGCACCCCAACTCTCTCCAGCCAGTGGCATGGCCTTACAAGAGGTGCAGGTAGTATCCTCTGAAGCAGCCAGCAGCTCCTCAATGGGCTTGGGCATGGGGCTTTCTGGATCCCAGCTTCCCACCCCCACAGAAAATTTGCCAGCAGTGGGAGAGGGAGTCAGGCATCCGGACTTTCCTTGGGTATGGTTAGGAGACCTTGCATTAGAGCTCCCTTCCCACATTAGTATGTCTTTGCTTCAAAACCAGAAATCAGCTAGGATCAATTCTGATTTGGTTTAAGATTTAGAAAAGATTTAGAAAAATAGCTCCAGGTATATGTAGGTTCCCTAACATTTGATAATAGCTGCTTCATAGGACCCAAATTTGTTCTCTGAACTACCCTCACCTGCAACCTTGTGTCGCCTGCACTAGGGTGGGGAGCATCCTGCAATCTGTGTGTAACTCTGGTGAAAAGCCTTTGGAATCAGCCCCTCAGGTCACTCTGACTGTACTGCAGCCTGGTGTCAAAGCCAGCCCTTCTCAGAACAGCCAGGAGGGCACTCACAGCTGACCTGAGAAGGGGCCCTCTGGCCAAGCTGCGAAAGAGAACGAGAGAGATAACAGAGAGAAGCTTCGTCCCAGGCTGTGTTTCCCAGGTGGGAAACCTGCCTAACGTCTCCCTTCCATCAGTCTCTTAGAATTTGCCCACAGGGCTGAAATCCTTAGTGTTGAAGCTTCCTGACTAGGAAAACAAAGTGACCGGAGGAGTACGTTGTGACCTTCAAGAGGCTCCCAGTGATTGCTCTTTACACATGTTCAAACAATGTAAGGAGATCTTTGAACAAAACCTCTACCCCACCCTGTGTATAGTATGCGTGTGTGTGTGTGTGTGTGTGTGTGTGTGTATGTGCGTGCGCGCGCGCCCGCCCGCCCGTGTGTAATTATGCCCTACCACTCAGTACTGTGTGCTTGCTGTGTGCTGGGCTCTGGGCAGGTGCCTGCAGGGTAGTAGCATATCTCCATCTTCATAGCTGCCCTGCAGGCTTGGCCATGCCTTTGTTTCCCCAAGAGGAACCGGAGCTGAGGGCAGGTAGGCACTCATCCAAAACTGCCTACTGTAATCAGGGTGGAGCCAAGAGAGAGTGGGTCTGAATCTCCCTCCACCCCTGGCCAGAGGTGAGGCTGATACTAGGAAGACCTGTGCTTGGCCAGCCTGCCAGAGACTGAATCTGTATGTTTCCCTTGTCCTTCAGCAGAGGGCCCAGGGAACTTGGCCATTACAGAATGGCTTGATTTGTCACTTGGCCTGGCTCAGTCCCCCTTTGGCATGTGTCTGTAGTGGCTCTCTTATACAAAAATCCTTGCTCTCTGCCTCTCGTGCTCCATGTCACCTCAGAATGCCAGAGCCAGAAAAGGCCTCAAGTCAAAGGCCTTGTGCTGTGGTAAGTCTGGAGCTGAGCCTCCTCTAGGGTCTTTGGCCAACCTGTGGCCATGCCTATCCAGGTGGTTCCATCAGTGCTGTGCGAGGTTCATAGAAAGCACTGGTCCCTGCTGTAGAGGAGATTGGTGCAAATCAGTTGGTTATATAGCTGAGGTTTTGGGGCCAACTGATACCAGCACCAGAGAGGTGGGGTTTGCTCATCCCAGAAAAACACGGGCCCTCTTCGCAGGGTTGGAGGCCTTCCCGAGGAGGCAAAGCTTAGCCAAGACCCGAGGGGTATGTTGGTGTTTCCCTTGAGGGGTTGGGGAGAGGGAGCAGCCAGGGTCAGAAGAGTGGGAGCCTTTGGAGGCTGGTATCCAGCAGGGGTGGTGGTCTCTACATAGTCCCACTGACAGCATGGACAGAGCCACTGAGGAGCCTCAGGCTGCCCTGAGCCCCAGGTTTTAGGGTGTGCGCCTTACTGGAGAGCCCAGGGTGCCCTGTGCCAAGCCCCCGTTGTGGACATCCATCCTCAACCTCCATGCTGTCACTGTCTGTGTCGTGTGCCGTGTGTGCTCATCTTCGCCTGTTCGCCCCATGCTGCCTCCACCAATATTGCCCGTGCTGCCCCTAACCCTGACCACACTCTGTTCTCCAGGCTTTGTCTTTCTGCTTGCACCTGTCACGGCTCGCTTCAGGGAACAGCGCAGACCCGCATGCTCAGCCCTCAGTCCGGCTCCCTGCTACCCCTGTGACCAGGATCACCTTCGTGTCTGCTGGTCCTGTGATTTGGAGAGTGTGTTTGATGTGCTTGGCTTCTGCTGATGGCCTGTCTTCCCAGTTCTGGCCAGAGGCAGATGTAATGGTGGCCTCTCCTCCACTGTCCGCCTGCCTGCACCTCCAGCAGGTGGTCCAGTCCTATATTTCCATGCTTTGCTCTTTCTTGCTTTAAAAAAAATAACAAAGGCAATAGACTCTAACATACCAAATTATCTTTACTAGGATAAATGTATAAAAATGCAAATTGTGCACAGTAGTCTTGATGCTCTGAGGTGGGTCCTGTGTCTGCAGCCCACCAGGGCCAGGTTTTGTAGGGTGGGAAGCTGTGAATGGCAGTCAGTCCTGAAGGGCAGGCCCGGTCTGGCCTCTGCTCAGTGGCCTACCCACTTAGGGCTAAGGGGAGGTCAATTTTCTGGTAGGAATGCTGTTTCTAAACAGACCTTCTCAAAGTGGGAGAGACTCTAAGTGGAGTTCAATTTGTTCTGCTTGTTCCCAACAGGGGCAGGGGACAGGGGAGGCTGTCAGGGAAGAGCTAGTCACCTCCTTTGTTCTTTTCTTCATTCTTAACTTTTTGAAAACCTCTTTAGGCCATAGCTGGTCACGGCATTTATTGAGCATCTACTGTGTGCCAGGCATGGAAAAGGGTGCCATAGGGAAAGTCAAGATAAAGGAGCCTTGATTTCTGCTGCCAGGTTGGATCTGATGTCCCATGGTATCATGGGACAGTAGTTGGTGCTAAGGAGGAGTGCCATGAGCTGGCAGACAGGAACAAGTTCTGGGGTTTGGTGGGTTGGGAGGACTTCCTGGAGAAGGTGAGTCTCTAGAGAGGTCTGCGGGCCCATTTTGGGGGAAAGGCAATTGGGACAAAGACATGGAGTTTGGGGCGTCCTCCAGCTTTTGGATACTGAGGTGACTAGGGTGGATGCAAAAGAGACTGAGATGTGAGAGCTTGGGAAAGCAGCTAGGCTCAGAGGGCTGGGCTCTTTCCTGTGGGCAGCAGGGAGAGTGATGGAGTCAGTCACAGGATCTCTCTCTCTGGGCTCTAAGGCAGGCACATTTCCCCCCCCACATCCTTGGAAGAGCCTTCCTGGGAAGCTCACTAGATGGCTGGGGGATGTCAGCTTCACACCTTACAGAGCTACTTCTCTTCTGGCATTTGTATCAAGAGGGGCTGCTCACCTGCCTTTGGTCAGGAAAATGTTTAAAACCTCCCGAGGCCTCCCGGGTCGTTGCCTTTCCTGGCTCAGAGGACAGGATGAGAGATGCATGATGAGGTCTCTGAGCATCAGGCCCCTCAGGGCAGCACTGTGTCTATACATGTCAGGGCTTCGAGGTGTCTGGCAGTGCTCTGTTGGCCCTCACCTGTGAGCACTGGCAAAGAATGGGCAAGTGGTACAGCCTGGCCCCCATGTGATGCCCTTGTGCCCACCTGCTGTCTGCTGTGTATCTGCCTCCCTCTCAGGAACCCCCAGGTTTCTGGTATCACTTTTCTTTGGCATCTGTCCAGTCTCCTCAGCCTGACATGGGCACCCCCATTTCCCAGGGCCAGCCCTGCTTCTGGTGGATGTGTTCTTTCCCTGTGGGTGGCCAAGATTGACTGAGGCAGGTTTTGTCTAGTCAAGAAATTTCTCAAAATATTAATTCCACCCAAGTTTACAGTTCTTAGAAACCCTTTGTTTCCTAGTTAGCAGGGCATTTGTGGTCTTTCCCGGAGCATCAGTCAGAGCTGCTGCAGTAGCACAACCATACATCTTCTTCCTCAGGCTTTTACGGCCCCGAGCTGGTGGAACAAGTGGCTGTGAGCTGTTTCCAGTCTTGCTGCTGGAGCACATGGAGGAAATGCACTTGAGGAGACACGGGAGACTTGTATCTTGTATCTGAAGAGCTCCTTTAGGCTGGCCCGGAAATCCTGGGACTGTCCAAGGGATCTGAGCTGAGTCAGACCTAAACAGGGAGGACTCAGAACACAGAGTCTGTTCTTACACTGAGTGAGGACATGCAGCCTATCTGTCACCGAGCCAGTCTCTTTCCCTCTGCGTCGCCAGCTGTCATTCCTTTACAGTTGATCCTGCAGATCCCACCCTGGAAGTGGAAGGTTCTGGAGCTTAGAGGGAGGCAGTTTAATAAGCAGTTGGCTGGCAGATGCACATCCCCCTAAGGATTCAGAGGGAAGGCTGGCATGGCCCAGATGCATAGACATAAAACATTCCAGTAATTAACAATAACAATCAAATATTTATAATCTTGCCACAAATATTAATTAGTATGAGCAGGTTTTGTGTGGGCCGATTTTTAAAAGAACATTCTGAAAAAAAGAACAAGGCCAGCCTATAGCCCGCTTGCTAGTGCCAGTCTTCTTTCCTGTTGGCCTCCAAGCAGCTCCCTAAAGAAATCAGCTCTCAGCTCCTGAGGCTCAAGGCTAGATGCCTGGACTGTGGACAGTCCCTGGAGGTACCATCCAGGGTGCCTATTTCTCTGATAGGCCCTCTCCACCCAGTCCCATAGGATGTTTAGGCTAAGTCTGGAAGTCCTTCATCAAAGAGGCTTTCCATCTGTCTCTTGCTCTGCCTCAGAACCAGGGGGCCCAGAACCCCCTCCTCACCCCAAAGCCCCACCACAGAACAAGAACCAGCACTGCCTGACTCTGACTTCTCCCATCTGGCCTTGCTCTGTTAGGCAAGGCAGGAGAATAGAATGCCTCTGCTACCAGAGGCATTGGCAGCCTCTGTCTACAGAGGCTAGGCATACCCAGCTGGTCCTCTGAGGGCTCAGCACAGGACATTAGCACACAAAATTGCATGTCAGTCCACTTGAACCCAGGACCACAGGATCCCAAAGACAACTTCACCGAGGAGGTAAGACTGGAGCCAGGCCTGTAGGCTGTGTTCCTGAGGCCAGAATCCCATCCCCACATACACTCAAAGACTCCCCAGTGCATGTGGGTAGCATGAGAGTGGTGCATGATGGTGCTAGGCTGCCTTCAGCTGTCTGGGAAGCAGATGGAGTATGACTCAGGGAGTTTGGTCCTTGCCTAAAGGTACATGGCTGATGGATGGGGGTCCCACCCTAGAGGAGCCTTTGACCCTCTTCTCCCAGAAACCTTCGCTGGATGACCTGGCCCTTACTTGGCTGTGGACGTGGTAACCTGAGAGATGACCTTGCAGAGGGGCCTGCTGGGAGTGGGGAGAGGACAGCAGTCAGCAGCATCCTTCCTTCTCCTCCTGCCCTTCTGCAGGGACCTCCCAAGGCAAGGGCTTCCTGCTTCAGGAATCAGAGTGGCTCTGGGCTACACACCCCGGTCCAAATGGCCCTCCTTGCTGCCTGCCCTCCCAGCTTATCCAACTCCATGGGGTCCTGTTCTTCAAGAGCTTCTTCTCAGCACTGTGACACATTGTCCTCCCTACCTTGACTCACCCAGTCCCTAAGCTGTCCCATCCACAGCAGTCCAGCTGGTGGCAGGATGAGAGTCCTTTTCATATGCTCTGTGATGTTCTTGGCAAACTTACCCCACCGTTTGTGTCTGTCTGTCTGTCTGTGGCCTCTCCGAGGTCCTTAGTTAGCTGTACCAGAGAAAGTTTGCTTCCCTGGAAGTGGAGGAATGGGGACTGGGGCACTGTCTGCCCTGGTAGATAGAGCCAATATTTAAGAGCTTTTTCATTCATTCCTTTTGCCCTATTGATGTGAAAGAATTGAAACTTGGTTTTCTTTCAGTCTGACTGGCTTGAAACTTTGTGTGAAACCTTGGATTGATTTTTAGTATTTGAAGTCAGGGTCATTTTAAATAGGCTGTGCCAACCCTTTCAGACACACAAGACCTGAAAAGAGTAGAAAGTGGGCCTTGGGCCTTGAGTCCCTTTTGGTGGCTGTCATTTAAAGAGATAACATGTCCCTGGATTCCTTCCTGTGGTGCCGCCCCCTTGGGAGTGGGCAGAAACCTTGGCAAGCACCTCCCCCACCCACTTGCTTCACAGGCCAGCTAGGCACCTCATCTCCATGTACATAGCCCCTGTCCCTCCAGCTCTGCCCCAGCATCCCACCCCAGTACCGTGACCTGCAGGAGGTACCTGGGACTGTGGTGAGCCCCATTAGCAGTACTTTCCACGGGGCTACTTAGGTACTTTGATTACCCGTGAGACAAGAGCTTATCTAGAATCACCACAGTGCCCCCCAGGGCCAGTACCAGTCTCTCTTCTCTGTTTTTTTTTTTTTTTTTTTTTTTTTTTTTTTTTTTAGATGATTGGCAGTTCCAGATTCTCACACCTGTGTCAGAGAGGTTCCGGAAAGGCCTGACAAAGTACAGTCAGCAGCGCTCTGTCCCTGCCAGGCCCCTTGGCTTGCACTTGTCTTGCTCCACTGCTGTAGATGTTATTTTAAGAGGCTTAGCAGGGCCGGGCATGGTGGCTCATGCCTGTAATCCCAGCACTTCGGGAGGCCGAGGTGGGTGGATCACAAGATCAGTAGTTCAAGACCAGCCTGGCCAATATGGTGAAACCCTGTCTCTACTAAAAATACAAAAAAATTAGCTGGGTGTAGTGGCTCATGTCTGTAATCCAGCTACTCAGGAGACTGAGGCAGGAGAATTGCTTGAACTCAGGAGGCAGAGGTTGCAGTGAGCCGAGGTTGTGCCACTGCACTCCAGCAGCCGGGGCAACAGAGCTGGACTGCGTCTCAAAAAAAAAAAAAAAAAGAAAGAGGCTCAGCAGAGTCCCCCACTCAGTTGGTGGTGGTTCATCAGGGGAGCAGAAGCCCCTGCACAGCTTGCCATCCTTTTTTGCCCGCACAGTTCCTGGTGAGATCTGGCCACCTTCACTGCCTGCTGAATCGATCTGTGGTTCTTTCACATTGCAGCATCAAGAGGGCTTCAGCACTTTGGGAGTAAATATCTACTTGCCTAAACCAATCCCTAATTTTCATAATGATCACAGCTAGGATTCCACCAGATTGGCAATTCCTTTAGGCCCAGAGCCCAAGAGGCTGTGAGCCGGTGAGCTTGTAGGGCAGCGTGCCAGTCAGTGAAGTCATCCCAGCGAGGCTTGCTTCCTGGAGCTTGCCGCAGGATGTGCTGCTGAGCTGTGCAGTGACTTCAGCTAGTCTCAGACTGGCTGAGGAGAGCCAGCCCTAGCCTGTCTTTCGGGGAGACTTCAGCTGCAGAGGCATGGCCTGCTGTCTTTCTGAGACTGAGGCTTCATGAGCATTGTCTGAACCAGCAGTGTTCTCACTGTCAGGGCCAGAGTAAATGCTACAGGGCTGTCACTGGGCTGTCACTTGTGTGCCAGGCACTAGGCCACACCTCTGTGGGACCCCATATATGTCAGGGACAGAGATAGGAAGACAATGGCAATCATGTTAAAAAAAACTAAGGTGGGGGCCCAGAGCAGCAAAATCATTTGGCCAAGATCACCCAACCCCTAAGTGGCAGATCTGGGATGGGAAGGTGGGTCTGGGAGCCCAACTCTTAAGCTCCCACTGTAACCCCATGTGGCCTCTGAAGGGCCCCTGTTGCCAATCCTCCCTTTACACACAGACAGCAAATGGAATGCCCCACCTCTTCTTGATCCCCTCATGCTGGGGACTCAAGTTTGGGACATTTTGTGAGGGCTGCAGGCCTGCTCATAACCGCCATTCAGGGCTCATGGAGCCTTGGATTCTGGCTTTGGTTTCAGTCAGGTCCAGGCCCTTTCACTCAGGGGTCTTACACATGTCCCAAGCTCTCATTTCTCATTGCTCTGTCAGCCTAGCTAATACTGATAATCTGTCAGTTTCTAGGCAGTGGACGTTGCAAAGGCAGCTAGGAAGGAAGGGTAATCATAACAGTTCTGTAAAGTAAGTGCTTGTATTATCGCAGTTTTACATGCATGGAAACTGAAGTATAAATAATTATGGCATTTACAGAGGCTCTCAGAGATAGTAGGTGACAGCAGAATTTCATTTCTATAAGCCTAGGTCTTCCAGAGTCCAGGCTTTCAACTTTTTTAAAACAACTTTATATTTTCCTTTTTTTTTTTTTTTTTGAGACAGGGTCTTACTCTGTTATCCAGGCTAGAGTGGAGTGCAGTGGTGTGATCACTGCCCAGTGCAGCCTCAACCTCCTGGACTCAAGTGATCCCACCTCAGCCTCCCAAGTAACTGCCACGCCTGCCTAATTTAAAAAAAATTTTTTGTACAGACAGGCATATCCCCATATTGCCCAGGTTCATCTTGAACTGCTGGGCTCAAGCAGTCCTCCCTCCTTGGCCTCCCAAAGTGCTGGGATTGCAGGCATGAACCATTGCATCCAGCCAAAACAAATTTATATGTTGTAAGTTTGCTTATCAGACAGCTCATCCCTACCCTCCCAGTAGGCCCCAGCTGATTGGCACTAAAACATGGACAAATAGCAGGCTTTAAGGTAGCCTGGCAGCTCATCCCTACCCTCCCAGAGGGCCCAGCTGATTGGCACTAAAACATGGACCAATACCAGGCTTTAAGGTCCCCCTGGGGCACCATGTCTGCCTTTCTCCTTGTGTTGCCCAAGAGGCCACTGTAGCATGGACCTCTCTGAGGTAATATGTGGTTGCAGTTTTTAGGTGAGAAAGGGACATGGTCTCCTAGCTAGTAAATGCCGCAAGAGGAACTTGAACTTAGCTCTCTTGATTGCTAGCTTATTGAGCCTCACCTTGAGATATAACTGTCAGTCGTCTAAAAAGTTCAAGACCGTTTTATTTTTTTAAAAGTTCTCGGCTGGGCACAGTGTCTTATGCCTGTAATCCCAGCACTTTGGGAGGCTGAGGCAGGTGGATCGCCTGAGGTCAGGAGTTTGAGACCAGCCTGGCCAACGTAGTGAAACCTGATCTCTACTAAAAATACCAAAGATTAGCCAGGTGTCATAGTGCATGTCCATAGTTCCAGCTACTCAGGAGGCTGAGGCAGGAGGTGGAGATTGCAGTGAACCAAGATCATGCCACTGTACTCCAACAAGGGTGACAGAGTGAGAACCTATCTCAATAAAAAAAATTTTTTAGTTCTATTTTATCTCTATTTGTTTATTATAGTATCTCTTTTTTTAAAAAAAAATGTAATTGTTGCCTTAGGGTTAACAAAATAAACCTTTTATTAATCATAGCCTGCCTTCAGGTGATACTGTACTATGTCATAGGCAGTGGAAGAGCTGCTCGTCTTTTGCACTCTTGTTTTTATTCACTCACTTTTATATATGTTCTAAGCCCACAATACATTGCTACTATTTTTGCTTTAGAAAATAGACAATAATGTTTTGGAAAAAAATCAAAAATAAAAAGAGTGTATTTTGTATCTACCACAGCTTTAACCATTTCAGGGAACTCCATTTCTTTATGTAGATCCAAGTTTCTATCTGGCTTCATAGTCATTCTACCTGAAGAATTACCTTTAACATTTCTTGTAACTCAGATCTGGTCACGAATCCCGTTTTTGTTGGCCTAGGGGGGAAAAAAAGAACTTTATTTTTTGTGCAACTTTGAGAGATATTTTCACTGAGTATAGAATTCTAAGTTGACTATTCTTTCAGCACTTTAAAGATATTATCAGTAATTTGTGGTTTCTAGTGAGAAGTCTGTTGTAATTCTTAACTTTATTCCTCAGTATCTGATGTCTTTCTCTGACTGCCTTCAACATTTTAGATCTTTGGGTTTCAGCAGTTTCAAAATGGTCCACCGAGTGTGATTTTTATTTTATTTTATTTTATTTATTTATTTATTTTTAATGTGTGTGGCGGGATCTTTTCCTTGCTTGGTGTTTTCTGAGAATCTTGGTGATTTTATGTCTCTCATTATTTTTGGAAAATTCTTAGTCATTATGTCTTTAAATATTTCTACTGTCCTGTTTCTCCCTCATCTCCTTTTGTGACTTCAATTAGTGTGTTGGATCATTTGGATGCTCTATTCTGATTCCTCCTGCCTACTCTTTTTCTCTGGGTTGGGATTGCAGATACTCCTCAACTTACAATGGAGTTATTTCCTGATAAAATGATTGTAAGTTGAAAATAAGTCAGAAATGTATTTAATATACCTGACCTACCAACATCATAGTTTAGCTCAATCTAACCTAAACATGTTCAGAATACTTGCCTTAGCCTACAGTTGGGCAAAATCATCTAACGCAAGGGTCCCCAGCCCCTAGGTCACAGACTGGTACTGGTCCATGGCCTGTAAGGAACTGGGTTGCACAGCAGGAGGTGAGCAGTGGGCAGGCAAGCACTACTGCCTGAGCTCTGCCTCCTGTCCAACCAATGGCAGGCATCATGAGATTCTCATAGGAGTGTGAACCCTACTGTGAACTGCACATGGGAGGGACCTAGGTTGTGTGTTCCTCGAAAGAATCTAATGCCTGAGAATAGTTGTATCTCGAAACTATCCCCCTCTACCCCCACAGTCTGTGGAAAATTGTCTTCCATGAAACTGGCTCCTGGTGCCAAAAAGGATGGCAATCACTGATTGAACACAAAGCCTATTTTATGATAAAGTGTTGAATATCTCATGTAAGAGTACCGTACTGCATATCACTAGCTCAGGAAAAATCAAAATTGAAAACTTAAAGTGTAGTTTCTACTGAATGCATATCACTTTTATGTCATTGTAAAGTCAAAAAAAATTTAAGTTGAACTATTTTAATTTGGAGACTGTCAGTATTTCTAGTGACCTGTTTTCAAGTTTTGAGTTCCTTTTCTTCCTCCGCTGTGTCAAGTTGGCTGCAATGTCTGGGAAAGGCATTCTTCATCTCTGTTACTGTGTTTTTTATTTCTAGCCTTTGCATTTGATTCTTGCTTTTTTTTTTAAATCTCACCACTGAAATTTCTTGTCTGTTCATGCATGTTGTTCAGCTTTTCTACTACAGCCTTTGACATACTAGTCATATTTATGAATCATATTAATCTTAGTTATTTTAAATTCCCTGACCTGTAGTTCCAGTGTCTGGGTCATCTGGGAGTCTGGTTCTGCTGATTATTTTGTCTCTTGACAATCTACTTTTTTCTTTCTTTCTGTGTGTGTCTTACAATTTTTACATGGAATACCAGATATCATGTGTAGGACAGAGGAGACTGAAATAAGTAATATTTATGCCTGGAATAGGATTTCTCTGTTGTTTCTAGGCCTTTAGTAGGCAAAGTTGAATTAGGCTAGTCAGAAACTGAGCTGGCTTGGGTTTTGTTGTTGCTGTGGTTACCTTCAGTGCCCCAGTGGTGCCATCATAACGCACTGCAGCCTTGACCACCCAAGCTCAAATTCCTCTTATGTTCCCTTGTGCTTAGTAGGGGAGTTGGCTTGCCACAAGGTTTTCTCAACATTCCAGTTCCACCTTCAGCCTTAGGCCTTTGTGTGCATCTCAGGGAGGGGACTCCTCCATGCTCTTGCCTTCTCCCTGCAGTACTGCTTTGCTTGTTACTCAGTGCATGCTAGCCTGGGGCTGGGGACACACAGTAGTTCTCTGTTGTCTTGGTCCAAGCCTCAGACTTAGGTGGGCTCTATGTCCCTGCATCTCAGGGGTAGGACTTTCTCAGTGATCCTGCCCCTCCTTCAGTGGTGGGAGACCTCTAATGTTTGGACCCTATATGATTTCCTGCCCCTCTCTTAGAATAGAAAGTTTTTCCTTTTCCCTTCCTCAGCGGCAATGGGTTTTCTCCTGTATCCTGGAGGCAACAAGGTTTCTTCCCCCTCCTCAGCGGCGATGGGTTTTCTCCTGTATCCTTGAGGCAACAAGGTTTCTTCCGCCACCTCTATGCTTAAAGGCTTCTGTTCCTCCAGGTAGGCTTTGTACCTTTTCCATGGCAGCAACCACTCCTCCTCTCCAGGTCTGTTCTACTCCCAGAAAGGTTTCCTCAGCTTCCCTCCCTGCCCTGCCCCACCCTGTTCTTTCTCCTGAGCACCTGTGAAGGTCCGAAGAAAGCAGCCAGTGAGTGAGTACAAATGTCTTTTGCATCTGTGGCTCCCAAAGATCTAGAGTTCTTCCAGATCACACTAGCTTTTACCAACAGATTAAAAATGTTTACTGATTTCTTCCTTACTTCATTCATTTCTGTTATATTTATGTGGTAGAAATACTACCTAATGGTGGCTACTGTGCATCTCTTCCCAACTCCACATTTGGCAACAGCACATTAGTAACTTGAAAATTGCCATGGTGGGAACATTTACACTTCAGAAATCAGTAAGTGCTATTAATCAGGGCTTTCTTTTTCCCTGAGAGCCAGTTGTTAAACATTTACCAGAATACCACTGTTTGGGAGAACCCCAGGAGGGTTGACCATGAAGATTGGTGCCTTTGGTGAGTAGCTTTGTGGCCTCTAGGATGAGTTGAGCCCAGCAGTGTTGAATGGCTGTGTTCTGGCCATCTCCTGCAAGGCATCCCTAGGCCACTGGCAGGGAGACTCACCATAGGAGGGTCCCCTGTGTTGGAAGTGGTGTAGGTTAATGCTCTTGCCCTCTCTTCCTCTTTCTCCCCTCAGACCGCAGCCAGGACAGCACAGCCGTAGCGCTCTCAGACTCCAGCTCGACGCAGGACTTCTTTAACGAGCCCACCAGCTTACTGGAAGGCTCCAGGAAATCCTACACAGAGAAGAGGCTTCCCATTCTCAGTTCCCAAGCAGGAACAATGGGTAAAGACCTTCAGGGAGCTACAGAAGAAAGAGGTACGAAGGTCTAACTCAGTGAATTAGAACCACTTTGATGTCCTGTGGCAATCTGGGCAGGGCTGAAGGCTTCGTGGCCCAGGGACCTTGACTTGGCAAGTTGCTCACTCTCTGGGCCTCTGTTGTTCTCCCTGTGGGATAGGAATGATCCCAGTTCCCACCCCAGGGTAGTGAGGGTGAGCGAGGCAGCTCCTGAGAGTGCGCACAGAGCCCAGCACCATATGTGCTTTAGGGATGCTTCTTATTGTTGTTATGACCCTTACAGCCCAGCCTGGGGAATCCATGTCTGATATCAGTGTGCTCTGGTTTTTCTTCTTGATAAATGGTTATTTTAAAAGTCTTTGGATCCTAAATGTCACAAATGTGTGGTTTTTTTTTTTTTTTTAGTCTGAATCATATCAGGTCTTCAGGAAAAATCTCCCCTTTTTTTGGCAGAGGGCCCTGATCTAAGCCTGCAGTATCTCTCCTTGGGGGGCTCAGGCCCCCTTTGTAGAAATCAATTGGCACAGCCTTGCATCTGGGCTTACTGGGAGATCACAGGCAGACTGGGGCATTCCTGGCCCCACTCTGAGCTGTGACTGGTCAGCTGTGGATTTGAGAGCTTTCCCACTCTGGCCAGGGCTTACAGATGTTTCCCAAACAATAATAACAACCTAGCCCCATACTCGTTTCTGTTCTGGGCACTGTGCTAATTCATTTGGTTCTCCCAAGCACCCTAGGAAAAAAGCATAATGACTATTCCCATTTTATAGCTGAAGAACCCGAGATGCAGAGAAGGTCCAGAATTTGCCCTGTCAGTCTGCACCCTTAACCATTACCCCATGCTACCTCTCCAGGTTGGGTGGATGGACGGGGAAAAACATTGGTGATGACCTGCCTCCAAGAGGGACCCCAGCCTTGTCCCAGGCAGTCCCAGAGCAAGCCCTGGATGAGAGCTCACACACAGATGTGGCAGTGGGCCAGAGCCATCTATGCTAGGGAAGACCTCTCCCAGCTCTCTGCCCCCTGCTAGCCTCCCCTGGCTGGCCTTAGAAAGGCATGAGGTCACATCCCCTGTAGGTTGGAAGTGCCCCCATTAGGGGACACCTGGTAGAGACACCAGATAAGAGGGCACAGAATGGAAGACTTACCAGGTGGATTTACTTGTGTCTGGTCCTCATTGAGAGATGAAGCCACTACCCCACTCTCTTACCAGGCAGTTACTATGCTGTCACCAGCCAATGTTGACATTCTGTAACTGACATAAACACACTGTAGGAAGTGTGGAATGGGAAGGAGAAAGGTAACTTACACTCTTAACACTCTAATACAGCATCTCTGGTCTTAAAAATGAGATTTTTAAAACTTCTTGGACAAGACCTACCATGTGTGCTCTGTGGCCTGTCAGGCAGTGACTGCTGTGGATGGTATTATGTCATCATGAGCTTCTCTCCCCCCTTACATGGGGAGGGGGACATGAGTGTTAGGGGAACAAAGCAAAGAGCGAGTTGACTTTGGTCTGGCACAGCCTATGCAGGCCCTTCTAGACTCATGAAGAGAGTCCTGCCTCTTCCCTCATTCCATTAGAGCCAGTGGTTTAAGCAGATAGTTTGTGGGGCTGGCTATTGGTGAAGAAACTTAGGGTAGAACCAAAGGTCATCACAATAGCTGATAAGCATGAAATGAAACCTCTTGCTTCCATGGCCGTGTTCCTCCCCTGTAAGCCTGGCTTTTCTTGGTAACTATGGTGGTGAAGTTGATGAACTTCCTGTTGGGAGAGCAGATAGAGCTGGGAATGTCCCAAGCCCACTGCCAGCAGACAGTTCTTGGAGCAGAGCACTCTTCCAGGCCTGGTCTCGGTCAGTGGTGGTCTCCAACATGTACTCCCCTTGGCTCCCCCATTGTTAGCAGCCTGGCCATCACAGCCTTCAGTACTTGAGCAACCTTTGGCCTCCCTGCAGAAATCCAGGACTGCAGTGCCTAGGCAGTGTTGAGTGCAGGCCCCAAGTGTGCTCCACTCTTCCCAGCACACCCTCAGAGAGAGTCTAGCCACCAGCCTGCTGCTGCTTCCATCATTAATGTTGTGGGATACAGGCCCTCACTCATGCATTTTGTATTTGTTATCAAGCAGTGGGGCACAACAGGTTCAGATCTGCACTGAGGGGAAGCAGAAACAGATCTGACAGCCACATCCTGCCTGGCACCACGATGCGCTCCCTCTCACCATGTCTAGCAGACACAAGCTGTCACACTGCCTGAGGACCAGCCTCCTTTCTTTAATTCTCTAGAGGCTGTCTTTCTCCACTCTGACCTTGACTGAGGTGCCTTAAGGAGAGAGCCTTTCCTGGAAGTGACTGATGCAGCTAGCTGAAGCTCACCTTTACAGGGAGTAGAGTTTCAAAAAAAAGTCTAAAATATGAAAGTGACAAGAGTAAAGACTTACTTATTAAAGAAGAAAGTTGCTCACAGTTTGATCACTTAAACACAAACCGACTCTATTATATCATTCTGAAGGCAAGAGGGTAAAACCCAAATCAGAGTTGACAACCACCTGTTGTGATCCAGGCAGTGGACACAAGGGCATGCCACAATGGCCACATCTGCCTGGTCAAGTAGAGGCCTACTGACCATGCCTGTGTACCACACACAAGACAGGGTGATAAATGGTTGTGTCAGGGGAGGCTGCCTTTGGGGCAGTTGACCTACCTGCCAGTGCCCAGCTTCCTGCCCATCTTGCCTCCCCACCCTTTGTGGAGAGAACCCTTACTGGGCTCTTTTCTCAGGTTAGGAGAGTTTGAGTAAGGTGACCTCAGAAGGCAAAAGAGACTGACTTGAAGTCTCTGCTGGAACATATTTTGGCCTGGGACTCTGAGCTGTTGGTATCTTGCCAAGATGTGTAGCCACTTGCAGGTCAGGCTCTTCTATAACGAGGCCCCCTGAGTTCACTGGGCCATCAGTACATATCAGTCCAGAGGCTCAGCTGGAGGCATGTCTGTGCCTCATGCTTCCTAGGTGGACTGATATGGATGAGATGGCTCCTGTGCTCTGTGCTCTGTTGGCCTTGGCACATGCACCACAGGCATTCCAAGCCAGTCTTCCTTGCCAGCAGCAGACACTGGTCTAGGCTGGAGTGTCCAGTGCACACATTTCACTTGCTTTCTCTTGGTAGAAAGTTTTCTTGTCTTCATGCGGCTAGCGGTAGAATCCTGGCTGGGAAACATGGTGTGGTCCTGTTGGCATTTCTGACCTTCTTTCTTCCAGTAAGGACGTGGATGGCTCTGTGACATGTTCAGCAGTGGGAGTGGATGCTGTGGATAAGGCAGCTCACACCATCTCTTCTGGGTCGCTTAGGCCACCCAGACCCCTAAGTAACTGATTGGTATTGTTGTGGTTTCTGAGACAGGGTCTCGCCTTGTTGCCCATGCTGGAATGCGTGGCTCACTATAGCCTTGACCTTCTGAGCTCAAGGGATCCTTCTTCCTAGTAGCTAGGACTACAGGTGCCACCACACCTGCCTAATTTTTAAATTTTTTTGGTAGAAATGAGGTCTTCCTATGTTGCCCCAGGCTGGTCTCGAACTCTTGGCCTCAACCAGTCCTCTCACCTTAGCCTCTCAAAGTGCTGCAATTACAGGTGTGAGTTACCACGCACAGCCTATTAATAGGCAAAAGAGAAAAGAGAATAGTTCTTTCTCCAAGCAGGTCCTCCCTGCAGCTGGGTTTTTAACTCAGTCTAGGATTGCTATTTTCTTCTCTATGTGTTCTGAGATCTCTGGCTGAATTCTTGACCTTCTTCCTGGTTTCCATAAAAATTGTGCTCTCGTATGTCTTTGTGTCCAAGCTCTCAGTGCCTGATGTGAACCTCTGAGAGGCCTGCATCGTCTTCTGATTCCTCTGTCTCCCCCGTGCCTAGCACAGGGCTGCTCCCAGTGTCATGGCTTACACTGTTCGGTGAGCCATGTTTTGAACACATTAGAAACCTGGCATATTTTTGAATGAAGTGATAGTATCCCCTGTAAGATGGTGCCAGCCCTAAGCTGTGGTACGTAGGCAGCTTCCTGAGCTCACATGAGAAGACAGTGTAGTGTGGAAGGAGCTAGGACCTCCTGGCACTCAGTCATTCCAGCCATCTCAAAGGGTGGGGGAGGGGACAGCCTGTGGTAGGCTCTGGGCCTGGGGAAGGGAGATGCTCTTATGGCTTCTCTTTGCAAACACCACTGGGGGCAGTGATGCAGGGCAGGGAGAAGGGCAATGGCTCCAGGAGAAGCAGTGATGGTGGAGAGGCAAGGACACTGAGGGAGGCGGTGGGCTGGACTGCAGGGGAGCAGGGAGAGAAGGTCACACTAATGGCAGGTGGCTGAGGGCATTATAGGGAGTGACTGTTCAAATTCTTTCCTCAACGAGAACAGTGATGGTGGACAAGCTGGCCACACACCTGCTGTCTGCAGATAGGCTTGGACTCAGCATGTGAGGAACTGGGGGTCTTGGTCATTGCCCATTCGGCCCTACTCCAGCAGGCCCCAGCTGTCTCCAGGCCGATACTACAGTAGGGAGAAGGCTTAGCCATAGCTCACCACCTAAGAGCTGCTGCTGGTGGCTGCTTCTCTGGCCTCCTCCAGGCAGGTTGCACAGGGTGTGCCGTGTTCCTGGGTGCCTAAGAAGCCACAGGCCACAGGGCCCCTTGCCTTTGTCCCTTGTTCCCCAGCCCCTTCCATCTGTCCCACCCTCCCGGGCCAGACAGCTTTCTCCTTCTGTAGCCAAGGAGCCTGCAGCTCAGGGTCTAGTTCAAGATGACCTAGGCCACTGTCATCATCCTGAGGCCAGCCCTGCAGCCCCACCATCCAGCCTAGGCTTTCCTGATGTGAACTGCTGCCCCATGGTCCCTGGTGGAGCAAGGCTGGGTGTTCAGGAGCTGAGCTCATGTTATATCAGGGCCCATATGGGAGCACTTGGCTCACACACAGCAGCAGCAACTCTGAAGAGGGATGTTGGGCAGGCAGTGGGCTGAGCACTGAGCACAGGAGCAGATGTGATACTTTGTGAGCCCTCTCCTGGCTGTGTTTTATTCAATAATGGTGGTGGCAACACCTGCCCTTTGTGGGCTGCTTCCCCATGCCCCAGCCTCAGAGGTGGGACAGCTTGTGTCACCATTCAGAGGGGAAGACCCAGAGTTCAGCCCATAACTCCCACTCTCTGTAGCCTCTGGGTCCCCCACTGCGTGCCAGTTGGGACAGCCTGTTTCACAGAGTGGGAGACTCCGTTGAAGCAGAGCCAGCACCGGGCCCTGTGTCTACTGCTGCTGCTGGGTCCAGCACCCACTCAGCAAAGTCTTTGATCCAGCCATGCCGGTCACCCCACCAAGGCGCCTCCATCACTGGTGGTAGACCACTGCATGGGCAGGGCCTAAAACCAGGGTGACTTTATTTTCCTTCTTCTCAACTGTAGGAAAAAACGAAGAGTGCTTGGAGAATACAGAAGGCTTCCGGGCTGCAGAGCAAAGTGTCCAGAAGCCTGCTGCAGAACCCCCAGCCTCTGCTTGCATCGCTGGCAAGCCCTCAGCATCTACACCCACCCTGTGGGATGGGAAGAAGAGAGGGGACCTTGCCGGGGAGCCAGTGGCCTTCCCCCAGGGGCTGCCGGCTGGTGCTGAGGAGCAGCGGCAGTTTCTCACAGAGCAGTGCATCGCCTCCTTCCGCTTGTGCCTGAGCCGCTTCCCCCAACACTATAAGAGTCTCTACCGGCTGGCCTTCCTCTACACCTACAGCAAGACCCATCGGGTAAGTGGACTACCAGGACAAGCGGGCTTGGGTCTTCTTCTCAGGGCAGACAGGCATCTTTGAAGGTTGGTGGGCAAAGCTAAGACAGTTTGGAGCTTCATAGTACCAGCACATGGGAGGGATGGGCGAGAGAGCTGCAGGAGGCAGGGCCAGACCCAGGAGTAGGCCAACTTCCCAGGGAACCAGTGGTGAGGGCCCAGGGTCACAGCCAGGAATGGAGGGAAGAACAGGTGTAGGGAGCCTCACGGCCTCAGGGATAGGCTGTGGTGGGAGGGATAAGAGTCCATAGGCTCATCACTCTTTCCTGTGAGGGCTATGCAGCGACTCACACTCATGTTGTGCTCCCTCGCCCCTGCCATTGACCCATCATCTCAGCAAGAACATGCCTCTCTTCCAGGTGCCCTAGCGGCCCTGTCTACTCTCTGTTTCACTCTTGTTACCCAGGCTGGAGTGCAATGGCGCGATCTTGGCTCACCGCAACCTCCGCCTCCTGGGTTCAGGCAATTCTCCTGCCTCAGCCTCCTGAGTAGCTGGGATTACAGGCACACGCCACCATGCCCAGCTAATTTTTTTTTGTATTTTTAGTAGAGATGGGGTTTCACCATGTTGACCAGGATGGTCTCGATCTCTTGACCTCGTGATCCACCCACCTCGGCCTCCCAAAGTGCTGGGATTAGAGGCTTGAGCCACCGCGCCCGGCTTTGATTGAGTATTCTTTATACAAAATGCTTGGGACCAGAAGGGTTTTGGATTTTGGCTTTTTTCCAGATCTGAGAATATTTGCATAATACTTACCTAGCTGAGCCATCTGTAAGCCAAAAATCTGAAATCCAAAATGCTTCAATGAGGCTGTACACGGTGGCTCACACCTGTAATCCCAGCACTCTGGGAGGCTGATGGACCACCTGAGGTCAGGAGTTTGAGACCAGCCTGGCCAACATGGGAAAACCTTGTCTCTACTAAAAATACAAAAATTAGCCAGGCGTGGTGGCAGGCACCTGTAATCCCAGTTACTCAGAAGGCTGAGGCAGGAGAATCACTTGAACTGGGGAGGCAGAGGTTGTAGTGAGCCGAGATCACGCCACTTTACTCCAGCCTGGTTGAAAGAGCAAAACTCCATCTCAAAAAAGCAAAACAAAAACAAAATACTCCAATGACCTTTCCTTTAAGCACCAAAGTTTCAGATTTTGGAACAATTTGGATTTCAGATATTCGGACTTAAGATGCCCCGCCTGTATTTCTTCCCAACTCTAGTGCACATGCCCTGTTGATTGTGTGCTTTCGACACCAGGCACTCCAGGGATCATGCCCTTTCCACTTTGCATCTAGGAACCTGGACTGAGAGTCACACAGAGCTGAATGAGAGCCAGACATCAGCCCCAGACAATCTCAAACTATGTCCGGTCCACACTCAATAGTTTGCCATTTTGCTCTTTCCATAAATGACCCTTCCCTCAGGTCATTTTGGTCATTCTGTGATGCTCCAGGATAGGTGGCCCAGTTGACCCAGCCATCCCCAGTAGCAGGGATGGAGGCTGCCTTGGGCTGCACTGCTCATGTCAGTATCCCCAGATAACACCCCCAGAGCCATCAGCCTCAGTTTCTGCCATCTTTTCTGTTCACTGCATTCACAGGCTGAGTTCTTTGGTTCTCAGAAATGGAATGCCTCGGGCCGCTGAGCTCATCCTAGACCCTGAATATGCTGCTGGGTTGGTTCCCACTGGCTCCTGTGTTTGCTTCACCCAGAAACCTTTGCTGAGCACCGGTTACCACCACCAAATTGAAAGCAGGTTGTTAACACCTAGCTCCCCTGAAAGCCTGAGTTAAGACCTTCCTGCTACTCTGGGGCATGCCATCCTGGGGCTGGCATGTGGCTCTGCCCAGACCTGGGGTGTCTGCTCTGCTGGCAACAGCTTGTTCACAGATCTAGGGGACACAACTCCATGTTGTCACTGACGAATATGGAACTATTAACTGGGAAGTAGTTACCACTTTCCAAATACAGCTGTTTGGTAACGGACACTTCCCACTGTGTGTATTTGACAGCAGCACATTTCTTCATAAAGTCCCACCTGTGGGCTTGGCAGTGCCTTTTTCCCATTGCCATCTGACGGCTCAGTGATGGACTGGAGCATCCGATGTCTGCCTTTTCAAAGGGGCCCACAAGTAAGGCCTGCCCGGAGATGTGTGGCTGACTCCTGAACCCTTGGGTCTTTCACAGGCACCGCCAGGTGAGGCTCTGCCCACCCAGGCCTTGCAGAGAAACTGCCTTCAGGGCACAGTGTGCCTCTTAGCTGCTGACAGCAGGGCTTTTGGGGGAGGGGGCGGGAATGTGGGCTCTGAAGCTGGCCTTACCTGGGTTCAGAACCCGGCTCTGCAGGAACTCTTGGAGGCCCAGGACTCTTCTTTCCTCAATGAGAATGATTGTGATATGAAAGCAGAATTATTGCGGTAATGAGGTGAGGGCTGCAGTGCTGGGGTGATGTGCAACACACCCTACACTGCCCTCAGCCAGCAGTTCTTCTCACCCCTCTAGTGAGGCCCATTTGTTGAGTGTCAGCATCTCCCATTGCTCCTTGTTCCTCTGCGAGGCCCCCGGAGGGCTCCCTGCCTAGCACATAATGGCCAAGGGCTAGGTCTGTCCTGAGAGGCCTTTGCTGCCTGCCTGAGGCTGCCCTCCCACCCAGGGTCGGCACTGTTGCACACAGGCTGCCCTTGGACCTCCCCAAGGCAGGCCACCTGTCACCCTGCACCCTGTGCACACCTTAGATAGGGACAGTCATTTATGCCGATAGCTATAAGGGCCTTAATTCTAGCTATTGTATTACTTACTCTCTGGATTACAATCCTCACCAGGATTTTGAGGCTTGAGTCCACACTCATAGAAACCTGGCTCTTTGAGAGCTCAGGTGGGAAGCCCAGGAGAGAGAGTACATGGCATCAGACACCTTGCCACGAACATTCTGGCCTTTACTTATGGGTGTCCAGGAAGAAGGCCAAGGCATAGGCACCCCTGCCCTGCTCTCTCAGTTGCCTCCTGCTCAGTTGGGAGCTGAGCCCTTCACCCCCTGCTGCTTCTGCTGGAAGGGTTTCAGGGCAGAGGGGGTTATGAGATGGTCCCTGGAGCAAACAATCTTGAGCAAAAGCAAATCTGGAGGACTCAGACTTCCCAATTTCAAAACTTATTATAAATCTATAATACACTAATCAAAACAGTGGAATATTAGCCTTAGAAGGGGAGGAAATTCAGTCAAATCAGACAGCATGGGAAACCTAGGCTAAGTGAAATCGCCTGTCACAAAAGACAAATACTGGATGATTCCACTTAGATGAGGTATGAGGAATAGCAGCCTGGCTGTGCTAGCCCAGTCAGACCCCATTTCGTTGGCCCAGGACCTATATGGGATGAGGCCAGGCCCTGGGTTTGGTTAGAGACAGACTCCTGCCAGGAGGGCCCCATGATGCTATGTGCTCAGCTAGGATCACCAGGGAATCTGATGACTTCTGACTTCAGGGGCAGCTTCTGTTCTGATATGAGCCTGGGTAAAGGACAGGCCAGCTGGCTGTGAACTCCTACCCCTTGCCCACCTGTTGTAGGTACAGTATCCCCACCTGCCTGTGCTGCTGGCTCATGTGGGGGACTCACAGAAGCCAGGACTATCTTGCAGGTTAAATGAGAGGGGCTCTGAAGAGGCCCTATTCCATCAGACCCGAGTGGATACGAAGGCCTACTGCTGAGACCCTGCTTTTTGCTCGCAGACGAGTGTTCCGGGGCAGCTGGTGAGCTTTGAGTTCACACTGACTGAGCCAGGACCACACAGATAGTAGAACCAGGCATCAGGAGGGAATACTGGCCACAAAGCAGGGTGTTCGCCTTCCTTTAACGTCTGCTTCCTTTTTGTGGACATAAACCTGGCCCCTTCTAGCTGGCTATGGTGGCTCATGCCTGTAATCCAAGCACTTTGGGAGAATTGCTTGAACCCAGGAGGTGGGGGTTACAGTGAGCTGAGATTGCACCACTGCACTCCAGCCTGGGTGAGAGTGAGACTCCATCTCAAAAAAAAAAAGGTGGCCCTTTCCACAAAATGGTGGTGTGCCCTGTGTCCCCACATGGATGTCCTGGGCTGCTACAGATCCTGAACATCAGGTTCTTGTCAAGCTTTAGTTTATAGTTTGCAAAAGGAGAATTTGATATCTTTCTTAACTTAGGAATCTTGCTTTTGCATTTCAAAGTCTGTCTGCCTCATGGTTTGAAGATTCTGCTGGGCCCATAGGGGCCAGAGGCGGTGGGACAGGTTACCCCCATAATGGCTGCTGCTTTCCTGGTCCTCTCTCCTACAAAGAAATGCAGATTCCAACAGTTTGAATAGATTTGAGCACTCTGCCAGCAGCTTTTATTATCAATAATATTGTTTAAGCTTTCAAAAGAGAACAAAACTACCCACAACTGTCCACAAGCCATGACATGGCAGAAGTGTTTGTATTTCGTGTGCTTCCTCCAGTGTGTTTTCTGTGCATCTCTGCAGGTTCACTCATTTAGCAGCTGTCTACTAAGTGGTTGTCGCACACGAGGTTCCTGTTCGAGGTTCTGGGCATACAGCATTGTGTACTCACTGGAAGAACAGAGTGGACAGCTAGTGATGAGTAGGAAGAAAAATAAAGCCTGGCAAGGGGTTAGAGGTAGGAGTGTGACTATTTAGACAGGGAGGTTAGGAAGACCCGAATCAAGTGAGAGAGCTCTGATGGCCATGAGGATATTGGGGGAGGAGCTTCCAGAGGGACACACACCCAACACACATGCCTAGAGACAAACAGTCTTGGTGTGACTAGAATCCACTGGAAGCTGGTGTGACTAGATGGGGAAGAAGATACGGTCAGAGGCTTTCAGGGCCTGGTTTGGCAGTGGGGAGTTGAAGAGATGCCATCCTGAGTTAAGTTACAGCTGTTGCAAGGGCTGGGCATGGTAGCTTATGCCCTAGGTGAAGGGCTGAGTATAGCTGAGGTCCATAGCCACCTTCCTGGCAGCCCTGTGGAGCCCTGCTGGCCTTGCAGATAGGCTAGTGCTGCTCCAAGATCACCACCAGTTTGTACCCCTGGAGTCACCACATAGGAGTTGTAGAGCCTGACCTCTCTGATCTCCACCATCTGTCCCTTATGGGTTCGTGAAGCAGGAGTTGGTTAAGTGGCGAGTGGATCATCTTCACTGGTTGTGGCAGGGAAACAGCCCCTGGGGGCAGGGACCCTGGGTGACACAGGCAGAGCACATCCTCCAGGCCACCATACAGTAGTGACAAATGGGATCAGGTGTGCCTTCCAGCTTTGCACATCTTGGGACAGCAGGTGACCCTAGCGGGTAGTAGTTGTCTTCCCATCTCCAGCTGTCAACAGGCTTTGCCAAGCCGTCACTGCGTGCAGGATCCACGCAAGGCTACAGGTACGGATGCAAGCCAGCTCACCCCAGGCTTTTGCTTCCCGTGTGAAGAGGAAGGGAGCTTGGGGAGCCCCAGGAGCTGTGACAGTCAGTTTAATTTGTGCCGTAGTGAAATGATTGCTGGCGGAGTAGTGCGAGTTCGTGGGCAGAGGCTGGCATTGAGCTTCAGCCTCACAGGCATGGACTGTTGCTTAGCTGGCTCCCAGGAGTGCAGTGCTAGCACCCTGGCCTTGGGCAGGACCCAAGCAGCCCCACTCATGCCCCATGACTGTTGCCTTCATCCCTCAACCTGACATACACTTCTTTCCCATTTTGTTAAAGGTCAGACTATACAGCTTCCTTTCACTCTTCCTGTGGGCATCTATTGGATCCTTTCTGTGAGCTCCAAATTAGACTTGTCCTGGAGGAGCCATCAGTGAAGTCAGACTGTGTCCCTGCCCTCATAGAGCTGAGAGAGAAGTGGGGCAGACAGCAGACCCATCTGTGAGCCAGTGGAAAGGCTATTTAAGGTGGCCGTGGGTCTGTGGGAACAGTGTTCCAGGGGACCATCAGGAAAGGTGAGATGACCTGCAGGGACCAAGGTGGGAACAAGTGTGGCTGGAGGGCCATTCACAAAGAGGGATGGGGGTATAGGGGATATGAGCCAGCCAGTAGGCAGGTGGACTGAGGCATGGAGCTGGCTCTTGCCCCAAAGGCCTGCAAGCAGAGGAATAGACGTCCCCTCTGCTTTCTGTGGTGAAACAGGAATGGTCCGGATAGTGGACAAGGGAGGACATCAGGGTGCCTGTATGCTTCTGGGATTCTTTGCCCTGCTTCTCTTCAGGACCTTACAGCCTTTCATCTGCCCTCTGTCAGAGCAGGGTCTATATGCACAAGCCTCAGGGCCTATTCAGCCAAGGAAAATGAGCCATCATCTAGCAACTAGCTCCACGGGGCTCCTCCCATTCCCAGAGTTGCCTATGAGCCAATGATGTGACAGGTTGCATGAGGCCTGAGAGAGCGCTGGCCGTGATGGCTGGCTCAGTGTTCAGCATACAGCACATGCCCAGGCAGATTTGTAAAGTGCCTTGCCCGCCTATAGTAGATAGGTGCGGGGGCAGAGGAAGAGCCCAGGTCTTCGAGTCCTTCCAGCCTGGATCAGAGTTGAGGGATGGCTCTGCCACTCCTGGCTCTGGGACCTTGGGCAAGCTCTTGAATTTCTCTGAGCCTCTATTTTCTGATCGGTAAACAGGCAATTCTGTGAGGTGAGGGGATATGGCACTGTGCTCAGCCCATGAGGCATCATGTTGCCTTACCTCGCCACACTATGAAGCTGCAGGGCAGGCTCTGTGCCGCAGGTGCACTGGGCAAGTCAGATCCCCTTCCTCCTTGCAGAGGTTCAGCAAAGGCCCAACACAGTCTCTGTGCCCTCTCCCACCCCACCAGCCTGGCACCCACGATTCCCCAGACAGGTCTCAGCCCTCCTTGTCAGCACCTATCTGGGGCTTCAGGCGTGAATCAGCTAAGGGCCCCCATAAGCCGTCTGGACACTTTGTGCCTTAGCATCGATCGGCTCTCTTTCTCTGGCGGGCCTGGGAGACAGCTGGAGAAACACACTCTCTACCCACGCACAGTGGCCAGGTCTGTAGGAAGCTAATTTATAAACCAGGTTGGGTTTGACAGGCTAGAGTTTTCTGCACACTTTGCCCCAGAAACCTCTCCCACTGCCTTCTCCGTTTCTGCTCCAATCTGGGGCACAGACTGGTTAGGTGCAGGTGGAATGTTCATTCCTGTCCCATAGCCACAGGTCCTGCAACAAAGCAGCTGGGCAGGGAAGGAGAATCTCTGTGACTCTCTCCACCCTGGTCCCAGTGCTTTCTCTCGTGTCTCCAGCCAGAAGGAACTCTTTGTGGAGACTTTACTTTCTTGGTATTCTTAGGAAAATGAGGGCTACTGGAGATGCTTCTTCCAGCCAGGCTCTCCCATCTCCTCCCCCTGGCCTCAAGTGCTGCTACTTAAAGAGGTCTTCTGGATACTTTTCCAAGTTCCTGAGGAGCCCCAGAAGCAGCTTTGGGATCATGACTCTTGGATAACTTTTCTCAGGCCAGGTCTGTGCCCTGGGTCATGGAGTCACAGCTGGAGGAATGGTTTGCCACAGCATTGAGACCAGGGCCATAGAGGAGAGGAAGGGTATGCACAGACTCAGTCCCCTAAGCGGCCTGCCTCTGTTCCGGGCCTCGCCGCCTATGGTCATAGCACTTACTCCCTGCCTGATAGCCCCCTGGCTCCCCACTGGCCTTATGGACAGCCACATCTGATCCCCCCACCTCCTTGGCTGGGCCCTGGCTGTCCCAGATATCTAGGCACTTGACTCAGTGAGTCCCTTATCCCCATAACAGCCTTGTGCAAACCACAGCCCAGATATTACCTTCTCCCAGAGCCTCCCTGACCTTCTCAGACTGAGTGAAAGGTAGATCTCTTTGCAGCCTACCTCCATGGTCAGGTATGTTTACCTGTGATATCAGAAGTGCAGGTGACAGGCCAAGTGCAATGTCTCAAACCTGTAATCCCAGCACTTTGGGAGGCCAAGGCTGGTGGATCACTGGAGGTCAGGAGTTCGAGAACAGCCTGGGCAACATGGTGAAACCCCATCTCTACGAAAAATAAAAAAATTAGCCAGGCATGGTGGTAGGCACCTGTAGTCTTGTCTACTTAGGAGGCAGAGGCAAGAAAATTGCTTTAACCCAGGAGGTGGAGTTTTCAGTGAGCTGAGAGCATGCCTGTACTCCAGCCTGGGTTATTGAGTAAGACTGTCTCCAGAAAAAAAAAAAAATACAGTGTCCCATATCACATTATTGAGTCCACCTATGGCTGAGTAGACCAGGATGGACACCTGCCTGGGCTGAGCCTCTCAGATCTCCTTTGGGAAAGACTGAACCAAGTATCACTGAACTAGTGGGTCATGGCTAAGCACTAATGCAGGTTGTAAGCCCTTCTCCTGGGCTTCCCGAGACCCGAGTCTTCCTCTTGGAGCCCTGGTCTACTCACTTGAGCTAATCTTTGGTTTTATTCCTTTTCATGAAGCATTCCATTCTGAACCCACCATCCCATTCTCCCCACCCTGTACTCAGTTTCTCTGCAGCTGACCCTCCCTCCTTGGACCTGCTGTGGAGCAGGGGCTGTGGCCTGGGGTAAGGTAGGGTGGGGTGCAGAGGTGGGAAGCATTATGTGAGAACTTGGAATCAGCCTCAGGAGACTTTTGAATGAGTGGCCCAGGAAGTAGGCTCTTCAAAACGTGGCTGCTAGGCATTGCTGGGAACTTTTTTTTTTTTTTTGAGACAGAGTCTCTCCCTTGTCACCCAGGCTGGAGTGCAGTGGCACAATCTCGGCTCATTGCAACCTCCACCTCCCAGGTTCAAGTAATTCTTATGCCTCAGCCTCCTGAGTAGCTGGGATTACAGGCGTGCATCACCACACCGGACTAATTTTTGTATTTTTAGTAGAGATGGCGTTTCACCATGTTGGCCAGGCTGGTCTCGATCTCCTGCTCATGGTCCACCCACCTTAGCCTCCCAAAGTGTTGGGGTTACAGGCATGAGCTGCTGAGGACATTTGAAAGTAAACTACAAGTTTTTCCTCCTAGCGTGCTGAAGCTCAAAAGTTGAAGATCAGGACTGGGTATTTTACTGTTTTCTGTGAGTATGAGCAAAGTGGCCTCTGCTCTCAATTGGGAGCCTGCCTCCGGTGTCTGAGGACCCTCCTGCTGTCCAGGTTGCTCCCTCCTCTGCCTGTCTCTCAGAGAGGAGCAGGCAGGGGGTCCCTCAGCAGACAGGAAGCTCACAGTGAATGGAGCCTCCTTTACAAAGCCACAGGGCCCTGCCCAGTGCTGGAGAGCAGCCCTCAGTCCCCACAGCAGCCTGGTGGGGGCAGAAGGGTAGCCCTCTGTGCACAGATAGGAGCAAAGGCTTAGAGGCAAGCTAACGTGGGTCCCACAAGTCAGTGAGTCAGGGAGCTGGATTTGCACTTTTGCCTCATGATGATTAAGGGAATGGTTCGGTATGCTCAGCCTGGCCAGCAGTGGACAGAATGGGAGCAGGTGGGCCAAGCTTGCATGCCAAGAAGTGAGAGGGCTTTCAGAGCAGCTGGAATGCAAGGTGATGAAGGCCTGCGCCCAGTGCTGGGAAAGGCGAGCAAGGGACCTGAGTGGGAGGGGACAGATTGGCCAGGATGATGAGTGCTGTGGAAAGCGTAGAGGATCTGGCATTGTGCAGTCCCAGGTACCAAGCCCAGCTCTGCCCGTTGCCAGCCTTTCCCTGTAGGACAGCATGGTCCTGAGGTGGAGCAAGATGGCCACTGCAAGGTGCTTGGCTGCTGTGGTGAAGACCAGAGAGGGGAGAGTGGCTGGCCAAGCGGCTAATGGGAAGACCTGCTCTGTGGGCCAGTGAGAAGGCCCCAGAGAAGGCTGAGGCAGCCAGGCCCATGCCCACCCTCTTACCCTACACCATCTCCCCTGGGCCTGGATTCCACCAAGAGGCTCATTGCCCAGAGATCACCAACCTGAGCACTGTGGCCAGAGCCCAGCCCTCCAAGCCTAAGGCAGCTATACCACTGGTCATGAATAAGAGATGCTACTGATTCCTGACAAGTCAGGGCTGCAATATTTAGGCTAGTGGGGGCCCTGACAGAAGGCAGGTACTAGGTCCATGTGGCAGGTTTATAGGGTTGGTCAGGCCAGGGGTCCCTGTCAGTCCCCACCTTGGGCTGTCAGAGACCGCACTCCTAATTCAGTGGTGCTGGGCAAGAGAGTTCCAAAAATGCATCCCACAGCCTCATGATCAAAGCCCACGGCCAGAGCCACCTGGAGCTGTGGAATTGATGTCTGCAGGAGCTGCTGCTCATCGTGGTTTGCCATGCAGCCAGGAAGGAGGGGACCGCCTGCCTTCCCTGTGGGCGCCCTGAGCAGCCCACACACTCACTTCCAACCTACTTCTTGTTTCCCCAGAACCTCCAGTGGGCCCGCGACGTGTTGCTAGGCAGCAGTATCCCGTGGCAACAACTGCAGCACATGCCGGCACAGGGGCTCTTCTGCGAGAGGAACAAGACCAATTTCTTTAACGTGAGTACTTTGCCTTGTTGATTTCCAAGGCTGCTTGTTGCCACTGCTTTTCACTGAAAGCGTATGAATTGACCTCCTTGGTGGGTGTTCCCAGGGCCTCCGGTTTGCGGCATCCTCAGAGGGCAGGCAGGGTGGTGCAGTCGAGAGTGTGCCAGACTTGGTGTGGGGCTGTGACTGCTGATCGACTTCTGGCAAGTCACTGCCCCCTCCTGTGGGGAAAGGCATGGATGAGCTTGGTATGTTCTCCAAAGCTGCAGGTATTCTGGGGTCACGTAGGCAGTGATGAGAGGGGTGCAGACCCAGGTTCCTGCTCCTACTGGAGCAGCTCCTCCTTTGGTCTGAAGCGCGTAAGAAATTCTGACTGCTTAAAAACAAGTGTGGCCGGGTGCTGTGGCTCATGCCTGTAATCCCAGCACTTTGGGAGGTCAAGGCAAGTGGATCACCTGAGATCAGGAGTTCGAGACAAGTCTGGCCAACATGGTGAAACCCCATCCCTACTAAAATATAAAAACTAGCTGGGCATGGTGGCGGGCGCCTGTAATCCCAGCTACTCGGGAGGATGAGGCAGGAAAATTGCTTGAACCCAGGAGGTGGAGGTTGCAGTGAGCTGAGATCGTAATGTTGTACTCCAGCCTGGGTGACAGAGTGAGACTCCATCTCAAAAAAAGAGAAAAAAAAGTGACCAGTATTGGGCTTGCAGTACACTTCAGCCCTGACGGTCCATGTGAGGTGGAGACTTACTCCTTGAGCAGGGCAGGGCCAATCACCTAGGCCTGCCTGCCCATCATCCCTAAGGCTACATCTGTTCCTCTTGATCCCCCATCTGGACCTACCCTTCCTCATTTCCTCTGCCCTGCATGGAGACAGCTGGCCCCTCCCTTTCCTCTACCTCCAAGTCCTTACCTATCCTCCACCACCCCTTCCAGCATAGCCAGCTCCTAGCTGGGTGATTGTGGCAGGTCTTACATCCCCTCTGAGCTTTGGTTTCTTCTGTATTTTTCTTGATCCCCTCTTACTCATGGAGAAACTGAAGAGCAGAGTTGGCCTGAACAGGAGCTAAGGAGGGCAGGTTTCAGATCTGGAGGGGTGTAACAGGCCAATTCTCAGGGTACGTGGGCAGGCAGGTCCCCACTGAGAGCCAGACAGCTGGTGGGTGTCTGGGTCCATGGCTCCTCCTCTCCCAGGGTGTGGTCTTCTGGGGTCAGAGTAGGAGCTCCAGATCCTGAAAGCTCTGCATCTGCCCACAATCTCTGTTTCGGTATTTTATAGACAAGTGGTAGTTGTCATTAGTAATCAATCTGCATGAGACCAAGGGTTTTGCCACAAAAGAGAGATACCCTCTCACCGGCATGCCCTGGCCACAGCCACTTCCCTACAGCAAAAACTGTTTCTTGTTCCATGTGTGTCCTTCTAGAGGGCATCTGCCAATTTACAAGCTAGTAAACATAGATGTGCACAAAAGGCAGAAGTGCATACACTTCCGCCTCTTGTATTTTTTTACTTAGCAATATCTCTAACAGTATCTCTTGGAAATACTGTTAGAACTCATTGGTTCTTTTTGATAGCTGCATAGTACTCCCAACATAAGGATGCCCCACAGTTTACCTACCAATCCCTTATTTTATTTATTTATTTTTTGACACAGAGTCTCACACTCTCACCCAGGCTTGAGGGCAGTGACACAATCTTTAGTCACTGCAACCTCTGCCTACTGGATTCAAGCAATTGTCCTGCCTCAGCCTTGCGAGTAGCTGGGACTACAGGCCTGTGCCACCACACCCAGCTAATTTTTGTTTTGTTTTGTTTTGTTTTTTTGTTTTTTGTTTTTTTGTTTTAGTAGAAACAGGGTTTCACCATATTGGCCAGGCTGGTCTCGAACTCCTGGCCTCAAGTGATCCGCCTGCCTGATAGACACTTAGATTAGTTCCAGTCTTTTTTACTATAAACAATATCACACACACGCGCGCGCGCGCACACACACACACACACACACACACACACACACAGAGAGAGAGAGAGAGAGAGAGAACGGCTCAGTGCTTCACCTATGAAGCACTGCCTTGACTGTGACATTATCTTAATTTTAACTTCTATGCAGAAGAAGTTCATATCCTTCATGTTCATTTTCTAGTGGATTATTGGTCCTTTTCCTATTGACAATAACTCTTTATAAAAATTGAAAAAATGAGCCCTTTGTCTGTGTTTTGAAATCTATTTTTCTGCAGTTGATAGACTAAAGTTAGAGCTAGACAAATTGCTTAATTTCCCTGTACTGGGTCCCTCTCCTTGATAGTGGGCTTTTTTTTTTTTTTTTTTTTTTTTTGAGACGGAGTTTCACTCTTGTTACCCAGGCTGGAGTGCAATGACGCAATCTCGGCTCACCGCAACCTCCGCCTCCTGGGTTCAGGCAATTCTCCTGTCTCAGCCTCCTGAGTAGCTGGGATTACAGGCACGTGCCACCATGCCCAGCTAATTTTTTGTATTTTTAGTAGAGACGGGGTTTCACCATGTTGACCAGGATGGTCTCGATCTCTCGACCTCGTGATCCACCCGCCTCGGCCTCCCAAAGTGCTGGGATTACAGGCTTGAGCCACTGCGCCCGGCGATAGTGGGCTTCTATTACCTGCCTTGAAGCATAACTGTAGGAATCAAGTTAGATAATGGGGTAATATCCCTAACACAGGATCTGGCACATGCTAGGTACTTAAGAATATAGTTTCCCTCCCTCCCTCTTTTCCTGTCTCCCCTTTTGGTGCTTTGCCCTTAAAGACTATGCAGTGATATTGGAAGGAGAGACCCAACTTCCATGTCTTCCTCATAGGGGAAGCACTCAGCCTTTCTAATGATAAAGCTAGGAAAGCTGGCCCCTCAGATGCCTGCCCCCGGAGTGTGTCCAAGCCTGCAGCCACATGCTCCAGGCCCCTTTCCTATTGGGCTCACTCCGTGCATCTCCTCCTTAGTTTCTGGGACCTTCCAAGATGAGTCTTGCAAAAAAGCAGTCCGAAGCTATATGCCTGTGGGAGGGAAGGCCGGTACAGCCCCATGTAAGCCTGGTACATGGGCAGTGCCATTCCTGCAGCTGGAAGTCCCTGAAGATCAGGGCCACCCCAGCCCAGACTGGGAGTTTTGGGTGGTTTTGCCTCTTCCAGAACAGTCGTTCATTCCTCCATGCTTCCCAGTGACCTCTACTTTTACCACCCTTTTGGGCCTCTGTCCTCCTCTGCTTTCTTACCTCTTCTCTTTAGAGATAGATGGGGGCTCCTTGTGCTCCTGAGCTCTATGCCTGGTGTCCAGCATCAAGAAATGCCGGGCAATTCCTGAATGCTCTCAGCACATGAGTCTGTTTGGGGAAACTGCATGCTAACGTGTTTATGAAGGAGCATTTAGGGCAGCCCTCAGCTGACTCTGCTGGAATGGGGCCGTGTCTCTGGAAGATGGCCTGTCGTTTGGGATGAGCAGACTGGCTTACCTCTCTTCTAGCCTGCGCTGGCGTTTACTGCTTAGTCCAGGGAGAGACAAAGGTGGCAGTTGAGGGCTGGTCCTTGAGAGGAGGTGAAGAGAGGTTGAGGCTAGGGACATCAACACCCTGATCTTCATCGCCCTCAACCCCACTGTCCTGGGCCATCCACATTACCCAGCCTTTGTGCTGTTCATCTCCTCATCCTTAGAGCTTGGGTGAGGGGCCCTTCTGTTATTTTTTAATGACAATTTTTGAAAATTGTAAGAGTGTTGTAGTTTAAGAAAAACTCAAACCCCTTTTCCTCTGTTCTCACACCAACACAACAGTCAACACAGACAGAAGACTTCTGTGACCAATGAGGGGGATTTTTTTCCACCAACAAATAAGCCATCAATTCTGTAGCAGAAGCCAGCTGGGTATCCTCTAATTGAATTAAATTCCAACACTATCTTTTTTTTTAAGAGACAGCATCATGCTCTGTCACCTAGGCCCTTGGGGGCCCTACCTCAGCCTCCCAAATAGCTGGGACTACAAACATGAACCACCATGCCCAGCTCATTTTTTTTTAGTTTTGGCAGAGGTGGAGTCTTGCTGTATTGCCCAGGCTCAATTTCAACACCTGGAGATGGTGTCAGATCCCACAGGTTGAGGATCAGTCCTCAAAACATCCCTGCTTCAGACACCAGTCACAAGTCTGGGCTTCCAAAATGTCTGACTGACCAGCTTCAAGTTGATGTTCCTACAGCCCCTTCTTTTGGTTTGGTTAATTTGCTGAAGTGGCTCACAGAACGCAGGGAAATAATTTCCCAGTTTATTGTACAGGATATTACAGGAGGATAGGAGAAGGCCATGGGGCTTCCATGCCCTCTCCAAGCATGCCACCCACCAGGAACTTCCGTGTGTTTAGTTACCTGGAAGCTCAGGAACCCTTCCTCTTTGGCCTTTTATGGAGACTTCATAGGCATAATTGAAGCATGTACAACTATGTCAAAATGTTATTGGACAAAAAGATTATAGCATTCCTTTCTCCAGGATGTGAGGCAGGACTCTCTCTGGAATGAAGGTCTTATGACCCACAATCAAATTAGAGTCCTGTCTTAGGCAAGTGGAAAGGAGGGCAGGAGGTCAGAAAAAGAGAGATTCTGTTTACAGTAACAAGGGCTATGGGAGTTAGGAGCCAGGAACCATGGATGAACACACACACACGCACATACACACACACACACACACACACACACACACACGCGCGCGCACACACACGGATGAACACACACACACACACACACACATCTGTCATGTATTTCATAATATCACAGTCATATAGGACCACATTTTCACTGCCTACGTTCAGAGACACAGAGTCCACATACCTTTGTTTGCCCTCCTCCGGGTACTGTGCCCTTCTCAGAGGTGCTTCTGTGATCAGCCAGGCAGTTATCTTTTTCTGGGTCTGTGTATACAAAAACAGATTTGTCATGCAGCTTTTAAAAATGTACATGTGGCCGGGCGCGGTGGCTCAAGCCTGTAATCCCAGCACTTTGGGAGGCCGAGGCGGGTGGATCACGAGGTCGAGAGATCGAAACCATCCTGGTCAACATGGTGAAACCCCGTCTCTACTAAAAATACAAAAAATTAGCTGGGCATGGTGGCATGTGCCTGTAATCCCAGCTACTCAGGAGGCTGAGGCAGGAGAATTGCTTGAACCCAGGAGGCGGAGGTTGCGGTGAGCCGAGATCGCGCCATTGCACTCCAGCCTGGGTAACAAGAGTGAAACTCCGTCTCAAAAAAAAAAAAAAAAAAAAAAATGTACATGTGTGGCTGGGCGCAGTTGCTCACATCTGTAATCGCAGCACTTTGGGAGGCAGAGGCGGGTGCATCACCTGAGGTCAGGAGTTCGAGACCAGCCTGGCAAAACCCTGTCTCTACAAAAATACAAAATTAGGCAGACATCGTGGCACACGCCTGTAGTCCCTGCTAGTCAGGAGGCTGAGGCAGGAGAATTGCTTCAACCCGGGAGGTAGAGGTTGTAATGAGCCGAGATCGAGCTACTGCACTCCACCCTGGGTGACAGAGCAAGGCTCCATCTCAAAAAAAAAAAAGTGTGTGTGTGTGTGTGTGCGCGCGTGTGTGTATGCATGTGTGCTTTTTAGCAACTTTGCTTTTTTCATGACACCAAGTCTTAGAGAAGCTTCCATGTGAGAAGGTCAGGTCGTCTTGCTCTCTGCAGCTGCTGCCCAGTCTCCTTGGGTGGACATATGTGTGGGCCCAGTGTTTGCTCTCACAGCCTCCTGGTTTGTGTGTCTGTGCTGTTGCTGTGTTCTTCTTTAAGTCCCCTGGTCTGGTCTAGCTTAGCCCAGAGGAGGTACTCACATGAATATTTATGGATTAATTCCATTCATCCCTTTCCCCTCAGCAGTTGGTTTCCAGGCTCATTCTCCTGGATCAGCCAGTGCTGGCTGTTGTAGGAGACAAGGAGAGCCTTGGCCACAGGATGCTCAAGGCTGACAGTAGGGCACTGCCTGCATGTCTTCATGTGGGGCCCTCCTAAGATGCTACAGGGCATGTGAGAGGGACAGGGAGCTGGGCTCTTCCATGTAGGGTGCAGTGCTGCTCAGCCAGGAATCGGGCAGGAGAGGAAGGCCAGGATTAGAGGCACCCTTGAGGGAACTCCTTAGGCCGTGCTGCTGACAGAACCTTCCTGGGGAGTGTAAGGGGCCAGAGAAAGGGATGGGTGCAAATGATTGAATGGAACCTTGGGTTCCTACATTAGCTTTGCTAACAGGAACTCCTTACAGTCTGCCCCACGCTGGCTAGCCCCCATAGCAACACAGATGGATGTGTAGCAGGGCTCATCAGCACTGTGGTTGAACACGAGGGAGGAGTAAGGGAGTGAACTTGGCGTGTCTTGGGTCTCACCGTTCCATACACTGCCCTTCCCTGGGCAGAGGAGACCAAGTAAGCAGGCACCAAGCTAGGTGGTAGGTGCTGCTGGGCTGGCTACCCACACCGTGGAGGCTGAGGGTTTGTGTCTAGGTGGTGCCCAGAAGCTTCTGGGACTTCCCGTGCAGGCATGCATACCTCTGGTCAGGCAGGCCTGTGTGGGCCAGAGCCAGGCTGCTTTGTCCAGGGTTAACTTCTCTTCCTATCTTGTAGTTGATTCAGAAACGTTCCCATAGTAACCAAGCCAGAGATGGTTCTCCTTCCTTCCCCAAAATGTTTGCTTATTTTAGCAGGCAGAGTTTTTTCTTGTTTCAACCCAGTTTGCAGCCTCTGAAAGCAGCAAAGGAAGCTTAGGGCCAGGCTGGCACTGCCTCCTGCTTCTGAGGGTGTGTGGAGCAGGCAGCAGTGGTGGCCTGAGTGTGACAGTGGGAGGGAGGTGCTGGCCTACTGTGGCCACCCTGAGTGTGATGTCTCCCCTGCAGCTACTTCTGCTGCTGCTCAGGTGGACAGCCCCCAGGCCCCGGGATCACTGAGAAGACCATGGACTTTGGGCACAGGCAGGCACAGTTTCCAGCCACTCCACCCCTTACTCAGCCTCTCACAAGGCATGGCTACCCATAGGCAGAGTGGTCCTGACAGGTGGATGAGAGCCATCATCACACTCTTGGCGTGCCACACAACTCACCTTTAGGACCAGAGATGGGCCGGCCTGGAGGCCTTGGGATCTTGGAGGCCAGTGCTCAGATGCAACTGAAGCAGGAAGCAGGAGGAGCTCCAACTCACACCTGGCTGGGGCCTCCATAAGCTCAAGACCCTGCCCTGACTTGAATGGAACAGGCTGAGATTCAGATGGTGGCTTTAGCTGTCAAACCCACCACACAGGCCTGTTTCTGTGAGGCCTGGCCCAGTCGTTGGTGCCTGTGGATGCTGGTCACGCTCCCTCTTCTTGGTCACTGCTGCATAGCACTCCACTGTCTGACTGTCCTGGTGGTCTGCCTCCCCTCTTCTCAGCGGATAGATGGCTTTTGGTTTTCCACTATTACAAAAAGAATGCTGCTTTCTCTGATCTCCTTTCTCACCTATGCCAGGGACTCCAGGACAAATGCTTGGAAGTTGGAGGCCAGGACACAGGCCCCCACTGCCAAGCACTTCCACACCTGGCCAGGTGTTTCTGCAGAGCCAGGTCAGATGCCCTCCCACCAGCTGTTGCCCCACCCCCTCCCAGCACTTGAACCACAGGTGACTTTCATTTTGGCCAATCTGTGGAGTATAACAAGAAACCCTGGATGGTTTCAGTGTGTGTCTCCCGGGTGACTGGGGAGGCTGAGCCCTTCCCCCACCCATGGCCAGTCCCTTTTGTCTGCCCAGGGTCTGCTGTGTTCTCTCCTACTTGGTGACCACCACCGGTGGTTCCGTTTGTCCTGACTTTGTTGCTTAAACTGATGGGAGATACAGTCATCATGACCCGTCTTTGTTTCTTGAAAGCATTTATGCTCTGTGCTATCCCAGCTCTGGAGCCTGAGTGCTCACTGAAGGCCTTGATGTGGTCTAGTAGGAAGGAAGGACCCCCGCTGGTTGGGCATCAGGAATTGAGTGTTGGTTCCTACCTAATTTCTGGTACTCCACACCTGCCAGACTTGGGGAAAAGGAGAGAAAGTCTCCAAATCCCCTGGTACTATCCTTCTCATCAAGAATCAGTCATGCCCATTCTACTCTAACTTGCCACCAGTTGGTTGTGTAACCTTGGAGGAACCCCTCCTTGTACCCAGTGAGCAGATGCAAGGTGTGTGTTAGGGGTGGGTACAGTGGACCCACCTTCCTGGCCAAGTCTCAGCCAGTGCTTCTCTCCTCAGAGCCGCTAGTCCAGAAGGAGGTTGTTGGAGCCCAGCAGACCTGGGCACCCCAAGGCAGGGACCTCATCTGGGACAGCATTGGCACTGCCCTCCCAAAACCTCCCCTAGCTCAGCAGGAAGGGAGTGCCTAGTGACTGAATTCCTCTCATCCTCAAGAATTCCCTAGGACAAATAACGGAATCAGCAGCCCCAGAGCAAGGGAAACAGATCTATCCTGGCTCAGTCACCCAGGAACCCAGCTGTGGCCAGGCCCCAGGATCTCTGCCTGAGACATCTGCCTCCTGTTGCAGGGCCAGATCTGGCATCACCTCCCTCATCAGCCCCAGAATGACTTGCTCTTTCTCTTCCTGCATCCCTCTGGCTTGTAAGAGATACCATGCGTGGTGGGCCTGTGGTCAGCCCCTGCCCCTAGACACCAGCCCAAGAACCTATTGCAGGCAGCCATCAGTGAAGACCAAAGCACAACCTAGGGAAGAAGTATTGGTCTCCATTCAATTCCTTGTGTCCCACACCACCTCAGGCGGCCAGCAGATCTGAGTTGCCTCCCAGTGGGTCAACAAGCCCCACGATTGTCCATATAGGGTGTTCCTACCTACCCTCTCTGATCAGGGCCAGGGAGCATGGGGATAGTAAGAGCTGGTTTGTAATAGCCTCACTCCTTCCCCGACGTCAGTCCCATATTACCTTCTCCCCACTCAGGACCAGTTGTGACCAGTTTTCATGCCACTACTGCTTGTCCCTTTGCTCACACTTCAAGGAGCATAATACCTGCTGTGTGCCAGGCCCTGGGCCAGCTGTGTTGTCAACAAGGGCACAGGTCCACAGGCCAGCCTGCAAGGCTGGATTAGTAGTCACCTTTCAAAGAAGTGCCAGGAAGTAAAGTGACTCGGCCATGGTCCCATCAGCAGTCTGTGCTGGAGGAGGGATGCGTCCTTCACTACGTGTAATGTAGAAGCCCATGCATTGTGGCTGGCAGCCTCAAGTCAGGAGGGAGTGAGGAAAGTCAGGGGCCCCCTGGCTCCTGCACCGGGATTGGCCCACCTGTCCCAGGCAGGAGTGTTATCTGAATGGCTCATTGGCTGGATTGGGAGGATGGAATAAGGAAGCAGTAGGCAGGGGGATGTGGGCATCTATCCCCA
Organism: Saimiri boliviensis; assembly: GCF_048565385.1. NCBI lineage: Eukaryota > Metazoa > Chordata > Mammalia > Primates > Cebidae > Saimiri > Saimiri boliviensis. The sequence continues at coordinate 27,092,520 of NC_133469.1, read as the reverse complement.
CCATAGGAGGTGAGGCTGGGATTCCAGGTTGGGAGGGACCAGTGCTAGCCTGTGGCATTAAGCAGGGATTCCCTTGGGTGCTAGGACTACACTGTCTGCTAGCCTGAGCCCCCAGGCCTGTTTGATGTGGCTCCAACTGGCTGGCTAGCTGGGTTGTACCACTTTTCCTTGGTAGCCTCCAGGCCTATCCCAGGATGGGGCTCCTAATGCTGGCAGCAGTGATAATAGAGGCTGCTACCCTGCCTGCAGAGTCACAGCAGCTGGGCGTGGCAGAGAGTAGCAGCCCACAGTAGTGAGCAAGACCAGCACTCACTGAGGGCTTGATCAGGGGTGCCTCCTTAGGTGACATAATATGTCCGTGAGGCTTAGGTACTATGTTCATTCTCATTGCACAGATGGAGAAATTGTTACCAATAGGCTCTGCAGGCTGGGAAAACCAAAAGCCCTTTTCTACCCTCTGACCCCTGGACCATCAGAGGCCTGGCTCCTTCCCTTGAACAGCAGTGCTCATGGCCATTTTCAGGCCTTGTCAGGGCCACTCCCCAACTGGCTTGGCTGCTCTGGGTGCCAGGAGAGAATGCTGCCAAAGGGATGCTTGTCAAGTGCTTGTCTTCTGCAACAGCAATTGCTAGTATTTCTGACACAGTGGGCCAGGGCCCCATGGGAGCCTGAAGCAATTGTGTTCCTTTGAATAAGGTGCAGAAGCCTAGGGAATGGCCCAAGATCACAAGCTAGCAAGTGGCCAGGCTGCCATTTGAGGTCTGTCTGAATCCAAGGCCTGCACTCTTAACCACTGTCGTTGGAAATTCAGAGGCCACATCTAAGCTCTCTGTTCCAGCAGTGATGTCTGCTGTGGACATGTGATGGGGAGAGACAGCAAGAGTGTCATACTATGTCCTTGCTCCTCTTTGCCCCTCCAGGAGGTAGAGTCGCTTGTCCCTCCCTTGCATTCACCATCGAAGAGCAGGGCTGAGACCTCCTGGTGGTGAAGCACTCTGCCCAGCCCTTGGTCACCTAATGGTGCATGTCATCTTCCACTAAGCTGTTAGAGAGGCCCACTCTTGAAGGGTGCCTGGGTCCCTGGGGGAGGTGATCAGGTAAATAGAGCACATGATCCAGCAGCCATGGAACCCAGAGCTCACAATGGCTTTTGGGAAGGCCTGTGGTAGATGGAAGATCATGGTCACAGGGGCAACTGGATTGCACTGGCCCCAATTTGTAGAAACCACAAGTAAATCCCCTTTACACCTTGACTTCCCTCTTTGCACCTCACCTGGCATTCTGTTGCCCTTCTTGCCCACCTCTCCCTCAAGGCCGTCCTAGGCCTGTTCAGACTGTTGGTGGGGTCCATTTCCAGTCAAGGCTTTCCTGCCAGGTGTTGCTGTGCTCAGTGTGGCTGCACAGCCCAGCCTTCCCCAGACTCATCCCCAGCCCTGCCTGCAGCTAGCTTCCTCAGGCTAGTGTTGGGTCCTACCTGAGCCCCTATGGGAGTCACTTTTGCACATGTACTTTTGGAGACAGGCCTGAATAAGTCCCTGCCCCTCCTGGAGCACAGACCCCATCACCTGAAAGTGAGCAGACAGTGTGAGAAAGATAGGAGAGTGACATTAGAGAACATGCCTGTGAAGGACAGTAGGGCCAGGCTTCTGAGCAGAGGATGCAGCATGGGGCACAGTGTGGGGCACAGATGGTGCCACATGCCACCAGGGAGGGCCTCACAAAGTTGCATGCTGTATGCAGGGGTGGGTGGCCAGCTGGCCACCGCTGGACCCTGTCTTCCTGGGCCAGGTACAGAGTGTGGTCTTTCTCACAAAGGAAGGGGGTGCTGAGGGGAGGAGCCTCTTCCAGGTGTCACACTAGTTGCCATGAATGCACTGGAGGGGCCGGGCTGGGACAGACGCAGCAGGAGCACTGCCCACCTACCGTTCCTCAGGGCTCCAGAGTGCTGTATGCAGTGCTTCTTTCTACACACATGGCTTGTTGAATTCTCATAATTCATCAGGTGTAGTAGTGCCATCGTCCCTGCCTCACAAATTAAGAAACCAAGACAGACACACAGCAAGTTCCCACCTGAGCCAGGATTTAGGTGTTCTGATCCAAGACCCAGACTGCCTGTGGACTGATGGGATGAGGGGAAGGGGAGTACAAGAGGGCCGAAGAGGTGGGCTTGGAGGGCCTGGCGCTCAACCCTGGTGCTCTGATGCTCAGATCCATTGTCTCATGTGTCTCTGCCTGGTATGCCAGGCATGTGGCCCTGGGTCTGTGTGCATGCCCCATCCTCCAACGGACACGGTGCCAGGATGCCTCTGAGGGCAAGCAGTGTCCTCCCTGGAGGATGCCTCACAGTAGAGATGCCATGCAAGGCCGTACTAGGATGGGAGGGAGCTGCTTATTATCCCACTCTTTCCCCAAGGGTAGTCTTGATTCCTAGTATGCCAACATCATCTGGCTTTCAGAAGAAATTGGGATTGACGGTAGCTTTTCCTGGGATATCACCATGATACCAAGTCACTAATGGCTGCAGACATCCCATCCTGGTTGGTGAGGAAACAGGCTGGGCTTCTGCTTCTGGCCCTGCTCTTGGCTGTGACCTAAGCAGGTCACCTGGCCTCCCTGAATACCTCCTCCATCACTAGGATTAACCGAGGTGTGCAGCAGCCCTTACGACTGTCAGAGGATTAAAGGAAACCAACCCAGTCATATAACAGTGGGAATCAGAGGACAGAAAAGAAAGAAAAAAGTTTAAATTGAGGAAATATGAGCTACTTGGCTATAGTAGGAATTGCTGCACTAGCACTATTTTTAGCATTGCTGAGATGATCTATGGGCCAGTTGCACAAGTAGAGTAAACAAAAGAAACACTTCAAGTTCTTCAGGGAAAAAAGGTCCTGTTTTTAAGAGTCTTAAAAGAGTTAGCAAACTTGTGTGGATTCTGAGCTTATCCCCGATCTTTCCTTCCTTCCCACGTCCTGGGCTCTGCAAGCTTTATGGAACTTCACAGCTTCCGGCTTGCACAGCCCCCACGTTCAGCCTGTAACAGGTGCTGAGGCTGCCCTGTTTGGGGAGGGGTGAGCCTAAGAGGTAGCAGGTGAAGAGGGGGTGCTTCCTGCCTGAGGAGCTGCAGTGTGTCCTCACCAGTAGGAGGGGTCAGTAGGAGGAAGTACACACAGAGGAGTGGTGGGGACAAGGCCACAGGTTGCCCAGGCCCCTGCCCTGACAGGACCACAGCACAAGCCAAGTCGCCAGCATTCACAGTTAGAATTTTTTAAAAAATCAAACGTAAGCAACCTTTAGACCATCATCCCTGGTAAATTATTTTGTGGCTATCTGGAGACAGTTTTCATCTCTAGATGCGGATTCAAAATTATGGCAAAGCCAGGATGCTTGGGCAGAGGAAGATGATCTGCTTAAGCCCTTAGCATTCATGATCCTACGGAATCCCCACGACCATCCTGCAAGGAGGTACAGAAATCCCCGCAGACAGCGCACTCATGACTTGCCTAAGGTCGTATAGCCAATAAGTGGCAGAGCCCGGACTAGGAACCCATGTCCCGTGGGCCAGCCTCCATGCCAGAGTTTCTGCCCAGCCTCTCAGAAGAAGCAGCTGCTATTTTTTTCCCTAGTGGGATGGCAGTGTTTGTATATACATCCACCACCTCAGCCCACAGCCCCCTCTGCCCCCAGCTGCCCTGGTATTCAGTCAGGAGCTCGCTGTTTAACATTCCTGAATAGAGGAGCATTTTTCAGCATGAACTTCATTTCCCACCGCAAGTTATTTTTCAGAGGTTTGTTCTTGGAACGTATCCCAGCACCTCCCTCCCTCCCTTCCTTTGCTCCTCTCCTTCCCTCTTTTTTTTTTTTTTTTTTTGAGACAGGGCTTTACTGTGTCACCCAGGCTGAAGTGCTATGGCATGCGTCATCACAGCTCACTGAAGTCTCAACCTCCCATGCTCAAATGATCCTCCTGCCCTAGCCTCCCAAGTAGCTGGGGCTACAGACATGCATCACCAGACCCAGCTAATTTTTTAATTTTTTTGTAGGGACAGGTCTCATTATGTTGCCCAAGCTGGTTTCAAACTCCTGGGCTCAAGGCATACTTCTGCCCTAGCCTCCCAAAGTGCTGGGTTTACAGGCATAAGCCAGTGTGCCTGGCCCTAGCCACATCTTTCTCAGGCCTGTGTGTGGCAGTCTCAGCTTGGGCAGAGCTTCGTGCTCTACATGGCTTGTCCTCCTAGGACACTGATCTAGGCCCAGGGAGAGGTACACTTTCAGGCAGAGGTGTGGGGCCTTCAGCAAGGCTTTGGAAAGTAGGCTGAGTAGGTGGCCCACTCACACTCAGGACAGCCCAAGCAAAGGCAGAGTCTGGGTGTGAGCAGGCAGGAAGAGGCTGAGGGAGGGCTGTGGCCACAGGAACCTGTAGGACCTGGCAGGGGCAGGGCTGCAAGCACCCCATTTGGGGACCAAAAAGAAGAGGGGTTTGCTGTTAGAAGCTTCCCTCTTGTGAGAAGACTTGGCAGCGCCACCACTGCACTGTCCTCTCAGCCCACAGACCACTGGGTGCTCATTTCACATGGGTACTGCCCACAGAAGTCTAAGCAAGGGGGCCAGGTGGTACCTCCCATGGCCCAGAGATGGGCACTGTTGGAGTTGCTCCAATAGAAGAATGTGTCCTTATGGCAGTGCCACCAGGTTTAGCTTATGATTCATTCTCATAGCAGCCAAGAGCCTGGGGCTACCCAAAGCTCTCTAGGGGTCCTGGCTGACTTTTGAGCCCCAGGGTTAAAGGGCACAGGCGGTCCTGAAGGCTCCTATCCTTTACGGTGCATGAAACTGGGGTTGCTCTGTGTGCCAGGAGCCTCAATAGGTGTGGCTGGGGTTTGTAGACAGCAGGAGGGGCTCTGAAGACCATAGAACCTGGTCTGAGTCCAGCATAATCCTCTGATTGTCCCTGTGTGCCTGCCCCAGGGGTGGACACTGTCCTGCCCTCAGAGTTTAGTCCTGCTGTGACTTCCAGGTCTCAGACCTTTTGACCTTAGTTTCTCCATCTCCAAAGGTGGGCCAGTGGGATGAGGTCAATGGTTTTCCAGTCCTTTTTCCAAAAGAACCTTTTCTCTCATGCCCAAATGGAAAACAGATGAAAGGGCAGCTGTTCCAGCAGAGGCAGGAAGGGCCAGGCCCCACCCACTCAGGCTGCACCCCGCTGCAGCCGAGGCTCCTGCCCAGGAGGGGTGTGAGCCCAGCAGAGGCCATGGGCTCTCCTCTGCCCTGCCACCAGCTGCCATCCCAGAGAAGTCAACCCTTCCTTAGCTCAGTGGCCAGGCCTCCTTTCTGGGGTGGCTTCAGTCTGGGAATTTGTCCTCTTTCCCTTTCTCTTCCCTCTTTTCTCCCTCCGCCTTCCCCCGACCCACACACAACTTTTTTCCTATTTGGAAAGTTTGACCAAGTTGCTTCTGAGAAAGCTGCATTGGGATTGAAATTCAGAAGCAGAGCTTGGTGCCTCATTACCGTGATGACAGGCTGTAGCAGACAAGTGCTCCTAGGGACCAGGAGGAACAGGCGAAGGACTCCTTCACACACAGGCCTCTGTGACAGTATCCTGTACCCGCCTATGAGCCCAGGAAAGATCACTCTAGCCAGCCTCAGGCCCCACTCCCCACCTGAGTAGCTTTGAGCAAGCTGTCCAGTGTTTGTGAGCCTCAGTTTCTTTATCTGCAAAGTGGGGTTGACCAGACCCACCTCTTAGAGTTATGGAGAGGGTCACATGAGAACACTCTGGGAAAGCATGTTACTGCCACAGGCCCCAAGGGCCTGCCCAGCGCACAACACTGCCACTGTGTCCAGGGGAGTTGTGATAGGGAAAAGGACCGTGGATAAAGGCACACAGGCTGCAGACAGGGCCCACTGAGGTCAGTGGAGAAGGTGAGATGGATCAGGGCCAATTGAGAAGGCCACATGAAGGAGTTGCAGAGATTCAGTTGATTCAAAACACAAGATTTGAAATGCTGATCTCCAAATATGAATAAGTAGTCTAGAACTAAGTTAGGTCAGAGCAAGTAGAGCCTCATAGCTCTTCCCCATGGACCCCACCCCATCACTGAACACAGACTCCATAGAGTTCTTCAAACTCCCTTGCTGCAGAGGGATATTGAATCATCTGTTTAGACCAGGCGTCCCCAAACTACGGCCCGCGGGCCGCATGCGGCCCCCTGAGGCCATTTATCCGCCCCCCCCCCGCCGCACTTCAGGAAGGGGCACCTCTATCATTGGTGGTCAGTGAGAGGAGCACAGTATGTGGCGGCCCTCCAACAGTCTGAGGGACAGTGAACTGGCCCCCTGTGTAAAAAGTCTGGGGACGCCTGGTTTAGACTGCTCAGAGCCTGCTATTGGGAACCCAAGACTAGAGAGAGAACACAGCAGGAACTGACCACCATAAGTCCAGCTCTGAGCTTTATTTCTAGGGAGGAGCCTACCTGGCTATATTCAGAGGAGGCGTGAAGGAGCCTTGGCTTCCAGGCCATGCCTCGGCTTGGGCCCAGACTCCACACGGGAGTGTGCCCTGGGCCTGATGGGGAAAGAACCTGGCGCTGCCTCAGCGGTGTTGAGTGCGGAAAGAGGCTTGGCTTTGGAGGCCTTTGACACAGAAGGCTGGCTCCCAAGGGCTACAGATGAGGCGCTCCTCTCCTGGGAGACACAAGATACCTGTGCTTCAGGGAACAGTCGTAAGAGGGAGGGCTCCAACTAGCTGGGAGCCCACTGTCCTTAGCTTTACTTTTTGTGAGGCTGGGTATGAGCACCACTTCCAGCTCTTAGCAGGTGTCCTGAGTGTACTACTGTGTGAGTCTCAGGACACTGG